>NC_134873.1:23659541-23982319 GCF_049852395.1 Peromyscus maniculatus bairdii
TTTCAATTTGGACATGACATCACCAGGAAGCCTTCTCATGCATATGTCTGAAGAAGTGCCCCTCGAGGTGCCCACAGATTCTTCCTGCAGTTTGTGAAACTGCTCATCATCCAGTTGCATCATCAATCCCAGCATGCACGTTGGCATTGTTCTTCCTGTGGCATCCCAGAACAGAGATCTCTAAGGTTCTGTTTGGCCTTCCCCTCCATTTTATGGTCTCCATGGCTCAATGGCGAACACTTGTGTGGAGGATACGCACTGTGGACCATGGGTGGCTTCTCCTTACCATCACGGGGTCATTCACTGCCACTGCCCCGCATCGCAAAGGGGGATCAGGCTGTGCATGCTAGCCTGGAAAAGATCAGGATTCTAAATTCAAAGTCACATCTATACTGAAAACTTATCACTTTCACACCAAGGTAAGGTTGACAATTCAGGTTGAATTATGCGATGTTGGGGGCCATGATGAGTTTATTTACTTTCATAGCTCAGCTTTGTCTCTTTACCTACAGAGACCTGGGTTTAAGTTCCCAACTGGCCCAGCTTCTTCTATACAGGCTAGCACATTGCCAGACACAGGAGTTAGGGCTAAAGGGATAAATGAAGGAATGAGTTTTAGGGTCCATCCCTGTAGTTTGGATTGCACTCCCTCGTATTGGTCTGTTTTGTAAGATTATAATTGGGGGAGGAGGTAGAAGTTTCTAGACACTGTGGGTGCTTCCAAATGGCAGAGAAGCTCTTGAAGTTAGGAATATCACGCTAGTTGTGAAGGTCTGTATACTGGGTCACTCCCAGGGCAGAGGCAGGGTAGGAGAACATGTGAAGTGTGTGTGTGTGTGTGTGTGTGTGTGTGTGTGTGTGTGTGTGTGTGTGTGTTGGGAGCCATCCTGGCCTTCTAGTCATGAGGGAAAACTACCCATAGTTAATGGTGTGTGTAACCTATAGGGAGTGCAACGTGATTGTTCCTAAGCTCTGGTGTTCAGCAGGCTACATGTGTTAAATACACTTCAGATCATGGTACTTTCAACTTACAATGGACTTATGGGGATGTAACCCTCTTGTAACTCCAAAAGAATCTATACACTGTAGATCCTTCCTCCATCTCTCGTGAGTGGACCCAGGTTAAGTAGGGAGCCCTCCATACCGAGATGCGCTTAAGGGCCACCGGGAGACTTTCTAGTCTCAACTCCAGTGTGTGTCGCTGCTAGTTATCAAGACAGGAAAGACCAGGTTGGGGTGGGGACATAAATGGAAAGTTCTGTGTTATCAGTGCTAACCCCGAAAGCCTGATACACAGCCAAAGGGAGGTGACACATTAATGTGAGCCTGTAGCTCAGTGGAGAAGTCAGAACAGAAGACGCATGAGTAGGCGGCATCAACTAGGGTGGCTCTGAGAGGTGCAATGAGATCATTTAGGTGGAGGAGTCTGGGGGAGAAGTGAAAGCCTGTGACCAAGGGCTGACGTAGAGACTGAGCCCAGAGGGGAGCCTGAGACATGGGAAGGGAGGAGGGAGGGAGGGAGGGAGGGAGGGAGACACACAGAGAGAAGAGAGAGGTGGGGGGGCGGGGGGGGGGGAGAGAGAGAGAGAGAGAGAGAGAGAGAGAGAGAGAGAGAGAAGAAGAGGAGGAGGAGGAGGAGGAGGAGGAGGAGGGAACTCCCCCTGTCCCCCGCAAGCCCAAAGGACATTTCTGAAACCCAGAGGACATTCATGTGGAAAGACTGACAGCCAGTTGAAAGGGGAGCCACCACGACTCCAGCAACATGAGCGTCTTTGGAGACCTTGACTAGAGCGTTTTCATGGAGTACTGGGAATGAAGGTTAGCTGTGGTGGGTAGGGAGAGAATAGGAGTGAGGGTGTGACAGTCACATCTGCACAGTGATGCTGTGTTTGGTGAGAGTGAGCCCAAGAGATGATAAGCTGAAGATGCCCCATCACCTAGTATGGTACCTTATCTATGCTTAGAGATATTCGGATACACATAGCATACCCCACTATGTTACGGTTGTCCACAGTATTTCCCGTGGTAACATGCTATCCAGGTGTGTAGCCTCAGAACAACAGGGTATACCATCCCCTCCAATAGGTGTGTAATAGGATATACCATCTAGGTTGTTAAGTGTGCCCTAGGATGTTCACACAATGATAAAAATCACCCAACAGTACATTTCCCTGCAAGTATTCCCATCATTAATGACGTACAACTCCATGCAGAACTTGTAAAGAAACTGCCATGGTATGGAGCAGAAGTTGGAGCAGAGGCTTCTGGAAAGCGAAGGACCCTTGGTGGAGGCATCGATCCTTGTTTGCAAAGGGATGGGTGTTCCTAAAGCATGCACGCTCGTGGGAGAGCTCCTGGAGACAAGGGTAAATAAGGCACAAGACTTCATGAGGGAGATGCTCTTCAGGCAAGAGCAAAGTCTGCTCACAGACAGGCTGCCTTCAGGTGGGAACTCAGGTCGGTGGGACAGAGGTACATCAATTCATAGTTCTGAGACTAGGAAAGTTAAAGGCTCCCTTGCAATGTGCTATCCTTCTTTTAATGTAACTTCCTATTAGCAAAGGGGTAGTGACATTTGAGGAGGGAGAAGAAAGTGGAGTAAAAATGGCAGACGGGCAAGAAGGCTGCAGAGCCGGACATCCTTGAGAAAACTCAGTTGAGATGCAGTCGGTCAGCATGCTGGGTATTTCTTCCCCACCTACCCTTGACCACTTGAGTATAGAGCTTAGACCTGACTTATAGGATGGTTCTTCTCTGTAGACATGGAGGGACCCAGTGCTTTCTGGCCCCACATCACCGACACTTTCATGGTCCTTGCAAATTTTGGACTCGCCAACAGAGAAGTCTGTCTGGACACTGGCAGCAGACCCTTAGCACGTCCATCCTTCGAGCTACCGCAACCTGAGGAACTAGAGGGGTGAGATCGAATGCTCACAGTCTTGGGGAGCAGCCTTCATGGGCTCTCTGCCCTGCACCCCAGAACCAAGAACACATTCCTGCTCTGCCGTTCTCTTCACATCTCCCTTCAGAGTGACAGAGTAAGCACGTCTCGATGGCAGATCAAGGAACACAGAGATCTCTGTGGGAGCAGGGCTCTAGTAGCTCCAACCCCAAACATGCTTGAAAAACAAGCAGACTCTCCCAGGAACAGCCGAGCCATAAAGAACTTCTGCGAAGGCGGTTTATTGGGTGCACGTGTAGGTCTATCTCCCTCATCATCAGGTGCCCACTTGCTTACAGAGAAAGGGCTTGTTCATCTTCATCTTACTCATCCATCTCTCTCTGTGCACAACGGCTGGCCCTTTCCACAGCTTACTCATCCTTCCTGGAGCAAGCCTGCCATGGCGCCTCACACAGGCAGGTGCTTCATTAATTCTGACTGCAGAAACAAACAAGTGGGTCCGTCAAAGCCGCAGGGCCGTTCACTCAAGAGAAAGGGAGCCCCCACCTCCTCTACAGCCAGGGAGTCACAGCTCCGTGGCACAAGCAGTCCCCAGATCCAGAGCTCGTCATCACCAGCACGATACGGCTCCTGACCTCTGTGTAGCAAGACTCCTCAGGGCCTGCTGAGTCAGGAGGTCATGCTGGCCAGTCATGTGGGGAAGGGCTTGCTGCTTCCATGAGGCTCCCAGTTCTGGGAGGCATGGAAGGGAGCTGGTAAAGGTTTCCCTACAAGTCTCTGATCATGTGTATCATAAGTCTACATGTGTATGTATGTGCATGATTACATACGTGCATGGGAGCTTATATGTATGCATGTATGCATGTGTTTGTGTGGACAACGCATGTGCACACAGCCTGCTTTTTACCTGCTAGGTGCTCTTGCCTGAGGAGAGATCAGCCGATCTCTACCCTGTTCTTGCTCCGCTTTCTAATTCTGGTCCTTCTGCCCCTGGAAGGTGTCTGAGAAGTGAACCGTAGGGAACTCTCAGTGGGTCATCCCCATCCTTGCTGCAGTTAGGCCTGGAGCTTGGAGTAAGAGGCCAAGGCAGGCAAAGGTCCAGGAAGCAGACCAGAGCAGAAAAAACCAACGTCTCCGGCTGCTGAACAGAGGGAGACCTGTAGTGCCCTGGAGCTCGAGAGGCCCATGGCCAGGAAGGAGCTGCCTAGAGGAGAGTGGGGTGATCCTACCCCGAAAGTGAGGTCTGGGAAGTGGGACATGCCCTTGCCCAACAGAGCTGGGTCCAAAGAAATAGCTCCTCCCGAGGACTAGAGTTCAAGCAAGGAGCCTATGACTGAGTCTGGTGACCTCTTGATGACTGTACAAGTCTCCTTGGTCTCATGTAACAGCCTGGCCCCTCGAACATTGGAACTGAACCTGCTTAGAATCCTAGAGGCTGGAGGCCCTTGATGAGGGCATCCATGGGCAGTTTCTTCTGAGGCCACTCCTCTAGATGGCCACAGCCACCCTGTGTCCTCATGTGGCCTCTCCCCGGCTTGCGCGGAGGACAGTCAAATGGAATTAAGGCCCCACCCTAATGGTTTCATAGAGCATAACCACCTCTTTAAAGACCCTGACTTGGAAGAGAGTCACCTTTCGAGGCACTGGAGATTTAGGGCTCCAGCATATGCAGCCTTCTTGGGGGAGGCGCAGTTTACTAAATGGCAGCGATTATGGGATCATTGTCCTAGTCTTGACTGTGAGTTATAGCATAGAGCTGCGCGGCCACACACTATTGGGCTGTCAGTGTGAGTCTATGTTCATATGTGTACAGGTCCATAGATGTGCATACATATACATGTGTGCTCATACAAGTACAGGAGTTTGTATGTATACACACATTTGTGCACGTTTGTGATCATGGTACATAGGCATAGAAGCCATTTGCCTTCTAGGTTGATCTGCCAGATTTTCCCTGGAGCAGGAGAGGAGGACGGGCTAGGCTGAGGGCATTTGGTGGTTGAACTGAAGTAGCCGTTCAGTTTCATAGCACTGAGAGGCAGCGCCAGAACGCTTACCCCATGGCCTCCGTGTCCTGGACTCCTCTATGATTCTGAGCTTTCCAGCCAAGTCAGACTGCAGGAGTCTCCCGGCCCAGATGTTACAGTCCCCAGCAGCCGCCCCGTCTTCTCTTCCTGTATCCTGTAGGAGGGAAAGAGGCGGCTCCCTGAAGGTGACGTGATTCACTGCTGAGGTTTGGAGCTCACCACAATGTCCTAGCCGCCGTGACTCACTGGGTTATCAGGCTCTAACGAGTGGACTGATTTGCCCAAGGTCTGACACAGGTCCAGTACTGCGGAGGGCAGGGCTCAGTCAACCGAGGGCCTGACCCCCCTGGACACCTTACAGGTACCTAGAAACCTCTCCCCAGGCCCCAGCTCCCTACCAGCAGGCCTCTCCAGCTAGGGCACACTAGGCCTAGACTTTACGCTGACCCCTCCTGCAGGAGGGACCTCACCCTGGTTTTATCTCCTTTGAACTGGTCCTGCCTGGTTTCAGCAGGAGGAAGATTCTAGACTGAGGCCTTATTTGGGTTTCCAGCGGCAACATTCCATCTGAATGTTTCTAAGGTGGGTTCGATGCTCTAGTGCCGGTCCACATAGCCATGGCAGCCTGGAAGCCCTGAGGGCAATCCCTTCTTTCTTTCTGGCCATGACAGGTGAGGGAATGCTAGAGATAACCCCTAGGCTGGGACTGGGGCCTAGAGAGCTTGTCTCGACTGCTGGGTCCTTCCAGCCCAGCCACTAGTATAGGGATCTAGGGTGTCTCTATCCGCAAACTTGGCTCTCCTCTCGAGCTCTTGTCTCTGTCCTGGCCACTCTGTCCTGTGAGTGGATAGATAGATGGCCGTGTTGTTCCAGCCTCCAGGACCGCCAGGTGGCCTGGGCTACTAAGGACCCCTTTTCTCACACAGCCTCAGCATCCAGGCCTGTTCTTGTCCAACCTCCAGCAGAGGCTAAGAAATGCCAGAGCTGGACCGGCTCCTTCAGAACTCTCCTGTCTTCTCATTGGCTGCCCGTAATGGGGTTGGCAAGTCATTTGCGCCTGTCCCTCTTATCGGGAGTGTGTTTTTGCCACAGCACCTGGGAGGAGGCAGCTCCTCAAATGCACCTGTATTTGATGAATGAATAAATGGGTCTCCAGACAATTCGTGTCCTGTTTCCCGGAGCTCCTGTGAGGTTATCTTCAAAAGACGTGTGATTCAGTTCCTGGGTGCAGGTGGTGGTGGTGGGGGTTCCCATCCATGTTTGCTGGGTGCCCGCAGGAGTCTGCCGGGATTGGAGGAGGCTTCAGGTCTGTGAGTGTGAGTCCTTTCGGTGAATTGACCTTGAGGCCTCCCTGCAGGAAACCGAAATTGACTGTTTCCTCTCAGACCAAGCCTGAGGTACTTCAGGTGTGGGGCCGGCGGGCCAGTGAGAGGCTCTGACTGAGCCTGGCTGGCCTCCAGCAGGAGTGGCATGGGAATGTGGCCTTTGGCCCTTGAGGGCTGCCTAGCGGAGAGGGTGGGGCAACTACCCAGAGCCAAACCTCTGGGTGGCCTCTGACTGACAGACACTTCTGGACAAACCCAGCGTTGGTAGCCCCAAGAGGAGCCTTTCTTCATCTTCCCTCACTACCCGGGTTTTCAGTTCACACCTCTCGCTGGTTGAGGGAGCCGTCAGGAAGCCCTCAGGATTCCCTCGACCCTGTGAAGACACAGACTAGAATGGTGAGGTTCCCTACGTGTGCCCACTGCCCTGTTCCCAAGTACAGTGACACTTGCCTGGGTTGGACAAGGTCATCTTCGGGTGGCCTTCAGTCCTTGCACCCGGAAATCCCCACGTTTTGTTCTGCCGCATCCTAGGGAGAAGGTAGTTAGTTTCCTAGGGTGGAACCCATCAGGCATGGTGAATATGGGGGATGAGGGTCATGGCCAAGGCTGTGAGAAGAGCAGCCCTGTTCTGCCGGAAATTCCTAGTCTGGCCTGGTCCTGCAGAGCCTGAGGGGACAGGAAACCTGCTTTTCCTGCCCCACACTCCCACCCTGCTGCCAGGGGAAAGGCGGGCACTCACCAGCTCTCACACGGTGCCCTGGGGTTGTTTTCTAGAAAAAACAAGCCGTTGGCCCATCCAGCCCATTGTCATCCCCTTCCCCTCAGAGCTCAGACACAAGGGAACACGATAAGAAATTGTAGCGAGTCTTGGGTTTGAATCCTGCCTTTGGCCTTCCTGAGGCAAAGCCATTTTCCACATAAGCCCAGTTCCCTGCTGTGCAACTGGTGGGGGGGGGCGAGGAAGGGGGTCCCAGGACCTGCCCTGATCAGGTGGTTCTGAGAACCCCAGAGAAGAGGCAGGTGCCGCTCCTCCAATGGGAACATCTCCTCAGCTTTGGTACCCTAGCCCTATCTCATCCTATGAAACCTGGGCCCAGGTTGGATCCTGACCCAACCCTGAGTTGGGCCTGGGCTTGAGGGTCTCGCTCTCGTCTCCTGTTCCTGTTTTTCTCACAGCTGTGTTGGAAATAGGAAGGGGACTGTCCTCTTTCCTTCCCTCCCCGGGTGCTGGTTTATTTGCGGCCCATTTTTCCTATCCCTGTAGGCTTCCGTCCTAGGGAACAAAAATTTGCTTGCTACACCTCTTCAGGGTATCCCCTCACCCCCAGATGGTGACCACTGTCAAGGAAATGGGCAGCGCTGGTCCCATCTGCCAGCCGACGCGTGGCCATCAGTGAGGGTCCCCATGAGCCGTTCCCCACACTGTGACCTGGGCCTGGTCCACACAACCACAGCGTCCAAGCCCTCTGAGGCAGCTGGGCAGTGAGGTCAACATTGTTGTGCTTTCCATCTACTGCACGCCGTGTGACTTGTACCCAATGCCCCAGTCTTCACGGTCACAACCGGGTGGGTAGGTAGTGTTATCCACACTCACGGAAAAGGAAACTGAAAACCAGAGAGTGAGTGACCTTCCTGAGGTCACGTGGCTGTTAAATGGCAGGTGAGGAACCTGGCCCTAAGGTTTATGACCTTTTCCACTGCATATATATATATATATATATATATATATATATATATATATATATATAGGCACTTCAGGAAGGATGAAGGAGGAGAGGAGTGACCTCAGGGACACATAGACGTAAGGGCGCTTCCCCCAGAAGCCATCAGGCGTAACTGTCACTGGCAGCCGCGTCTGTGGAGACATCGTCCCTCTTTGTACCTTGAACATTCAGTACCTCGTTCCCATCTGCCACAGATGGGCCCAGGGACGCATCCAGCCTCAGCTGACCCCCACCTCCCGGTGGGATCCCCTCCTGTCTGCCAGTCCTCTCTCCCTCCTCCATACTGGGGCAAAGTTAGAATAGGGGCTGGGTTCCTTTGTAGACGCAGAGGCACAAAAGCCGTGCCTCGGGATACAAGAAAACCATGCTGTGGCGTTTGACCCAGAGTCTACAAACCGATAACCTGGATTCATAGTGTCGCCAACGTTGACCAGGGTGATAAAACAGTCAGCTTATTTAGCTCCCTCGGCTTCAGTTTCCTCACTTGACGGTGTGGGTTATTTTAAGGATTATGTGTAAATACTCGACAGTCAAACTTGGCACGTCCTGCCATGCTCAGTGAATCTCCGTAGTTCGGCGTGGGGTGGCAATGGTTAATACGTCTCTAAGCCTGGCTGTTCTGAGTGGAGCCGCTGATGTAGGTATTTCTGGGTCTCATTTCTGTCCTGTTGTGGGGGCCTGAGGGTGGGAATGGGAGAGCAGGCGACATTCAGGTAGAGGCATCTTGGCGGGTCAGACGGTGCCCTGTACCATTCCAGGGGCAAGGGAGGCAGCTTGCAGAACATGGGCTGCTATCCAGCAGAGACGCAAGAGCCCCGACTAAAGGACCCCTCTCCTGGGACCCGTTCTCACTCTACAGTCCCCGGAACAGAAAGAGCTCCTAAGAGTGGGACCTCCAAGGCCGAGTGGAGCTACTCTGCGGCTGTTACCGAAGGTGACTGCTCGGTTAAGGACCCAGAGGGACACAGGAGGCTTCCTGTGTTTCCCCAGGAAGGAGCAGGGAGCAGGAGATGAGAGAGGCTAGAAGAGAGCCAGGGGCTGGCTCAGAGGCCATGGGGAAGGGAAAAGAACCCGCTGTGTGGAAACATGTCCCCTCCACTTGGGTCTTAGGAACTAATTCTTGCAGGGCTTGCGATTGGAGCTGAGTCACAGGGGACATCAGCTTGTCTGGAGGCTGAACAGAGAAGCCCCTGGTAAGGGGTGGGAAGGAGTCAGACCTAGTGTGCTTACGCTCTTAACTGGTTTGACTGGATTCCCGGAGCTGCAAGGTTTGAGACCGTGACCCCAGGAGAGAGACTAGAACAGCATCTCTCCGCCTTCCTAATGCTGCAACCCTTTGTTACATTTCCTCATATTGTGATGACCCCCAACCACAAAATTATTTTCATTGCCACTTCATAACTGTAATTTTTCGTAATGTAAATATATGATATGTGGGATAGCTGATATAGGACCCCTCCCCAGGGGTCGCAACCCACAGGTTGAGAACCACTGGACTAGAGGAAGAAGGCCGTTTCTGGGACTCAGGATGTCTCAAGGATTCCAAAGAGGAGCCGCTGAAGGGAAGATTTAAGGACCGTCTGCTTGTGGACAGGGTGGAGATTTCCAGCCAGCAGCCCGTTGCGCAGGTGACTGGGCATTCCCAAACACATGCCCTTGCGGCTTTGCTGGCCACAGCAGGGGAACAAATTACATGTTGTTAGAACAATCCGGATGATGAAGTCAGTCAGTGCAGCCTTGATCCTCTTTATTTCAGCGACACTTTGGCAAAGCGGCCGGTGGAGCTGCCAGCCGCGTCTCTGGTGGCTGGCTCCTCCGAAGGGACTACTGTCACACATGACTACAGGGAGGGGTCATGGCCGTGGTCTCAATGTGCCGTCTGTCACTGTTTTAGTGAGGGCTACTATTGCTGTGATGAAACAGCATGACTAAATGCAAATTGAGGAGGAAAGGGTTTAGTGGGCTTGCATGTCCATCATTGAAGGAAGCCAGGACCAGAACTCAAACAGGGCAGGAACCTGGAGGCAGGAGCTGATGCAGAGGCCATGGCGGGGTGCTGCTTACCGGCTTGCTCCCCGTGGCTTGCTCAGCCTGCTTTCTTACAGAACCCAGGACCACCAGCCCAGGGCCCTCCCCCATCAGTCACTGATTGAGAACATGCCCTGCAGGCTTGCCTACAGCCCCATCTTACAGAGGCATTTTCTAGATTGAGGCTCCCTCCTCTCTGATGACCCTACCTTGTGTCACATTGACATAAAACTGGCCAGTACAGTCACCTTTTCCTTCTAGGTGGAAAGTTCTCCCAGGAAAGCCTGTTGGGACGGCGGACTGCCTTTTTCAAAGACGGCCTCTGTGGTGTAATCCATCTCTTGTGTTCTTCCCTGTGCAGTGGTGGTCAGGACCACCTCTCTTTGTACGCTGGGGAATTTTGTGACTGCTTTGATGATTAGAAGTCACTGGGGGAAATAACACTGTGACTTCTGAGGCTAGATCAGAAGAATGCTACCAGCCTCCAGATTCCATTCCTCTCCTTCCTTCCCATTTGTGGAATCAGAGGCCATGCTGTGGGGAAGCCTAGGCTATGCGAAGAGGCCACATGTTGGGGTTCGGGCTGGCAGCATCTCTCTAGGCCCCCGCTGACCACCAGCACTGGCCTCAGGATGTGCATGAGGACACTTTCGAGATGCCTCCAGCCCCAGGCAGCACCTAGCTGCAACTGTGTGGGAGTCCCCGAGTGAGAACTATCTGGCTGACTCTGCAATCCTTAGAACTCCATGAAGGGTTAGGACGATGCTAATTTGTTAACACCCCTGAACAGCAATAGTTCGCACTCTTTGCCTCTGTTATTGAAAACCGGAAGCCCACTCCTCCCAAGAGTTTCCTCCCAAGAGTTTCCTCCCAAGCTCTAAAAGTTCCTAATATCTGGGTGACTCTTTCTCTCTCAACCCCACTCCCTCCCAGGCTGGCCTCAAACTCACTCCTTATATACAGCCAAAGTTGATCTTGAACTTCTGATCTCCCGGCCGCCCAAGTGCCAGGATTACCAGGCATGTGCCATCCATGCCTGGTTTATTCAGTGCTGGGGATCACACCCAGGACATGACCCGTGCTCGGTGAATACTCCTACCACCTCAGCTGCTTCCTAGCCCTTGAGTGACTCAGCCTCTCAGAGCAGATTTGAAATTCGGAATTCCAGTTGTCGAAAGCCATCAGCTACGCTAACGTTTCCAAGACTGGGCAGTTCCGATGTAGTGGAAGGCTCCTGACTCCTCAGCGTCAGGCGGACACTGTCCCAACTCTGCCACCTTCTGGTACTGTGTCCTTGGGTCAGTCACTTTGAACCTCTGGGCTTTGGGAAACTGGACGGTGCGTGTCTCCTGCCCTGAACTGGTGTGACATGGGGCAATCTTGATAACTAGTATCGTTGTAAAGTAAGGGTCTGAGACAGCTTACAAGGATGATACATAGGAAGTGCCTTGTGTGTCCGCAACAGTAACTCCTTTGTCCAATAGGCACTTCCAGGAGTCATTTGCACATACCGATTTGTTTGATGGTCACAGCCGTGAGTTAAACATCACTGTGGGGGATGGCACGGCTCAGGAGATAAAGACACTTGCTGCCAAACCTGGAGACCCGAGTTGGATACTCAGGACCACCAGGGTGAAATGAGAGAGTTATACAAGTTGCCCTCCGTCTTCTGCACAGGCGCTATGTATGGGGTGTGTACCCTTACACACACACACACACACACACACACACAAACACACACACACACACACACACACACAGAGAGAGAGAGAGAGAGAGAGAGAGAGAGAGAGAGAGAGAGAGAGAGAGAGAGAGAGAGATTTTAAAAAATCACTTGTGATCTGCTTTTTGCCGAGGGGGAACCCGGTGATATTAAATCACTTTCCCCCGGCTTACACAATTAGCAGATGCAGAGATGGAATCTGAACCCAGGAAGTTGATTCATTGTGCCACACTGCCTCTGGGTAAATGTTTAACCCGGAGTTATGGGTGCTGAGGGCATGAGTGGCCAGCCCAGCCCCTTCCTGAAGAGATCAAGTGCGTGAACCAGCATGAATGGAATCAGCGGCCGCCAGCTCTGAAGTGTGCTGATAAGAGACTAGGATGGCGGCCATGCTCAGTGGCCTAGAGTTGGTGGGCAGTGGAGCAGAGCGGAGGGAAGGAGACCCCTGAGGAAGAGGAGGATTCCTTGCAGTATGGGGCAGAATCCCTCTTCTGGAGACTTGTGGGGCTGGAAAGAAGTAGCCATGGGTGTTAGTACATGCGAGACGCTCGACATTGACCCCTGCACTTTTCCGGTCCCCCAGTGAGTCATCTGCCTTCACCCCTAAAATGCTAACGACACTGTGCAACCTCCCAGACAAGAACACACACAGAGAGTGTTTGGGGAAGAAGGATGGATGCTATAGTTCAGTTTTCTCGTTGGCAAAGGATTTTTCTTTCAAGTATCCTTAAATAATTCTTAGCAGTTTTGGAGCCACATTCACTTACGAAGACTGAATTTCTTCCTTCTCTTTTAAAAAATGTGAATGTATTTATTTGGGTGTATGTGTGTACATGGGTACATGTATGCCACTGTGTGTGTGTGTGTGTGTGTGTGTGTGTGTAGAGGTCAGGGGACAACTTTTGGGACCAGGCAGGTCTCAGGGATTGAGGTAAGGTTGTCAGGCTTGATGGCACGGACCTTCGCCCTCAGAACCATTCTCTCAGGCTGCTCTTTCTCCTCCTAACATCTTTTATTCTTGAACAACATTTAGGTTTTCTTCACGACTTGGGGTTAGCCTCCACCCCTATTTCACACCGAGATCCAAAGTGCTGAGGGGGTTTCAGAGCTCCTCCCTGTCAAGGTGTGGCTCTTGTCCCTCTGTGGGACGGCTACTGAGATTTTCAAGTCCTCGGTCCTGGACTGCAGAGATGAGCAATCCCCTCCCTCTCTAAGGCTGACAGCTGCCGCCTGTCGGGGCTGTCAGGTTATTGGCTTAAAGGAGTTGAAAAACGCCTTGGTGTGTTGCCCTACTCCACGTCGGACTTACAGTTCAAATGTCAGTATTTGTTAGAGGTGTTTGCAAAAGCCAGGATTCCTGAGTCCCAAGCGGAGGGGCTTGGCTCAGGTGAAATGCCTGGCTGAAATGGCATCTGCAGGCTGCCTCCTTCGCTGGCTTCAGTAACTCCAGATGGGGGAGCATGCACGGCTGCATTGGGTGACCTGTCAAGATCTCTCCTCGTTTGCTTATTTTTTTCACATGTCTGTTTCTCTCCCTTCCTACTGTTCGCATTGGTTGCCATTCCCAAAACCTCAGGTGGTACAAAGTTGGAATCCCAGCTCCCGAGAAGTGGAGACCAGAGGATCGTGAATTCAAGGCCAGCCTGGGCTACAAGAGACCAGCCTCAAAACCATAAAAGCATGCTGGAGAGATGGATCAGAGGTTAAGAGCACTTGTTGCAGAGGTGCAGAGGACCTGGGTTCGATTCCCAGTACCTACATAGTAATTCACAACCACCTATATAACTTTAGTTCCAGGATAGTTCCAGGAGATCTGATGCCCTCTTTTGACGTCTGTGGATGCCAAGTGTGCATATGGTCCATGGAACGAACACACACACACACACACACACACACACACACACACACACACACACACATACACACGCAGGCAAAATATACATATATAAAATTAAATAAATAAATCTAATAAAATTAAAGCCCAAAGCAAAGACAAACACCCCTCCCACCAAATCCCCATAACCTCATCACCAACTTAGATCCTTTCCAGACATTGTCACTACTGTCCCTTCAGTCTTAACGCCTCTGCCCATATTTCATTCCTCATCTTGAGGCTACACTGGCCAGCGTTCTCCAAATACTCCTAAGTGCTTAGCACATGGCCAGACTCTCAGTGGGGCAGCTAGAACACAAGCTGGAGCCAAGTTTCCAGGCGCTCAGAGTCTGGCCATATGGCTGAGGAGGTGAGGCCAATACGTAGGACCAGTTAAGGACACAGGCAGGGTGACAAGACATGGACTGTTCTGTGGGAGCTACATTTCAGTTTAAAACAATATGCTAGTAGGGGTATAAGGTGGGACAAAGCCACACTGGATTCCCCTAAGAGCAATGAAGAGTGGAGAGGCGGAGGAACATGGCTGGAGGCATGAGGGATTGGCTGATGGAGACATCGTGGGTCCCTTGAGAAGACTTGAAGATGGGCATGGGGCAGGGAGGAGAATTGGGCAGAAGCCCTGCGTGCGGAGGAGGCCTCCAGGGTCCGGTCCAGGAGGGTGTGGACTCTTAGAGTATGTCCTGGGAAAACAGAAAAGCCTAGTGTGGGCGGGGCTGAGCTGTCACCTGGGAAGGGTAAATGACCACAGCTGAACCCTCAGCATCCCTGAGGGTCTGCCCAGGCTGCTTGCAAAGATGGCCTGTTCCAAGCTCTCCAGCAGACACCCAGGCTCCTCGGGGGCTCTGACCTAAGGGTCCTGGAAACCATTGAGCAGAGCAATTAACAAAGTAAAGGGTAAACAGAAACCGGAAAGCCTTTCACTCAGTCACCTTGAAGTGGTTCCCAGCATATTAACTAGGAACACATACTTCCTCCCTGGCCTCGTTCATGCACGCGCGCACACACACACACACCATGCAACAAAAGGAAGTTTCCTTTGCAGATTTGCAAGGGGTGGGGAGCGTGCCCGCGCAGTGAGCGGGCTGCGGTGACTGCGTTCTCACCAAGCAAGCTGGTAGGAACACAGCCATGCTCCAGGAAACAGGGCTCTCGGAAGGGTGTGGGGAAGTTTTCCGGCTGTTAACCCTGACGTTGTTGCAACTAGCCCACACCCAGCCTTGCATTGCCCCGGCATGCCAGGAGTCCATCCTCTGAGGATTCACAAAGAAACATACCTCATTGGCAGGGTTGGGTCCCAAGAGCAGTTAGGACAGGGGCAGAAACAGTGCGGAACTCTGGTCTTTGGTCCAGAGGCCCCAGGAATCGGACGGAGCAGGGTGGCTGGGCCACACAGTTAGTATAGTTTTTTACCCAGGGCCACACAGATGGTGGCAGCACAAATTCCTTGCAGTTTTTAGGCCTGTTCAAAAGGACACAGAGAGGAGCCTGGGCTGAGGGGTCAGGGGATGACAATGGCGATCACTAGTTTTGCCAAATATAGAGACCCCTGTGCTCAGAAACCACCCACAAGACCTGAGTCTCTCTGGTCATCTGGTATGTTGGTTCTGTGAACCACTGCCTCAGTTAGCTTTCAGCCTAAAAGACCCTCAACCTCGGGACTCTGCTTCCTCCCTACCTCCCATTCACTCAGGCCGGCCCCTCCCCCGAGAGAGGTTTCCAGTGGTGCAGAACTGTGTTGAGGGGTAGATGGGCTGGACTTCGGCCAGGCCTGGGGAAGGTGACATGTATCTCAGAAGCAAAACCGGGAAACTGACCTCCATGGATCTCACCATGTGCTCTGAGCAGGACTATCATGGGAACAGTTCGTCACCCGCCCTTCTCACCTGCCTTACAACAGCCCCGGACCACAGGGACCAGCAGACTCCGGGAGGTTCGTTTTCGAGCATCATCGGGATGCAGAGAATCAACTTCCTTTCCTACTGGGTGCCCTCTATCAGGACACAAGCCAGGAGTTAAGAGACCAAGTGAGTGACAGAGGCCAAATGGAACCGTGGCAGGAGGGGAGTGTACAGTAAGGAAGAGACCAATGAACGTGGGATAATGGAACTGGTCCTTCCAGGAAGAAATGAACAAGGATGTGTTGAGGTTGGAGGGGTTCAGGTCCCAGTGATGGGGAGCAGTTAGGGTGCCCCCTGAAGACCTGAGACCTAACCCTGGAGGTTAGTGTTTCTCAGATGAAGAGGAAAAGTGAAGAGGAAATGGCATCCCTTTTCCCAGAGGTATCTGAGGTGTGCAAGGACATCCCCAAATACAAGATAAATGTGGCTTCTACAGTGAGCTTGAGAATATATAATTAAAGATGGGCCATAATACATTTAAAGTTGGATATCTCTAATTCCATCCACTTGCCTGCAAATTTCATGATGTCATTGTTTTTTTTTTTTTTTTTTTTTTTTTTTTTACAACTGAGTAATACTCTATTGTGTAGATGTACCACATTTTCTTTATCCTTCTTCGGTTGAGGGGCTTCTAGGTTCTGGCTATTATGAATAATGCTGCTATGAACATAGTTGAGCATGTGTCCTTATGGTATGATTGAGCATTCCTTGGGTATATATATGCCCAAGAGTGGTATCGCAGGGTCTTGAGGTAGATCGATTCCCAGTTTTCTGAGAAACCATCATACTGATTTCCAGAGTGGCTGTACAAGTTTGCATGGGTAACCCAGACCCAGAAAGACAAACATGGTGTGTACTCACTCATAAGTGGATAGTAGATGTAAAGCAAAGGATAACCAGATTACAACTCATAGCCCTAAAGAAACTATGTTAACAAGGAGGATCCTAAGAGAGACCTATGGATCACCCTGGAAGGGGGAAATAGATAAGATCTCCTGGGTAAACTGGAGCCAGGAGGAGGGGGTATAGGGGAAGGGATGGGGGAGGGAACATGAGAGATTGGGGTGGTCTTGTTGGGGGAGGGATAGAGTGGAAGAGCAATGAAAGAGATATCTTGAGAGAGGGAGCCATTATGGGGTTAGAGAGAAACCTGGTGCCAGGGAAAATACTAGGAATCCACATGACCTAGACTCCTAGCAATAGGGAGAGGGTGCCTGAACTGGCCTTCTCCTATAATCAGAGTGGTGACTACCCTAATTGTCATCATAGAACCTTCATCCAGTAACGGATGGAAGCAGATACAGAGATCCACAGCCAAGCACTAGGCGGATTTCTGGGGGTCCTGTGAAGAGAGGGAGGAAGGATTGTAGGAACCAGGGAGGTCAAGATCATGATGGGGAAACCCAGGGAGACAGCTGACTTGAGCTCGTGGGAGCTCACGGGAATTTGGACTGACAGCTAGGGAGCCTGCATGGGACCTCTGCCCATGGGTGACAGTTGTGTAGCTTGGTCTGTTTGTGGGGCCCCTGGCAGTAGGACCAGGATCTGTCCCTGGTGCATGAGCTGGCTTTTTGGAACCTGTTCTCTATGGTGGGATGCCTCGCTCACCCTTGATGCAGAGGGGAGAAGCTTAGTCCTGTCTCAACTTGATGTGCCCTGTGTTGTTGACTCCCATGGGAGGCCTTACCCTTTCTGAGGAGTGGATTGGGGGTGGGGTAGAAAAGAGGTTGGGGGAGGGAACAGGAGGAGAAGAGGGAGGGGAAACCATGTTTGGTACATAAAATAAATTAAAAAAAATTGACTGGGCGGCAGTGGCGCACACCTTTAATCCCAACACTCAGGAGGCAGAGGCAGGCGGATCTGTGAGGCCAGCCTGGTCTACAGAACGAGATCCAGGACAGGCACCAAAACTACACAGAGAAACCCTGTCTTGAAAAAAACTAACTAACTAACTAAATAAATAAATAAATTTTTAAAAGTTGGCTATCTCATGGGAACTAAAATGCAAACCTTGCATTTTTCAGCTTACGCAGGACCGCTCTCTTTCAGTTGATCCAAGTGGCTGCTTCAGAGTGTGTGTCCCCACACAGAGGGACATTGGTCTCCCTACTGTGTCCAGCAAGCCCCGGGAAGGGCTTTGAGGGCAACAGAGGAAGGTCAGTGGCATTCTAGAGAAGTCTCTCAGGCTGTTCCAGGGGAGGCCAGAGACAAGGAAGGGAAAGGAGTGGTCTGGGGACTGTCGTCACCCCTAGGAAGAGGACAGCTAGTGTGAGACCATGCTCTCAACTGGGGTTCCCCTGAGAGGCTTCAGATATGCTTCTCCCCGCCAAGGAATCTTGGACTACTGGAGTAGTTTCTGGACAGGACAGGACTCATGAACTCATAGCAGCTGGGGTTGCCTGCACAAACCCAAGCTGGTGAGCATTATATGGTGCGGCAAAGGGGTCATGAGCCCCAGTGCATGATGCTGGGGGAGGGGGGCTGGAGAGTTGGCTCTGCAGTTAAGAGTACTTGCAGAGGACCCGGGCTCAGTTCCGAGTACACGCATGGTAGCTCACAGCCATCCATAACTCCGGTTTTAAGGGATCCAGTGCCCTCTTCTGTCTGACCTCCACGAGCACCAGGACACGCGCAGGCACAAATTCATGTACATAAAATAAAATAAACACATTCAAAAAATATCTAAGTGATGGTGCCGACTTTGGCCAAGGTGGAAGAGAACAGAGGCATGCCATGGCTCCAACAGGATCCAGGGATGTCACGACATCAGTGTCTTGTTACGAGGACCGTGCCCAGGTCACTGCTGACTTGTGAAAGGAGTAACCCTTAAACTCCAGTGAAGCTTCTAGATGTGAGGGCATGCCCAGTGCAGTTCACAAGGGCAGGGAGCTGGCACCCAGGCCCTCCCAGAGGTGTTTGTGGATGGTGAGGGCTGGACCTGGGGACAAGATTGCTCTGGGCAATCCAGATATCAGCTTTCAAGTATTAGCACAGAAAGCTACTGTTCCAACTTCCATTGATGGGTCAAAAGGATCTCAAAACGGCATCACAGCTGCTGAAGCAGGTGCCAAGCAATGGAACAGGATGATGGGTGTAGATGTAACAGTCTTATTAAATAAGAAACACAGAGCCAAATACAGAGTTAAAAGCCCAAGAGGTCAGAGCAGTAGCTAAGAGCTGACACTAAAACTGCCTTCTTACCACCCACTGCTGCTGCCGTCCTTCCCCTCAGAAGGAGACCTACTTCCTGTGTGTCTGCCTTTTTATTGACTTTCTATTTTGCCTTCTCATTGGTTGTAAACCCAACCACATGACCTCCTCGTCACTGCCTGTCTATATAGACCTCCAAGTCTCTATGGTTGGTATTGAGATTAAAGGCGTGTGTCTCCAAGACATACAGATTTCTGTATGTCCTTGAACACACAGAGATCTGCCTGCCATGATCGGATTAAAGGCGTGTGCCACCACTGCCCGGCTTCTGCTGTGCTTTACTATTAGCTCTGACCCTCAGGCAACTTTATTTATTAACATACAAATAAAATCACATTTCAGCACAAATAAAATATCACCATAGATGGGTAAGTAAAGATCTCAAAGGTTGAAAGCTATTTGGCTGGCAAGAGGTGCCTGAGATGCTGCCCACAAATGGAACTCCCCGCCTGCGATGGACATTATGGTGTTGTTCCAATCTTAGATGGTCTTTTAATTAAAAAAAAAAAAAAAAAGACCAACAACAAAACAAAACAACAACAACAAAAAAAACACCCAGAGCCAGATTTCAGAGTGAAAGCTGAAAGATCAGAGAAGCAGAACAGCCAGCCACCAGTTCTTACCTCTATGAAATCCTCAGCCTAAAGAGAGTGAGTTCCTGTTTCCTCACACCTTATATACCTTTCTCTGCCCTGCCATATTACTCCCTGGGATTAAAGGCGCTTGTGCTTCCCAAGCAAAGGCATGAGATCTCAAGTGCTGGGATTAAAGGCTTGTGCTACCACTGCCTGGCTCTGTTTCTCTCCTATATGGGGTCAATCTCATGTAGCCCAGTGTGGCCTTTAAATCACAGAGATCCAGACAGATCTCTGTCTCCCAAGTGCTAAGATTAAAGATGTGTGCCACCACTGCCACCACTGCCTGACCTCTATGTCTAATCTAGTAGCTGGCTCTGTCCTCTGATCCTCAGGCAAGTTTATTAGGGTACACAATGTATCATCACCACATTATGGGAAAGAAAATAGTTGTTTACGGACATCTCCTTTCTTCTCCTGAGCATAGACTACTCCAGGATCTGGAACCTTGTCCATCATCTGAGTCACATAGGTTCTTTAGAAATGAGACCTCTGACACCAAAGGCAGTCATTTATTATTATTATTGTTATTGTTATTATTATTTTAGGGCTGTGAAGATGGCACAGTTCAGTGGGTTAAATACTTGCCATGCACGTCAGAGATCTGAGTTTGAGTCCACAGCTCCCATGTAAACAAGCCAGGGTGTGGCAACTTGTGCCTGTAATTCCAGCGCTGGGCAGATAAAACAGAAGGATCTGGGAGCGGGGGAGTGGCGAGGCTCACTGGCTAGTCAATCAAGTCAATCAATATACTCCAGTCTCAGAGGAAGATGCTGTCTCGAAATGACCTTAAACTGACATTGACCTCTGACCTCCACATACTCATGCAAATGTGCCTTCATCAGCTCGCGCGCTCTCTCTCTCTCTCTCTCTCTCTCTCTCTCTCTCTCTCTCTCTCTCTCTCTCTCTCACACACACACACACACACACACACATTTTATCTTTGAGATAGACTCTTCTATGGTCCTAGAACTTGCCAATTAGACTAGGCTGAGTGACCAGCAAGCCCTAAGGGTCTGCCTGTGTCTGCCAGCACCGGGATCACAAGGGAGCACCCGGATCACAAGGGAGCACCCGGATCACAAGGGAGCACCCGGATCACAAGGGAGCACCTCGAAGCCTGGATGCACCACCAGGCCTGGTGTTTTACATGGGTCCTGAGGATTCAGCTCAGTCAGGTCCTCACGCATTCACCGCCAGGCACTTCCCCGACTGAGTGATCATCTCCCAGACACTCCCCCATAGGACCACATTCTTAATCAGCAGTTCTCAACACAATCCACCACCCCCACCCCCCATGCTGCCATTTCCCAAGACTATCTCAGGGGATCCCAAGGCCAAAATGTCTCCATAATAACATGTCGTCTTTGTCTGCCCTTTTCACTCTCACTGTTAGCACACACCGAGTTTCCCAGAGGCTACGTGACCTAATATGGCAAGGGATTAGAGCAGCTGCGGACGTGAGAATCAGCTGCCTGCTGCTAATCCAGACACTAACGGGAGATGTGCAAACACGAAAAATGATGCTAGCTTTGTGATGAATGTGCTTGCTTGGGAAAATTGAGTTATTTTCTGAGTGTGTGTGTGTGTGTGTGTGTGTATGGAAGCCTGAGAGCAACCTCGGGAGTTATCTCCTCAGGAACATGGATCATCTCTTTTGAAACAGAGTCTCTCACCAGAACATGGAGCTCACTGATTAGGCTAGGCTGGCCGGCCTGGGAGACTCCTGTCTCTATTTCTCCAGTACTGGGATTACAAGCATGCATTTGCCATGCCCAGCATCTTTATGTGGGTTCTGTGGATCAAACTGAGATCCCATCGTCTTGCTTGGGAGGCAAATGCTTTACCAACTGAATCATTCCTTACACACACTCTCATTTTCATAAAAATGTTTTACTGCTACAAAATGCCATATTTTAAATGAATTAGCAATCTAAAAAAAAATCAGTGCTGGTTCTTAACACGGAGTAAATCTACAGATAGAAGCCACATAAATACATTGGGACCTTCAGTTGCTTATAAGAATGTAAGTGTGCAATATATATGAAGGGATGAAACCTTCAGCCTAGCAGGAGTCAGAGGTCTCCTGATGCTGGTCTTCCTCTGAGGGGCTGACTGAAGCCACGCAGTCAGAGGTCTCAACAAAGTTCTGACAAGTTTGCAAGACGAATCAAGGCTAGAGGAAGCATGTTGAAGCCAATGCATGTGGCTATTCCACCACACGGACACATGAGGGCGCTCTTGCCAACCTGCAGATCTCTTGTAGGGCTAGAAACAAGGTCGCTGATGGGCGCTTTAGTTTAATTTACTACAGTAGCAAAGGAAGATGTATCTCTTGCCTACAGTGAGGCAATTTTCAAAGTCTCCATGTTCCATATATTATTAATCAGTCCCATACAGGCCCATCCTCCTGGTCCGAGGTTAGTCAGTGGCCCCTCAGGTGGTGTTGGAAAGGCAGGCCATGAGGAACTTGACCATGTTTCCTGAAGTGGTTGCTGACATCTTGACTTCTGGGGACTGATGAGGATGGAAGAATATTTTCATTATGTGCAACCCTCTTTGAGCAATCGCCTAGGTAGCCATTCCCAGCTCTGGCTGGCCTGTGGCAGGCACGCTGCTTTGTGGCATTTTGCTAAACTGTAGATGGTGGCTCTTTATTTCTGTCCCAGCACTAGAGTCACCAATACCTGTGCCATCCTTAGCAAATAACCATACCTAGTGTTCAGTGGGAGGGCCAGTCGGTGCACGGTTGGCACCTGGGGACACGGGCCTAGCTTCTGTCGCTGGCCTTTCCCATAACATCATGCCCGACTTTCGCCTCCAGGAGACACATCTTTTTACATTTTGAAGGGAATTCTGCATGGTCAGTGAGCTGTTAAGGGACTTAGGAGGCACTAGTGTGGTGTAACTATTGTCAACAATAACACTAAAGTCTGGGAACTTATGGAAAGTTCTTTCCTCCTCAGGGGCTGGGGTAAATTAGGTTTGTAATGGGAGTGGTCTGTTTTAAGTCTTACAGTGTTTCTCAACCTTCCTAATGTTGTGACCCTTTCATACAGTTCCTCATGTTGTGGCGGTTTGAATAGGAATGGCCCTCACAGACTCATGTGTTTGAATGCTTGGCCCATAGGAAGTAGCACTATTGGGAGGTGTGGCCTTCTTGGAGGAAGTGTGTCACTGTGGGGGTGGGCTTTGAGGTCTCATATGTTTACGCTATGTCCCGTGTGACACACAGTCTCCTGCTGCCTGCGGATCCAGATGTAGAACTCTCAGCTACCTCTCCAGCACCATGTCTGCCTGCATGCCGCCATGCTTCCTTCCATGATGATAATGGACTAAACCTCTGAACTGTAAGCCAGAGCCAATTAAATGTTTTCCTTTAGAAGTGTTGCCGTGGTCATGGTGTCTCTTCACAGCAATAGAAACCCTAACTATAATACGCCCCCCCACCATAAAATTATTTTGTTGCTACTTCATAACTGTAATTTTGCTACTGTTAGGAATTGTGGCGTAAATATCTGATATGCAGGATATACATGACCCTCAAGGGGACTGCGACCCACAGGTTGAGAACCACTGCTTTAGTGGCTGGTGAGGGTGATTTTTTTTTTAAAAGACAAACCAGATGGAGGACGTTAGGAGGCTAGGTAAGGAATGATGAAAACCTGGAGCAGGTGATGGGAGCAGAGAGCAGGTGGTTGAGAAGAAACCAAAGGACCGTGATAGCGCAGGTAACACAAACAGGTGTCAGGTGGGCAAGAGGCCACAGAATCTTATGGAGGAGGCCTGGCAGTTCATTAGCCAGGAGGAGGGAACGGACTTGGACAGGAGCAGCTGGAATAATCTCAGATGCACGGAGGCCCTGTTCTTTAAGATATCGGTGCCCCAACCTCTCTGTTACTCAGTTTCTGAAGATGTCAGTGCCGCAACCTCTCATTCAGTTTCTGAAGGTGGCACAGGCCCTGTGACCCGTAGCCCCTGAGGGCTGTTTCTGGGCCTCAGTGTATCCAGCCCCTAGGTTTGTTTTGGAAAAAGGTGGGGTGTCTTTAAAAGATGCCCAAGCTCACGAGAGAGATGGTGCTAACATCCGGTGTCTTTGAGAGGGGCATAAGGGGAATTTTTCTTTCCCTTGACCCGGAAGGAGAAGGCTGGAAGCCTGTGAACCATAGGCAGACTGATGATGGAGCACCTGGGCCACCTGGAACCTAGATCCCCGGGCCAGCCTCGTGAGATGGTCCTGGGCAAGGAGTGTCACACAGAGTACAGACCCACCTGACCTGAAAGACCCGAGCCTGGCTGCCTCTACCGGCAGGTATTCAAACAGTGAGTGAACAGTGAAGTCGAAGGACCCTTTAGATTCTGGAGTCTAGAAGCTTCCAACTAAACTTAAGCTGACGGAGGCTCAGAGTCAGCAAGCGTTGGCATTTACAGCTCTCAGCCAGGTATGGAGCAGAGTGCATGCGCTGTCCTACCGAGGGAGAGAAAAGCCTGTCGAGACCGGGGGGTCAACCTCAGGGCTCTCTACCTTGCTTATTCTTTATTTACTTTTATTTTTTATTTTTTTTTTATTTTTTATTTATTTATTTATTTTTTTTTTGGTTTTTCGAGACAGGGTTTCTCTGTGTAGCTTTGCGCCTTTCCTGGAGCTCACTTGGTAGCCCAGGCTGGCCTCGAACTCACAGAGATCCGCCTGTTTCTGCCTCCCGAGTGCTGGGATTAAAGGCGTGCGCCACCACCGCCCGGCTTACTTTTATTTTTTAATGTTTGTTTATTTAGAGGGATTGTATTTGTTGACTTATTTATTTGTGAGCATACTTGTGGTGATTAGAGGATAACTAACTTTCAAGAATTGCTTCATTTCTTCCACTATATGGGTCCTGGGGGACCGACTGAGGTTACTAAGCTGGGGAGGCATAACCTCCAAGGACCATCCCCCCCAGCCCCCCACCTTGGTCTTGAGAGAGGGGTTCCTATGTCCATGGAACACACTTGCCTGGCTAAGTGATCTCCCCAGTCTCCAAGTCTGGATGGCCAAACCAACCAGGGCCTTTGCTAGTCACGGGAGCCAGCGCCCGTGAGGGTGAGGTAACATTTACAGGAAAAGCTACACTACTTCTGTAGCCCAGACTGGAGAACCGGATTCCTTTTCTCTTCCTGAGACAGCCCAGGAGATTTCCCTGGCTCTCTGCCCCTGGGATTCCTCCCCGCTCAGGATGAACCGTTTGAAAGTCACTCTTTGGAGACTATTTCTTGAGAACCTTCTCTGTCCCACCCATAATGCTCAGGAGGGGGAAGAAGACCAGCTTGGAAAAAGACAAAAACATGCCTTAAAGTCTCCGTTTACACACCCTACGTGGGCCAGCTCCCCTAATCCCCTGCAGCTGTCCGGTTTCTGCCCAGCCTGGCCTCCCTTTGGCCACGCCCATCCTGAGAAGTTCAGCTGCTCCCTTCTCTACCCCCAGGGGTCCATTTTAGAATTTTCTTTCTTGTAGCCCCTTCTAGAAGTGGTCCTTCTCAGTCCTCTCCCTTGGCTGCACACTGGCCTTAAAGCAGTGGTTCTCAATATGTGGGTCACAACCGCTTGGGGTCGAACGACCCTTTCACGGGGTCTGGGTCGAACGACCCTTTCACGGGGTCTCCTAAGCTCATCAGAAAACTCAGATATTTACGTTACAAGTCACAACAGTAGCAAAATTACAGTTACAAAGTAGCAATGAAATCATTTTATGGATGGGGGTCACCACAGCATGAGGAACGGTATGAGAGGGCTGCAGCATTAGGAAGGTTGAGAACCACTGCATTAAAGGATAAACCCCAGATAGAAAGTGATGTGATGGGTCTGGGCAGGGGATGGTCAGTTAAACCTTCAAGGTGATAAGAGGTAGCCGGGGGAAGGAGGCTATTTTAGGCTCTTTTGGCAGCAGTAGCCAGGCAAGGGCAGAAAGGCCGGTTTAACTCTGTATAATGTTTCAACACATCCAAACGTCACACGCAGGCAAACACCACAGGCGGTATGGTCTGCCTCTGCTCAAGGATTCACCCTCAAGCTGAACCCTCTGGACTGAGTGAGAGAGAAGATACAATTTCTGACCCCCGCCATGGAGGCTTCAATTCCCTCGAGGGGAGATCTGTTCCCTGTTCGTTCGTTCTTCCTTCCTTCCTCCCTCCCTCCCTTCCTGCCCTTCTTTCTTTCATCCTCAGAAAGGACCCTAGAGAGTCACCGTCAAATGTAACCATTGTTCTTGGGGCAAACGATGAAGCATTAAGGACAAAGAATTACCCTCAAATGTGTCTGAACTGTATTGCCAGAGCTAATAGGATTTGTAAGGGTGGGGGGCAGGGGGCGGGGAGGGGGAGGAAGGAAGTGCCTGGAAGTCACAGGGTAGTGGTGATCCTGGGCTTCAATTTTGCTTGCCCCCGGGGTGGCTGGTGGTTACTGGGCCAGCGTGTCGCCCTGGACATGTGCTCGCGGACTCAGTGGATCATCTTAGGGTTTAGATGTGAAACGTCCCCATAGGCTCATGTGTTTGGACACTTCTTCCTCTGCTCGTAGGGTCATTTTGGAAGAGTGTGAAACATCTGGGAAAGGAAGGATGGATGGTACGGGGGCAATGGGGGCCTGGCTTTTGAGGATGATAGCCCAGCTCACTTCTAGCCTATATTCCCTCTCCTTCCTAGTCCTCCATCATGTAGCAAGCATGCCTTATGCCCCTGATGCCACAGGTGGAAGCTGGTGCCGCCACCATGCCTTCCTCACCACGATGGGCTGTGGCCCCTCAACCATGAGCCAGAATTAACACTTCTTCCCTTAAGTTGCTTCTATTAGGTATTTGGCTAAAACAACGGGAAATTTAACGAATACAAGCCCTCTTTAGGAGACTCCCAGAAAATGAATTGAGAAATCAAATTCATACTGCATGGGGACCTTATGTGGGCAGTGGCTTGGAGTGGGGTTTCAGTGTTTTTTGGTTTTGTTTTTCCTTTTTTATGTATACATGTGTGTGGTGTATTTGCATGTGAGTATTCATGTGCACATATGTGTGGAGTATATATGTACATGTGTGCCTGTACGGGCCCGAGGTTGCTGTTAGGAATCGTCTTCAGTCTACCTTATTCTTGGAAGTAGGGTCTCTCAGTCAAACCCAGAGTTCACCAATACAGCTACGTTCACTAGCCAGCTTGCTGGGATCGCCTGCCTCTGCCTTCCAAGGTTGGAATTACGGGCTGGTTGGCGCATCCACCGGGCATTTACATGGATCCTGGGGCTTTGAACTCTGGTCTTTTTGCTTGTTCTGTAAGCACTTTAGCCACTGAGCCATCTCCCCAGGTCCCAAAGGAATCTTTATAGTACTCTGTTCTGCTAAAAACAGGAGATGGCATGCAGGTGACATACACATATATACATAAACGCATATGTGCAGATGCATAATCATACCCATTCACCTATCTGCATCTCCAAACACACACAGGAAATGTCTCTCTCAATTATGAGTGATCAAAATCCTTTCAAAATCTTTCCATGGATCCAGGGGGTCCTGGGGTTCTGTCTTGACCCCACAGGTACCAGCAGAGAGGCTGCCCACTGTGGGGGAAAGCCACTGGGTGAGGGTGGTTCCAACTCTGCCCCCAGCACATGGAATAATTAGGATACACACCTACAGAGAGTAATAGAAAAGTCCCAGGTGTCCACAGACCTCATTCCCCACATTCCCTAGGGTAACCGGAGACCTGAGCTGGCTTACTCTCGGGCCAGGCACATGAATTAGGCAGTCAGGTCTCTTCATTCACCAAACTGTACAGGTACAGCTTTCTCATAGTGTGCGGATGAGGAGAGTACTTCCTCCATTCTCCTAGCCTAGATTTATTTAACTACGTGGTGACGTCCACTTGACCTGGGCCATTGTTAGTATGATGGTTGGCTAGGTATTAGTCTGGATACTTCTTTGAAGTTTCTTTTGAGGTCAAAGTGGTGGTACCCACTTTTAATCCCAGTACTTGGGGGGCAGAGGCAGGCGGATCTCTGTGAGTTCCAGGACACCCAGGGCTCTCTAGAAAGACTGTCTTAGTTAGGGTTTCTATTGCTGTGAAGAGACACCAGGGCCACAGCAACTCTTAAAAGACAAACAAATGAAAAACCCATTTAATTGGGACTGGCTTACAGTTGTGGAGGTTTAGTCTGTTATCATGATGGGAAACACCGCCACATGCAGGCAGACATGGCAGATGACATGGCGGACATGGTGCTGAAGAGGTAGCTGAGTTCTATGTCTTGATCCACAGGCAGCAGGAGAAGACTGCCACACTGGACCTGGCTTTAACACCTAAGACCTCAAAGCCCACCCACAGTGACAAACTTCCTTTAACAAAGCCACACCTACTCCAGCAAGGCCATACATCCTAATAATACCACTCCCTCTGGGACTATGGGGACCATTTTATTCAAACCACCACAGAGGCCCTGTCTCAAAAAATAAGCAAACAACAACAACAAAAACCAAATGAGCCTTATTTTTGAAAACAGTGAACTTAAATGAAGAATGCAGTCCATAGTGAGAAAAAGACCAGCCTTCCCAGGCAAGGGGACATTGGACCAGTAGAGGTCTTTAGTCCTGGATTGTGACCAGTGACTCCCTCCTGGTCTCTAAATGGCCAGTTTATCCTACAGGCTGGCCTTGAACTCACAGAGATCCGCCTGGCTCTGCCTCCAAAGTGCTGGGATTAAAGGCGTGTGCCACCACCGCCCGGCTTAATTTTGTTTTTATTATTAATGTGTGTGTATCTCTGTATGTCTGTATCTTAATATACACATGTACAGAAGAGTACCTGAGGAGGCCAGATGGGGATGGTAGATCCCCTGGAGCTGGAGTTACAGCTGGTTGTGAGCCATCTGATGTGGGTGTTGAGAACTAAACTCAGGTCCTCTGGAGGAGCAGGAAGAGATCTTAACTTCTGAGCTCTCTCTCCAGCCCCACTTTCCCCTTTTAATGCAATCTGAGATCACAGCCTGTGGAATGGTGCTGTCTAGTCTTCCCACTTCAATGAACCTAATCTAGAAATAGACCACCCCCCACCCTCACCCCCACCCTGCACAGAGGTGCCCAGAGGTTTGTCTCTTTATAGATCCTGCCACGCTGACTACATTAACCATCACATCAACCTTCACAATTGCAGGGGGCAAATTCTTTTAAAGGCATCTCTTTATATATACACATCCTTTGGTTCTGTGTGGTTGGGATATGCTGGGATTTCTCTCATCCACCTACACGCTGGTGGCACTGCCATATCTGATCCAGACAGTGGATTCCCACAGGTCAATCATCAGGCAGAGGATGTGTGTAGTTCATCACTCTAGGGGATGGTTGCATTTCAAGGAGAAAGGGGCAAGCCCGAATTTGCTTTACATGCCTTAAATTGGCTAGAAAGTCTCTGCTTTTGTCCTGGATGATATAGTATCCTTCCCACAAGTTGGAACAAGGCAGCATGGAACTGTGGGACACATCTCCGCTCCTTTATGACTTCAGGGCATGACCTCCCCTCAGATTCTTCAGCTGCTTTGAATTCCAGAGCCGTGGAGATCAAAAATAGCACCTCTTGAGTGATCGGGACCAAGCCGGGGAGGCAAGTACTCGCCCTCAGGTCACAGACAGCGCAAAAGCTGATGGCAAGAGAACCATACACACCACAGGGCTTCTGTCTGTACTCTACACCCAGCTCCACAGAGTCGCAAAGCTCTGCCTCAGTTCACAGGACCGGCAGAGGGAGGATGGCAGGGGATGACTTATTGTTGCTTGAGAATCCAAGGCCTGCCACACTTCAGGAGCTCTGACAGCTGTCTAACTGAAACTTTCCAGAGTAGGAGAAACTTCAGCAGAGGCACAGACTAGAGCAAGGACAAGCCACTGATTGGCATGACTGGAAGAACCCAGTGTGCCCAGCATTTGCTTTGGTCTGATAGCAAGATGAGAATCTCTCAGCGCTTGAGGACTTGGGATGGTCTAAACTGCAGAGCATATCATATTTATTTGAAGGGCTGGTTGATACCTCAATTGCTGGGTCTCACCTCAGAGTTTCTGAGCAAGGAGTTCTGAAGTAGATAGGAAGAATGCTCCTGTCTAGAAAGTTCCAGGATGGGGCTGATGCTACTTTTATTAGTTACTTTTTTGTTGCTGTGATAAAATACTATGACCACAGCCACTTATAGCAGAATTTATTTGGATTATGGTTCCAGAGGGGTCCGAGTCCATGATGGCAGGGAGGCATGGCAGCAAATGGCACGCATGGTGGCTGGAGCAGAAAGCTGAGAACCCGAGCATGTCTGACCATAAACACTCAAAGCCCACTGAGTAATATGCATCCTCCATCAAGGTTCCAGCTCCCAAAGGTTACACAACCTTCCCAAACAGCACCACCCACTGTGGACTAGGTCTTCAAATATCCGAGCCTTTAGGGGACATTTTTCATTCAAGCCACCACACTCAGTGACCATACTCAGTGTAAGAACCGCTACCCAAGACCGCCACTTCCCGCCTTTTCCACCTCAACTGGAGAGTTCTGTATTAGCCATCTTTGAGTTACTATAACTAAATATCTGACCTCAAACAACTTAAGCAGAGGAAAGCTTTGCTCTGGCTCATATTTTCAGAGGTCTCAGTTCATCATCATTCAGCTCCATTGTTTTGGGGCCTCTGCTGAGACACCACATCATGGTGGGGAGGATATGGCGAGATGGTGCTGCTCATCTCATGGTGACTGGGAAATAAGGAGAGAGACAGATGGGGGCTTGAGCCCTAACTGCCCCTCCAAGGGCATACTCTCAATGATCTGCTTCCTGTTGTGGGATAATCTCCTTGTGCCCTATGGAGATGTGTCTCTGCCAAGGCACCTTCTGACTGGTTTAATAAAGAGCTGAATGGCCAATAGCTAGGCAGAGGAGGATGGGCGGGACTTCCGGGGAGAGAGAGGAACTCTGGGAAGAATGTGAGGTATGTAGTATTTGCCAACAAGACTTGGAAGGAGTTGGACATACAGTATAGAGGAAAAGTAACAAGCCACATGGCAGAACATAGATGAATACAAACGGGTTAATTTAAGTTATAGGAGCTAGTTGGGGACAAGCCTAAGCTAAGGCCAAGCTTTCATAATTAGTAAGAAGTTGTTTTGTCATTACTGAACTGGTGGTCCAAAGAAAGTCTGGTTACAGCTTCCCATTAGACCCACCCCTTAAATGATCTGCCACCTCCCTGTAATGTCATAGGCTGAAAATTAAACATCGAACACACAGGCATTTTAACAAGTCCTTTAAAGAATACAGATTCTTGGGTTCCTCTACCAACATATGAGGCCAGTGTACTCTACCCGAGGGCCAGCATCTCTGCTTGAAAACATTCTTCAGCTTGCTTTGGGCTTTGATTTGAGAAACTTGTCCTAGACGTGTGGTGGTTTTTCTTGTTTTAATCTTAATGTTGGGGTGGTATATGCATGTACATGGTTTTGTGTGTGTACATGTGCGCATTAGGGTGTGTACACACATGAATGCACTCGTGGAAGCCACGGATTAACATCGGATGTCTTCCTCCATCATGATCCACCCTTGTTTTTAAATTTTTACTTTATGCGTGTGAGTGTTGTCTTAGTTAGGATCACTGTTGCTGTGATAAACACTGTGACCCAAAGCAAGCTGGGGAGGAAAGGGTTTATTGAGCTTACACTTCCACAGTGTAGCCCATCACTGAAGCAAGTCAGGGCAGGAACCTGGAGGTAGGAGCTGATGCAGAAGTCATGGACGGGTGCTGCTTACTGGCTTGCTCCTCATGGCTTACTCAGCCTGCTTCCTTATAGAACTCAGGGTCACCAGCCCAGAGATGGCACCACCCACAATGGTCTGGGTCCTCCTCCCATCAATCACAACTTTAAAAAATACCCTATAGGCTTACCTACAGCCCCATTTTATGGAAGTATTTTTAGAATTGAGGTTTCCTCCTCTCAGATGACTTTAGCTTGTGACAAGGTGACTCAAAAAAAAAAAAAAAAAAAAAACTAGCCAGCACAAGTGTTTTGCTTGCATGTATATGTAAATGGCATGTATATGTCTGTGAGTGCCTGTTGTCCTCAGAGCTCAGAAGGTAGCATCGGATTCTCTGGGACTGGAATCACAGATGGTCGTGGGCTGCCATCCTCTTCAAGAGCCATCTCCTTCTACCCTGTTTTTTTTTGAGACAGGGTCTCTCAGTAAACTTAGAACTCATGGATGTGATTAGGCTGAACTGTGGGGACCCTATGGTCTCCAGCTCACCAGTGCTGGGATTACAGGCATGGCTGCCATGCCTGACTTGTTAAGAGGGTGCTGAGGAAGGATCTAAACTCAGGTCCTCATGTTTACATAGAATCACTTTATTGCCTGAGCTCTCTCTATACCTAGCTTTTGAAACATATATATATATATATATATATATATATATATATATATATATACATATATATATATGTATATATATATGTGTGTGTGTGTGTGTGTGTATTTAAATAGTATATTAAATCAGTATAGTATATGCTATTAAAATATATATAATAATTTGTAGACAGACTTTTTTCCCCCATCCACCAGTTCTCAAATAATCATCATGGAGACTTAATATTAATTATAAATGCTCAGCTGATAGCTCAGGCTTATTACTAACTAACTCTTACAACTTAAATTTGCTTATTTATATTAACCTACGTTCTGCCACGTGGTGTTAACTCTCTCTTATCTTGCACCTCTTGTTTTCTCTCCATGTCTGGCTGGCAACTCCTCCGACTATACCCGTCTTCTTCCCAGTGTCCTTAGTCTGGTTCTCCTGCTCCACCTTATCCTGTCCAGCTATTGGCCAGTCAGCTTCTTTGTTAAACAAACCACAGCAACATATATTCACACAGTGTAAAGGTATATTTCACATTAATTAGTATAGATAGGTAGATGGTAGGTAGATAGATAGATAGATAGATAGATAGATAGATAGATAGATAGACATACAGACATAGATATACATATTAATATGTATGTGTTGCCTTCATGTGCTTGACTCTGGGAGGGGGCATGTACACAAAAGTACATGTTATGGAGGTCAGAGGATGGCTCATGGGGTTGCTCCTGTCCCCTCAGCCTCATGTGTGTTCTGTGAATCGAACTCAGGCAGTCAGACTTACACAACAAGCACCTTTACCCACTGAGCCATCTTTTTTTTTTTTTGGTTTTTCGAGACAGGGTTTCTCTGTGTAGCTTTGCGCCTTTCCTTTCCTGGATCTTGCTCTGTAGACCAGGCTGGCCTCGACCTCAGAGAGATCCGCCTGCCTCTGCCTCCCGAGTGCTGGGATTAAAGGCGTGCGCCGCCGCCACTACCACCACCACCACCTGGCCACTGAGCCATCTTGTTGGCCACTGGTTGTTCATTTTTAGAACATCGTGGATCATTAAAAAAATTTTTTTTTTGTTTTGTCTTTTTTTTCAAGACAGGGTTTCTCTGTGTGGCCCTGGCTGTTCTGGAACTTGCTCTGTAGACCAGGCTGGCCTCGACCTCACAGAGATCTACCTGCCTCTGTTTCCCAAGTGCTGGGATTAAATGCATGTGCTACTGGTATCTAGCTTAAATTTTTTTTAAAAATAATAATTACTTGCCTTTCTTCTTTCTTGAAACTGCATATGAGCACCCAGACAGCTCTGATTAAAGAGTTTGAAGGCTTCTAGAATGTATGCAGGGACCTCCTATGGTGGAGACTAACAAAGCTGAGAAAGATATGCTTGACATCCCAATTTTAATATAAAAATAAAGCTGTAGTAAGGAGACAGTCTTGTTCTAGTGGTGGTAAGTTCTAGAAGAAGAGGCACACGTGTAGAAGTGGTTTAAACTCCTCACTGTGGCAGGGCAGGCCACTTGGTCACCTGTCTATGTGTCACACTTCCAGCCACACAACTTCTTTCACCAGCCTGAATTCAGCAAAGGTTTTGTTTACTATGTAAATAAGCCCAGGCTGATTCCGAAGACTGTTGGTTTGCCTCCGCCCCCTTTATACCACAACTACTAAGCTGGGCACATCTTTAATAACTATAATTAAATTGTTGAGCTATAATCAAAGAATGTCATTTCAAAACAAAATCGTTGCGTTCACATTCCCAGCACCCTGCTGAAGGGAAATCTAAGAGAAAGCATCTTATGTTCCGTCCAGGGAAGAGAACTTGGTGATGAACCCTGGGAACCACAGCTTCATGCTTCATGCCTAAACACAGACCCAGAAGCCATTGGTGGCTTCCTGCTGAGTTGGAACTAGACTTTTCCAAGGAGGGACCATGGGCTGAAGGAGTTACTTGGATGGAGTCCTTTCTTCTTGCCAAGTCTGAGGTTTGGGTGAGGCAATAAGGGGCGAGAACAAATCTCCCCAGAATCCCTCCAGCCCCAAATCTCCAGGCCACCCTGAAGAACACCATGAGCAAAGTCTTGATGCTGTGTTGAGCTACAATGAGTTCTTTTGTCCAGGAATCCTGTCTGCCAGGGGACAGTGACTGCAATCCAGGGACTTAGAGAGGAAGGGCTGAGACGCTGAGAACATGGAACCTGCTGCTGCCTTCGATGGGAGTCACTGTAGACCCTGGAGGACAGAGATAATATCGTCATTGACCCAAATGCTGAGGACCGAGTAAGGAAAAACAGACAGACATCTGTGAGCTGGCTGTGCCGAACATTTTCTGCTTCTCTCTCTGCCCAGATCTGGTGTCTGCTCTGCTGTGCGCCAAGGACTCTCTGAAGATTACATCAAGGGACGTCCTTGCTAAGGGAGGCCCCACAGGACAGCAGAGGGTGGGGGAGGAAATAAGATGGGATGTTTATTGTTTCCTTGCCATGCTGAGCTGGAATCTCTGACCTACGGGGAACCTGGGATCTCCCGGGTTCAGGTGAGCCGCATCCAGCCACCACTCTCTTGCCTAACTTCCTGCTGTAGCTAGTCCTTAGATGCCCCCCATGTGGTGTTTCCGGGAAGAAAATACAGGCTGAATTACAGATCATGAATAACTTTTTAGTGTAAGTGTGTTTCAAATATTATAGCTTTAAGAATAACTTACAGGGTATGCCTTAAAATGTTTCTTTATTGTTTATAGGAAATGCAAATTTAGCTTGGTGTCTCATTTGTATTTTTATTTGCCAAATCTGGTAACCCTACCATAATCCTTTTTAATTCTACCCCTGGTCTGTAACAGTCCTTACATTAAGCCTTTTTTTTTTTTAACATTTTTTTTTTAAAGATTTATTTATTATGTATACAGCATGTATGCCTGCAGGCCAGAAGAGGGCACCAGATCTCATTACAGATGGTTGTGAGCCACCATGTGGTTGCTGGGAATTGAACTCAGGACCTCTGGAAGAGCAGTCAGTGCTCTTACCCTCTGAGCCATCTCTCCAGCCCTACATTAAGCCTTTACAGTGGTGCCTCTCACAGGCTCTTGGTATTACAGCAGCCTGCCCTGTCTCTCTGCGAACAGGCCTTTGCCAGCTGCCTGGGTCACCCACCAATGCACCGTCTCTCCAATACATAACACCTAGAGGTCCCAAGGAGTCTCTCACCTGAATCAGGAGAGACCGGTTCTCTGCATAGGGTGGAGCCTGTGTTATGTTGTGACTGAGAACAAGGTGAACCTCCCTTGACCTTCCCCCTGGGCCCCGATGAGTGGGCAGACATAGGCAGCAAAAATACTCATTCAGAGGCAGCATGTTGCTTCACCAAGGGGCTGCTTTACACTCTGGGCTCTGGTAGGCCCTGGTGGGTGGCTTTATCTGCCCTGAGGTTACGCTTCTCAGTCAATAGCTGCAGATATACCCGTGCCAGCCCCAACTTTTGGGGAGGAATAGAGATAATCTGGGTAAAACTTTTGGAACATGGAAGACATCCTCCAAATGGTAATTATGGTAAATGACAGTTACATGCATGTAGCTGTCTTCTCCAAGGCCAAGTCTCCTCAAGGCCAGGAAGACAGAAATCTTTCCCATATATGGCTTTCTAGGATCTGGCCCGTGGGCTGGGTCAGGGAGGTGTCCTAAATGTCATTTGAGTGGTGCTAAACTGATTTGACCATCTGACAAAGGTCACAGGATGAACGGAGGGAGTTATGTCACTACGAGTTGAGCTATTGGAGAGAGAGAGAGAGAGAGAGAGAGAGAGAGCTGATGATGAAGAGACTGATTCTGAGCCTCAAAGCCCCACCCCCACCCCTCCAGGACCCTGGAGCCTAAGGGCGCATTTCAGAAGACTAAGCACGATCATCTTGATGCTTTCTTAAAAGCTGTCTTCTCTTGCTTTCTCTGTGCCGGTGACCTGGCTTTTCCGGAACTTTAAATAAACGCATCACCATTTGTTGTAGGACCCAACGTGGGAGTGGACGAAGGTAGGGAGTTTCTAGGGCCGTGATGCCCCCCCTTCAGATGGCATTTCAGACCTGTGCCTGGCCTTCCATAGCTTTTGATCCTTTGAAGCTGTGGAATTGCTTCTCCAGTTGTTTTCCCATGGACCGTGGCTCTCAACAACTCATAGGGGCCTTGGCCAGTAGCCCAGTTTTTTTTTTTTCCTCTGTTGTTGTTGTTGATTTTCTTTTTTTTGAGGTACATTGCAAAGGGACCAAGAGTAAAGGGGCTCATTTAGGAAGCCTCCAGACACAGCTCAGACACCCTGACTCCCGGGTGACAAGGGACTTCTGAGGATCCCAGCCCTGCCACTGAAGCCAGCTGCCTCTCTTTTGGTGTAGGGCTCGGTGCGGTCTCTATCAGAGGCCACTCAGCCAGACCTCATCCGGGTTTTGCTAAGTAAACACGACCACACCTGGACACACACAGACTGGAGCCATCCCTGGCCTCAGATCTCCCGAGCGCCCTACGTTCCCAGCTCTCTGGAGTCAGAGGCTTGGAGTCAGGCCAGGAGTAAGCCAGGGAGAACAAGGAGGGTGAGAACTGCCTGGCAAATCCAATGAGCCTTGAGGACATAGGCACAGTCCCCTTTCCCAGATGCTGTCCTGCAGGGAGGCGGGAGGAGGGTGCAAAAATGCGAGATGAAGCCTGGGTAACCTGTCAACTGCAACAGTGCAGGCAACCCCAGGGGTCCAGCTTTCCTGGGTCGTCCCTCGCATTGAGTCAGCCATCTTTTCTTGGTAATACGCTGCCTTTGGAATTGCCTGTGCTTCTGTGAGTGAACCCCAAATAAACTCACCGGTCCAGTCAGCTGGATTTGGACACATAGAAGAGTTTCTTTGCTTTGTTTTCGATGTCCTGTTTGGGGTAAACAGATGTTTGAAAGGTCATACAATACCAGGGCACCTGTCGCCTGCACCCGAAGTCTGCCTTGCTTTTCACTTGACAAAGTTATTCGAGAACCAGCTAAGTTCTCACGTATCACCACCTCCTGTGTGGCCTCTCTCCTCGGGCAGAATTAATTATAGATTGTGTGTGGGTTTTTTTGTTCTTTTGTTCTTTTTTTTTTTTATTTTTGGTTTTGAGGATATAGTATATAGTGTTAGTGGTTCACCTGCCGGACCCCATTCTCCTACCTCACCTCCACCCTTGACAAGACTTGGGGCACTTCAGGGACAGAGACTACGTCTCCTCCGTGTTGAATGAAAGAAGTGACTAGATGGATACGTTAAATGGTTTCCACTTTCTAGATGGAAAAAGCGAGACCATGGGTAGGTTGGGTCAAGCCCCTCAACCTTATGAATGGGTATCACAAAACATCAAGTGTACTTCAAATTGAATCTGTTAAGATCGAGGTGAGGATAAAAATTCGCTCGGTTACTTCCATCCGCTCTTCTTGAAAATGGGGAGAAGGGGGTTTGATAGAGAAGAGAGGATAGAAAAAAAAAAAAAAAGTCCATGGCACTGGTTCTCAACCTGTGGGTCACGACCCCCTTGGGATCAAACGACCCTTTCACAGGGGTCACCCAAGACCACCGGAAAACACAGCTATTCACGTTATGATTCATAACAGTAGTAAAATTACAGTCATGTGGTAGCAACGAAAATAATTTTGTGGTTGGGGGTCACCACAACATGAGGAGCTGTATTAAAGGGTCACAGCGTTAGGCAGGTTGGGGACCACTGCTATTGAGGGTCTGTGGTTGGAGAACTTGCTTTCTTAGCAGCCATCCATCACCTTTGCTGGGTGATGTAAGTGAAAGAAACATTTAAGTCAGAGACCTGGGAGGAAACCCAGGTTCTAAGGCTTGCTCCTGGGTTGTGTTCAGCAACTTAGTTCTCTGCCTCCTAGTCTCCTCGTTTGCAAGAGGAACGGAATGCTATCATGGTTGCAGAATATCTCTAAAGTGGGAGAGCACACACCCAGGAGAAATCTGGTAAGAGAAAGCCAGCTAAGTGCATCTCCCACCCACTCGCCCTTCTGCCATGCTTCAAAGCAACGCCAAGAGCCTCACCAGAGGCTGGCACACCAAGACCCTCACCAGAGGCTGGCACATGTGCTGAGATTTCTCAGCACGAGCTGCTTTTCTTTACAATGTACTGGTCTGATATGCTGTTGTAACAGCAATCCTTCTGTGACTGGTTGGTACCCGCCCAGAGTAGGGGAGAAGGACATATGTTATACTCAGTCCATCAATTTCATTGCTAATGTTTTCTGGAAAAACTTTTAGCTATATCCAAAAATAATGATGAATCAGCTATCTGGGTCTTCTGTGGTCAAGTTGTCATGTCAAATCAATTATGATAGGACTGTGCTGACTGAGAAGTGTGCTTATTGTGTAGAGGGCAGGCAATAGCTCTTCCTCCTTTTAGTCAAAGCCTGACTCACAGGTCCCTCCTCGCTGGAGTACGGCAACAATGGTCGGATGCATCAGGTTGTCATGTAGACTCCTGGTGGGTTGTTTGCTGGGAGATCCTGCTCCAGTCTTTTTGTGTAAGGCTGTGTATTAGAATGAGTGCCCTGGAGGATGAGAACCAATAGAATGTGTGGATATATCATACAAGGCAATTTATTGGATTGTGTAGGATAATCCAACATTGGCCGTCTGTGTGCTGGAGTGAGTGGTAGCAGGCCAATCCAAGCAGCTGGACTTCTCAGTGGTCCGAGTCTGATACTATAGACTTGTAAGTTCCCTGAGAGCTTCTTGTATGGAGTCCACATTGAAAGCCCAGAGAAGGTAGAGTCTGATGCCCAGAGACAATGGCAGCAGCGATAAGATCTTCATTCAGATAGGGGCTTGTAAATGCAAACACCCTGCCTTCCTCTGATTTCATCTAGGATGCCAGCCTGTTGGAAGGTTCTATCTAAATTCAGTGATCTCCCCCAACCCAGTCATTGTTCCACATATCAATCTTTTCTGTAGACACATAGGTATATTTCACCATTCTTAGACTCTCGTAAGTCGACACCCAAGACCAGTGATTGCAGAGTGGGACCTAACAAATCTGCATTCTTTCCCTCTGAATGTTTGGGTGGTGTGGGAAAAAAAAGAAAAACCTCACTTTCCCTAGAAATAGATACCGAGTTTGACAGTTAATCTTGAGCATCAACTTCATCAGATTAAGAAATGCCGAGGAGATTAATCAAGTCCACCTTTGGGGTGTGTCTGTGATTCTGTCTCCAAAGACAGATCATGAGGGTGCCAAGTCACAACAGGATTAAGCTCTTGATGCAATCTTACCACGCTGATATTTTTGGGAAGTGTCAAAAGCTAGATGGGGCCTAGCTGGATTAAGTGGGTCATTGGGGCTGTAAGTATGTATATGCTAGGGGCTGTATCTTACCCATGCATCTTCTGTATTTCCCTTTCTCTGCCTCCTGGCTTCCATGATATAAACTGTTCTCTTCTGCCATGCCCTCCTCACCATGGTGATGGCTGCAAAACTGGGAGAAGAAAGAATTCCTCCCTTTAAGTCATTTTCAGGTAATTTTGGTGACAGCAACATAAAACTAAGGAAGGAGAGACCTAATTTAAGAATTACTAGGCTTTCGGCTAGGCAGTGGTGGTGCATGCCTTTAATCCCAGCACTTGAGAGGCAGAGCCAGGTGGATCTCTGTGAGTTCGAGGCCAGCCTGGGCTACAGAGTGAGTTCTAGGGAAGGCTCCAAAGCTACACAGAGAAACCCTGTCTCAAAAAAAGAATTACTTGGCTTTCCTAGCTCTGAGAGCAAGCAATGAAAAAATGTCATGCTTTTGGAGGGTCCTTGAAACATGCATTCATAATAGTTTAACAAGCCAGGTTACTATTGATTTGATAGTCTAAGGCTCTTCACTGTCTAAGTTTTCTTGTCAGTCCATAGCAAAATCTGTACTCACAAGACATGCAGAAGCACAAAAGGCTACAGAAACTCATCTACCAATACTAGAGGGTGTGAAATTCACCGTTGCCAATTGTGTTTCCTGAATCTTTAACATTTTTTATGTTTGGATACATAATGGAGGTATGTCAAACACTCTGATAATTCTTTTGGTTTCACTACGTATATTTTTTGAGGTTATATAATAGGTTTTATGTAGGTTGATTGAATTTTTTGCCTGAAGCTGGGATCCTTTTACTCTCTGGCAAAGTTTTGTCTTTAAAAGTGTATTTGGGGGCTGGAGAGATGGTTCAGTCATTAAAGGCTGGGCTCACTACCAAAAATATGAAAATGTACTTTGTCGGGGGACTGGAGAGATGGCTCTGTGGTTAAGAGCACGGACTACTCATAACTTCCAGAGGATCCAGGCTCTAATTCCCAGCACCCACATGGCACCTCACAACTGTCTGTAACTCCAGTTCCAGGGGACCCAACACCCTCACACAAACATACATGCAGGCAAAACACCAATGCACTTAAAATAAAAATAAATGAAATTTTAAAATGTATTTTGTCTGCTTCAACTTCCTCTGGTTACTATTTGTTTAATTTATATCCTCCCACTCTTTGATTTGATTTTTTTCTATGAGTATTTCAGGTAAACAGATTATTGAGGTTTTTTTCTTAGACTGAGTTAAAATATATTATTTGAGACAGGTTGTCTTAGTCATTGTCCTATTGCTGTGAAGAGACACCATGGCCAAGGCAACTCTTATTAAAGAAAACGTTTAATTGGGGGCTTGATTACAGTTTCAGAGGTTCAGTCCATTATCATCATGGCAGGAGCATGGCAGGACTCATGGTGCTGGAGAAGTAGCTGAGAGCTACATCCTGATACACAGGATGAGAGAGAGAGGGGGAGAGAGAATGGGGAAAGAGAGAGAGAGAGAGAGAGAGAGAGAGAGAGAGAGAGAGAGAGAGAGAGAGAGAGAGAGAGAGAGAAACTGGGCCTGCCTGGGACTTTTGAAACTGCAAAGCCCACCCCTAGTGACACATTCCCTCCAAAAATGCCACACCTCCTAATCCTCCTAATCCTTCTCAAATGGTGCCTCTCCCTGAAGTCTAAACATTCAAATATATGAACCTATGATGGGGGGGGGCACTCTAATTCAATCTACTACACAGAGTTTCACTTTGTGTTGGCTTGTCTGGAACTCACTATATAGGTCAGGCTGGCCTCAAACTCATAGTGACCCCCACCCACCCACCCCCAGTTTCTGCCTCAGGAGTGCTAAGATTAAAGTGTGTGCTACAGTGCCCAATCAATCTTTTAGCAGGAAACTTAAGAAGAAAAAAAAAAATAAGACTGGCTCTGGGGGTTGGATTGATGGTTCAGTTGGTAAAGTACTTTCTGTGTGAATGTGAGGACCCAAGTTGGATCCCCAGCACCCATTTAAGAACCAGGTTTGGCAATGGGTCTGCAGTCTCAGTGCTGAGGATGTAGAGACAAGAGGATCCCTGGAGCTCAAAGCCTGGTCATCTTAGCTGAATGGGCGAGCCCTGGAGTCCAGTGAGAAATCCTGTCTCCAAAGACAAGGTACATGAATGTCCGAGAACAACATCTGAAGTCCACCTCTGGCCTCCACATACATGTGCATCCACATGCGCACACTGTACACACATGCACCCCACACTAACAGGCACACACATCAGCATATACATATAAACCCCTACATGCACATGCAAGAAGAAAGAATGAAGGAAGGAAGGAAGGACTAAATCTATGTGCTAATGTGCTAGATGAATTTGCTACCCACTTATCTCCTCCATTTAAAGGGGATACGGGCAAGTATACAATAAAGTTGATTTGGTAGGTGATAAGTTCCATAAGTAAATTAAAAAGGGTTATTCTGGTTTGATTTCAGTTGCTGTGATTAAAAACCATGACCACAAACAACTTGGGGGAGGGTGGTGGTTTGAATGGGAATGGACCCCAGCCAGAAGCTCATATATTCGAATGCTTGGCCCCCAGTTGGTGGAACTGTTTGGGAAGGATTAGGTGTGGCCTTGTTGGAGGAGGTATGTCACTGAGGGCAGGCTTTGAGGTTTTCAAAGGCCATGGCATTACCAGTTAGTTCTTCCTCTGCCTTGTGCTTGGGATGAGGATAGAAGCTCCCAGTTACTGCTTCAGTACCGGACCTACATGCCTGCTGCCATCATCCTGGCCATGATGGTCATAAATTCACCTCTGAAACTGTAAGGCCCTGATAAACTTTCTTTAATGTAAATTGTCTTGGTATCTTACCACAGCAATAGAAAAATGACTAAGACAGGGATGAAATGGTTTATTTGGTTCACAGGTTACAACCCATCATCAAGGGAAGCCATGGCATGAATTTGAGGCAGGAACTGAAGCAGAAATGGTAGACCCTCTGGCATAGAGGGATGTTATTTCCTGGCTTGCCTCCCTGTGGCTTGCTCTGCTACCTTTCTTATACATCCCTAGGCCCACCCGTCCTGGGATGGTACTGCCTATAATGTGCTGGGCCCTCCCATGTCAATTAGCAATCAAGAAAATTTTCCACAGACATGCCACTGACCAATTTGATGGGGACATTTTTTTTTTTTCTCAATTGAGGTACCTTCTTCCCAAGTGCGTCAAACTGACAACCAAGATTGGCCATCACAGGGTGATGGTACTATTGGAAACCATGCGTGGAAGCTACTTTAGGGAGGTAAGTTTGTCTGACATGAGACTCACGGGGAGATGGAGGTGCTCTTGGGAAGAATCGGGAGAGAGCCGAAGGCTCCCACAGAAGGAACCTCAGATCACAGGCTGCGACTGTCATAAACCTGGCCTGTTGTAGGCAGGGTAGCTGGATGGGAAGCAATGAAGCAGAAGACCACACCAGGAGAATGAGGAGAGGAGGGGACGGATCCCAAGCACTTGAGATGCTGACGAGGAATAGATTAATTGAAGAAGGAACATAGCATGACCTGAATTTTCAAAACTTGGCCACTCTGTAAGTTGGACAACCTGCCCCAGATTGTTCAGAAGTTTAATTTTAACACTGAAAGTCCCATGTTACGGTGGACCCATGAGACAGCTAGTCACCGTGTGTAACAGGTATGAATCTGGGTCTACTTTTAGGTCTTCAGGAGACATCACTTAGTTCCCAGTAGCTCAGCCTAAATCTATTTTGGGCACCTTTCCTACCTCAAAGCTCACTCTCCAGACCATGTCAGTTGTGTGTTCATCCCTATTACAAAATCCCTGTCACTTAAGGGGAGGCATGATTTATTTGGGCTCATGGTCTCTGAGGTTTTGGGCGTGGCCCCTTGAGCTGTGGATTCTGAGATTGTGTTGAGGCAGAACATTATGGCGGCAAAAATGTGTGGCAAAGGCAACTCCCCTCATGAAACAGGAAGCAGAGAGAGGAAGCCCTGGGGACCAGGTCTAGCCTTCAAAGGGACACCTCCAGTGACTTATTTCCTCCAGCTAGGCCCCACCTCTTAAATACTTCATTACCTCCCATAATAACATCACCATCTGGGGACCAGGCAGTCAATGCATGGACCTCAGGGGAAATTTCATATTCAAACCATAGGAGAGATCTCCTTCTCCTTTAAAGATCACACAGGAATCCTAAAATGGCACTCAGAAAACAGCAGGAACTCTAGTTGGTGTAGCTAGAGTTTTCCTGCCTTGCCCACAGTCAGGACAAATCTTTGTCACCCGCCAGTCCCACAGCCGCTCAGACCCAACCAAGTAAACATAGAGACTTATATTGCTTACAAACTGTATGGCCGTGGCAGGCTTCTTGCTAACTGTTCTTACATCTTAAATTAAGCCACGAGGAACCCGAGAACGGGCTCCCACAGGACCTACAGAACATCCCACAGCAAGTTGGCCTAGGTACAAAGGGTGCCTTGATCAGGCAAGACTGTTACAATACCTCCGTGGCTGCCCTCTACCACAAGTGAGGTCCCCTTTCTCGGCTTCCCAGTTAGTTCTTCTCTCTCATCTAGGCATCTCTAAATCCCTCTTTTATGAGCCTGGGCTGGGCTCCTCAGAGCTCCCAGGAGCTGCAACTCTCCTCTCCCAGGCTGGGGAGACAGAGACAGATCCCCCAGCCTTGGTAACCAACCAGCCTAGGTCAGAGAGAGAGAGACATACATAAGGCTTTTTCACATATAAGAACATGTACTCACACATATATACATAAACTCATTTTTTAAAATGTCATCTCTGACCCAGCTTCTGCAGATTCAGAGCCATCATGAAGATGGTTTATGGTGCCTCTTTAATTTAAAAAAAAAAAAATGAGGGGTTTATAACTGTTAAAAAGAATGGGAAAAGGGTACCAGGTTTCTAGAAAGGAGCTGACAAAAAATAACCCCTCAGGATAAACTTTATTAGGGGAGAGAGCCTCAAGACCTTGGACAAGCATGATCCAGATACGACTGGGCTTAAAGCTGGAGACTGTTTGAAGAGATGGCCACCATGCACAGCATGATGGGGGTCCTGAAGAGACAGTCAGAGCCTTCAATTCTAGGGAGCAAAGGAAGTTTCTGATTCTCACAACATTTCAGGAGAATGGACAAGTCCCCTACCACGTGATCTAGTCTGGCCTAGCCCGTGTGCCAGGAGTCAGGAAGGCACTGATAAAAATCAAGTTGTAATTCAAGGTTGTCCTTTGTCTAGGCAGCAGGGGGGCCTGGGCTTGCTCAGGATTACAAGCGGGAGGGAGAAAACAGCATGTTTTCTCAACAGTCTGCCTCGAGGGAGAGCAGCTCGGGATGTGGTCTGATTTCTGGGAGACAGAGGTAGCGAGAGGCCCGTGATCTAACGGTAATACCTGCCTTCCTGCTTGGGAAATATGGTCCAAGATGGGGAAGCGAGTCCAAGAACGAAGCACAGAGAGCTTTTCAGCAAACTTGCCTGCCTCGAGCAAGAGCAAAAGACAGGTAGAGGAGATGGTGCCTCGAGGTGGACTGTCGGTGGCAATGGAGATGGAGAGACAGGGATACTTGTCTAACATTCATCAGAGGCAACGAGTGCCAATGGAGACGGGAGGTGAGGCTCAGAGGCCCTGAAGCATCCTTTGGCTTGAGCACCAGCCACGGGAACCTATGAGGAAACAGGACCTTGGGCCCGCACACCGGACAGGACCGAGCAGCAGACAGCTGGCTTCTGCCTGGACTGAGAAAGCTTTGATGGGATGTAGAATCGATGGTCCATCTAGGGCAGTGGTTCTCATGTTGTGGTGACTCCCATCCATGAAATTATTCTCTTGCTACTTCATAACTATAATTTTGCTAGTTATGAATCATAATGTAGGTATCCGATATGTAAGATATCAGATATGTGACCCTCCCCAAAGGGCTTGCGACCCACAGGTTGAGAACCACTTATCTAGGGAGTCGTTCTGTGAGTTATTAAGGAAAACTGAGGTTCCTCTTGAGGGCTTTTACTCTCATTAATAAAATAAAATTACTTTTAAAAGGGGCTCCAAAGGAAACTTGAAGACAATTTTCATTGGAGTTTGAGAAAAAAAAATACAGTACAGACAAACTGGCAGCCACCGGGGGGAGAGAAGATTGTGGGAAAAGTCGTGCCTTTTAATTTAGCTTACGGAGGTCAGAGAAAGAGTGAGAACACCCAGAGTGTCCAGGAAAACATGCTTAGGGGGGCTGAGCCAGAGATCTGCATTCAGAGGGTGGCTAAGTCTAGGCTCTTGTGTCCCAGGACAAAGATGGAACCGGGGACAGATGGTTAGAAGCAGAGATCGTTTACTAAGACAAGAGGACTCTTGAGAATGGAAGTGGGCTGAAGAGCGAGCCCTGGAGCATCCTTTCTTGCTGTGTACACTTTTACATGACCTTTACGGTTCCTGCCCCTTCCACTTACTGCTCAGTGTTGACACGTGCTCAACACTGAGCAGTAAGTGGAAGGGGCAGGAGGCCTTCTGGTCTCCCTCCGCAAACTGGTTTCATACGGCAATGTTTCGGTTCAGTCCCTATTCTTTTGCCACAAGAGGATCCTCACGCCATCCGAAGATGAGACCAGCTGGGTTTGCACAGAAAGAAGCCCTAGACTCCAGGGTGGTCAGGTGGAAACTTCTATTAGTGGGGCTGGCTTGCCCAGAGGACACTGGTGTGCTGCATCGTGGCTTATGGGAGACAGTGAGAGGGAGAGATGCTGCCCAGGAATGTCTGCAGCCAGGGGTCAGGGGGTGAGCTTTCCAGGAGGGGTTAAAGAATGTGGGCTCTGGGCCAGGACCTGCTTCGTTTAATGTTTTGAGCAACAGCCTAATCAGTCTTTATCAGTGCCTGGGAATGTTCAAGGCCCTGGATTGAGGCCAAGCCTGCTGGGAAAAGCCTGCAGCTGGCTAGTCACAGAGCAGTCAAAGCACTCTGATTTATTTTGTTTTTCAACCTAGGATACAGAAAGAAAACAGGGGCAACCAGGGGACACTTCGCTTGTCACATGAGGCAGGCATGCACACAACCCCTGGCAATTTCCTATCTTGGAGGCGTAGAGGTCTTGGTGGCATTTATCTCCAGCGTGTGGTTTATATCGACATTATGGGAACAAAGAAAGATACAAGCTGTGCTTTCTCAAAACTACCCAAAAAAATGTGCTTAAGCTTCTGAAAAGGGGACAGGAAATTAACAAGAATTCAGTTTACGGTTACAGTGAAGAAAAATGAAAAAAAGGTTGTTACATTCTTCAAGTCAACTGTACCCATGGGACAAACTTTTATTAATGTCCTTCTTTTATATTAACCGGGAGTCGGCGGTGGATTCTTTACTGGGTCCTGAACCATGAAATAGCCTTCTGAAAGGAAACGAAAAGAAAAATAAATGAATTCCCTCACCCTCCAACGATGAACTCCAAGGAAACAAACAGAAGTCTAAAGGCCATCTTTAAAACGAGGGTTGAGAGAGTGAAGGCCGTATGGCCTTGGCTTCTCAGCTTTGGACACAGCCATCCAACCATGGGCAGGCATCAAGGCCAGACTGGTACAGTGCAAAAGAGCCAGCCTAGAGCTTGGGGAAACTGAAGAGACCTGGGACAAGACAGGGGGACTGGAGGACCAGGGGAGGACAAGAGGGCTGGAGGAATTTGGAATTACACAGTGGCCTACCACATCTCTTAACGACTACCATATGTGAATTGCATCCCATGCTGCAATTTTTTTTTTTTAAAGCAAAGCCCTGTTATTGTGTAATCGGAACCTTAAAGACCCGAGAAACAGCAGAGGTTTCAACTGTCCCTCCCCCACACCTCAAGCGCCATCGCAGGAACACTAGCTCCCTGATAGGAAGAGGTCCCCTTTACTCCGAAGGTCAGGGCAGAGCGAAGCCCCTGGCCCAAAAGAGGTTTCCGTGGGGGAGGTGTAAGGCCCGGGAAGCTATCTCATCCTCCCCATCCTCAGCCCAGAGGCCAGCAGCCTCAAACTCACTGCAAAGCCAAAAGGTACTGCACGATTTTGCCTCACCCTGGCTGACCGGGTCTCTCTTCCTCAGTCCTCTCTTCTGTCGTGAGTCATCAAGCCCCTCACAAAAGGGTGAGCCGCATGTGTGGCTCCTGTGCAGGTTACTCTAGAGCACATCTCTGGCCGCCACCCCTCCCAATCACCAATCACTGCCTCCCTGGCTTCATATGGCTGTCCCCATCTGGTAGCATCTGGATGCAAAGGCTGGGATGCTAAGTGGAGGCTACACATTTGCCTTTTCCTGGCCTCTCAGTTTGCCTTTTCTGAAGCAATTTCCTCCTTCTCCATAGCAATTCATTACAACCAAAGTTATCACATATATTATTTTAATTTTTTTTACAGTGACAGCATATTTTATATGTTGTTTCATATCTGATTTTCCCCCCACTTAATGTATTTTGGAGATATATTCATCTCAGTGCATCCAGATTTGTCTTTCAATACATGGTTGCCTAGTATTCCATGCATAACAGGGATGGTTAATTTTGTACCAACTTGGCTGGACTATGCGATGCCTGAGTATTGGATTTGTTCAAGTACTATTATGGACATCCCTAGGTAGGTTTTTCTGGATGAGATTTGCATTTAAGTTGGTAAATTTCAAGTAAGCACATTGTCTTTCATAATATAGAAGCACCTCATTTAATCATTTTAAAGTCAGAATAGAATGAAAAGTTGCATCCCTCATTCAAGAGAGAATTCTGCCATCAGATAACCTGCAGACCTAAAAGCAGCATTAGTAGGCTGGTGGATATACTGCCATAATACCTTTGGCTTTGAATTGCAATTCTTTCCTTAGGATCCTTCCTGCTGGCTACCCTATCAGATTCAAGGCCTGCCAAATACAAACAGGAGACTATTCCTTATAATACACGTATATATGTACATATAAACTCTCATATATACATGGGTGTGTAAATATGTGCACATGAAATATGGTACCATAATGTTTGATTAGGACCATATTAGTGGACACTTGGGTTCTCATCTTTCTGCTCTTACAGTGCTACAATGAGCTAAGCCTCAAGCCTGGCATCATGCACATGCCATACTCATGTTCTAACCACTATGGCATTTTGCTTTTGTTAAGAAAGTCATGTTTGGGTCTGTCTTTCTCTAAGTCTCATTTTGAAAGTCACTAGTCATCATCTTATCCATTTTCTGAAATGGCTAAAACTGTACTTTGGCCATGGGAAGTGCAGACAGGATGTGGAGCAGCTGGAACTCGAATACCTGGCTCGTGGGAAGGTTAAATGGCAGGACCTCTTTGTAAGACTTTGTAAAAACTTATAAATGCATCTAGGTTATAAGCCAGCCATTCCATTCCTAAGCATCTTCAAGATGCAAACAAAAGTCTGTAAGTCTACACAAAGGAGGTTATGCCACTGTCCAACAGTCAAAAACCGGCAACAACCAGAAGTCCATTAGCTGATAAATAAACAAGCTGTGCTCTTGTCTATATAGCAGAGTTAAGTGTTCAGCGTTAAAACCAAGCAGCCCATGAATGCCTGCAAAAGCAAAACTGAGTCTCAAATCAATTACATGCTGTGAAAACGATTAGAAAAAACATGTAAACACTACGATATTGTATAACAGTTTAGAATATGCAAAATATACACAGTGACAAAGCTTGTCAGGGGTTGCCTAGGAACCACTGTGTGTGTGTGTGTGTGTGTGTGTGTGTGTGTGTGTGTGTGTGTGTGTGTGTGTGTTTGTGTTTGTGTGTGTTTGTGTGTGTGTGTGTGTGTGTGTGTGTGTGTGTGTGTGTGTGTGTATGTGTGTGTGTGTGTGTGTGTGTGTTGGGGACGGTCAAGGAAAATTTTTGAAGTGACAGATATGTTAACTGTCTTGATTATAATGGTCATTTCACAGATATGTACTTGGGTCAAAGTCACCAGACTGTAAACTTTGCTACATCTTAATTGCGAATCAGCAAAACTATAAAATTCTTATTTTGAGTGTGCAGAGGTAAATTTTGATGTTTTCTTTTTGTAGTCCTTCTAGAACAATTTTAATCTCCTCCATGTAAACAGGCTGGTTAAGGAGATTTCAGAGAATCTGTCACATCTCTGTGACAAAAGAGAAGCATATTCATATTTTCTGAAAATTATCACCACAGTTGCGAGCTTGTATTTGTCTGTGTCCCTAACCTAACTGTGCCTTTCACCTCAGTTCCCGGTGCCTTCTTCAGAGGGTCAGTTAAGCTGCCCTATGCAGAACCATCAGTTTTCCAGGCACACCAGCCTGTTACCATGAAACCGGTGGCAAAGCCTCCAGCATGGGTTCCCATGCCAGCCTTTGAGGGCCAGTGGGCTGCCCTGCCCAGAGCCTAGCTCCCTTTGCCTGGCCTAATTGGGGAAGATGAGTCAGTATCAGAGTGCACAGCAGAATGCCGAGGGAGAGGCCAGACACTCCTCACCTCTCAGCAGCCTGAGCAGAGACCATCCAACACGCCCTGACAGGCCCCTGGCGGCTGCCCAAGGCTTGGGACCTCAGGCTGAGGTGGCCAGTGGGAAGCTTCTTTATGAAGAAGCTGGTCACTTGTGTTGTGAGCATGGGTCAGAGGACAGAAGAAGAGGGAAGTAGAAATTACTGTACCCTACAAGCTAGGGCTGATTCTGCCTTCCTTCCTTCCTGGCAGCATGCCAGACTCTGGTCTTTTTCATATTCTCATATTAACTAGAACTCTGACCCTCAGGGCCTGGAACTCTCCAGAAGCAAAGTCTGGGGTGAACTTTGACGTCTTCCATGTCATTTTCATCGACACCCGTTCTTCCTCCTCACTCCAGCCCACTCCTCTTCATTACTCCCTGCACCCCTGGTCCTAGCAGAAGGGTCATCTGGCTCCTTACGCTTACATCAGAAGATGAGGCTACTTTCCATCTTAACCAAGAGGGACGAAATGATTCTTACCCATCTCCTGCTCACCCGGTGGGAACAAGGCTTCGTGTGATCCGCAATATTTATTATTTGTAAAAGTTAAAGTCCAGATGTGTTGGCAAGTCTGTATTTGTAGGGTGACGAGACAGATGCTTAGAAGCCAAAATCTTTGAAAACAAAAAGGCAAACGATTCCGGGTCCTTTGATTTCACCGGCCCAAGAGTCACACGCTGCTAATTCGCAGGCTTGCCATAGCCCGTAGACCCGGGATCTTCCTGTCCCTGGAAGACATGTACAGCTCATTAAACTTTGCTGATTGTTTTGATCGTAGAGACTCAGCAATAACTGTAAAATTGAATGTTGATGTTGGTTTCATTCTCATTAAGATGTACTTAGAAGATTCCACCATTAAAAACAGCACCGGATAAATTAGATTTACAAAGAATCCCCAAAGAGAGGCTGTTCGGCATTAAAAACCCTCAGTGAAGTGTATTCAGGAGCTTCCTTTTTGAGTAGGACCAAATTCATCCTGTCCAATTTAAAAAATGTTTGACATCCCCCCTCCCCCATTAACTGAGCTGTGAGGACATGGACGAGAGAGGCAGGGGGTAGGGCAGTTTCATATTTTCTAGAAATGACCTGGAGAGTATATAGCATGTGAGGGATTTACCTACTTATGTCTACTAGTTAAGGTTCCGCCAGAGAGACAGAACCGGAAGTGGGGTTGTATATTAAGAGATGATTATAACGAACTGGCCTGCACTGGTGTGAACTGACTAGGCGGGTCTGAATCCTCAGGACAGCTATCAGGAAGAGGAGGATGGAAATGTACAGTATGGGGTGAAGCCGATGTTACAGGAAGGATGTTCTCCTCCATAGAGGGAGCCTCTATTTTTATGACAGGATCAGACCCACCCTGCTAGCCTAGAACAAACAATCTTATTTAAAGCCAAAGCGTTGTGAGCTTTAATCCCATCCACAAAGCGCCCGCCTAGCAACACCCAGGTTAGTGTTTGAATCCGTGGAGAATGCTGTTCAGCCACTTGGCATGTCAAAAAGCTGTCACAACCGATTCACCCATGGCCTCTGAGAGGGCTGGTGGGTCTCCGGGTGAGGCTGTAGCTGGGCATCTAAGGGAAGAGCCCTGAGCCAGATCATTCAGTATCACTTAGTTGTCTTGGGGACAGGACTTTACATCATACACATCTGGAAAGGCCAGACCAGCAGAGCAGGGGAGCTCTTGGATACAATGTGTCAAAACTAGCTACTGAAGAAAAGTGGGGGCCAGATCAATGAGTAGCCAAGCTAGAGACAGGGTTTGCAAGGATGGAGAGAGGAACCAGGGGACCGAGAGGAAGAGGAAGGAGGAAAAAAAGACATGCTATGGCATATTCTCAAAGCTCATTTTTGGAAGGAACTCGAGACCCTACTCGGTACTCTCTTACTGCAGTGTTGGAGAAGTGTAGCTTTGGGAGAGGCTGGGATCAACAGACTCAAGGGTCACTCTGTGGAGGGAGGATAAGCTGGAACTGCACCCAGGCCTAGGACTCTTGGAACAATCAGTGTGGGGCTCTCACGGCCAATGGGACCCTCCTGTCCATGTCAGGAGCTGGGGATATTAAAGGCCTCTATTCCCCACTACGTATTTGAAGTTTGGGTCTCTACCTCAGAATTCTCTCAGAACAGAAGAATCAGGGGTCTGGAACCTCTGGCTTCTCTGGGCCACACTGGATAAAGCCACACACTGGATCATTGATCTAGGAATCAAGAGGACTTGAAGACTATGATGTTAGGACAATTCTAAACTCAGACTCTACGCTGTGTTCCCAGGCCACATTGGTATTAGGCTGCTTTCCACTGTCGTAACAAAATCTGTTTGTGTGGCAGATGATTTGCAAAGGCAACTGTTCTGGAGACCCAAGAGGATGATACCAGCCCTGCCTGGCTCTGGTGAGGGCCAACAGCAGGAGCATCACAATGGCAGGAGTAATAACATAAGCATATGATGAGATGGGAAGCCAGAGAGCATCTTTTCTAATCAAGGTCCTATAAAAACATTAATACCTTTCAGGGGCAGTCCACCCAATGGCTCAATAGGTCCCATCTCTTACAGGTGCTACTACACCTTGACATTGCCACTCTGGAAACCAAATATTCAGTACATGGACCTTCGGGGAGACACATAAGCCATACCCCACACTGTAGTATACCCCAACATTGACTAGCCATGCCTAGAGCACAGGGAATAGTTTCAGGTCTCTGAACAGGCCACTCCCGTCCCACACTGTGGGTTCTCAACCTGGGGGGAGACATGGATGAAGACAGGGATCCTGTGGATGGCAGGAGCAGGATACCCTCTTTTTTTTCTTCTGTGTTTTAGACGTGACAAGAGCATGGAGAAGCAATCTGTTTATGCCCATCTTATAAGCATCTGATGTTCAGTCCTTTATTTTCAGGTCCTCATTTGTGAGGTGTTTTCATTGCTGTCTTTTTGGGGGGGTCTTTGCACTCATTTTCAGTTGATCCCAGCAGGGTAGCAGAGCATGTGGATAACTATGAGTGTCTGAAGAGTAATTCTTGCTTATTGGTGACTGAATGGAAGGTAGCAGGCTTATGAGGATCTTGCCTACAATAATTCAGCTACTTAAAATCTTACATTAGAAAAGTCTTCAATATAGGTTTCAGATCTTAATGCTTAAAATATTACAGAGAAACACTGGGACCCCTGGGACACCCACCTAAGCCTGGGTGGCTCTGAGGCTACGTAAACAGCGGTCAGTCATGGACAAATCCAATCCCAAGCTTTACAGGCTCATCAATTGCCCGGGGCTCTTGAAATCCCCTCATTCCCAAACCCCTGAAGGGAGGGTAAAAATGACACTAGCAGCAGAAGCAGAGACACCCAGGGTCATGTCATATAACTGTGAGAGACACCTTGTGTCATAGGAGGTAATACTTTTACATGGCCAATGCCAGGACCAGGTGCTTAAGCCCAACAAGGTCATGCATAGGGAACTTTATAAAATAAATGCTGTTATGAATCTGAATGGTCCACTTTTCTGCCATTCAGGGCCAGTGACCCCATTTCTGGATTGCCCATCCATCAGCAAATATTTATCAAGCTGGTCTTTAGTGCTAGGTGGTTTGGTAAATAAAAAGATGGATAAACATGTCCATTCTACCCAGAAGTTTACTCTAGGCAGGCAGTAAGACAGCTCATACAGACACTCCGTGAAAACAGCCTGGGTTGCTGGTGACCAGCCATAGATGGGAACTGCGACCACACATGGAGTGCCACGTGAATGGTGCCCATTATGAGGCGCTATTTCTGCATCTAGAGAGGGCTTCTTAAATCTTTCCATTAAAATGCCATCATCTAGGAAGGGCTGGGGCTGCAGATGGAGCTCAGTTAGCAGAGTGCTCAAAAAGCATGCATGAAGCCCTGAGTTTGATCCCCAGCCCTAATCCAGCACCCTATACATCTGGGCATATAGCACATGCCTATATCGGGGAGGTGGAGGGATGGTAATCCTCGATTAGACATTAAGTTCAAAGCTGCCCTGCCTACATCTGATTCTATCTTACACCTGTTCTTAGATAATCATTAGAAAATCGGGGGGGGGGGGGGGAGGGTACAGGCAAAGATGATAGAATAGACAACGGATGTACAGGATGTGTGAAAAGATAGATGTGTGGACACACAAATCAGCCACAGTCTGTGCTAGGGATTTGACATGGCTATGTATCAATTCAGCACCTCATTCTCTCCTGTAATTTTTATTTTACGATTTTTAAAAATTTATGAGTATATGTGTGGTGGTTTGAATGAGAATACCTCCCACCCACCCACATAGGCTCATATATTTGAATGCTTAGTCACCAGGGAGTGGAAGTATTTGAAAGGATTAGAAGGATTTGGAGGTGTGGCCTTGTTGGAGGAAGTGTCACTGGGATGGGCTTTGAGGTTTCAAAAGCCCATGTCAGGCCGCGTCCCCCGCCCCCTGCACGTGGATCAGGATGTAGCTCTTAGCTACTTCTCCAGCACCATGCCTGCCTGCCGCCAGGCTCTCTGCCATCATGATAACAGACTAAGCCTCTGAAACTGTAAGCCAGCCTGCAATTAAACGCTTTCTTTTGTAAGAGTTGCCTTGTTCATGGTGTCTTTTCACAGCAATAGAATAACAACAAAGACAGTTATTGTGTGTGTTTCAATGTATGCTGTATGCTTGTCCTCTGCCTTCCACATGACTCCTGTGGCATGTGTGTGCCAACACTTATATAAACAAACATGCACATCCACACCATATAGATTTAAAAGAAAAAAAAAAAAGGCCAGCTAGATGGTTCAGCAGGTACAAGTGCTTGTCCCACAAGTCTGATGACCAGGGTTAAATCCCCAGAACCCACAGGGCAAAGGACAATCAACTTCCAAAAGCTGTCTTCTGACCTCCACACATACACACCTGCACCCACTCATGCATCATACATACACATAATGTTTTTAATTAAAAAAATATGAAACTGTGTTCGTAGTATGAAGGGGGAAAGCTGACCGTGTTGCATTAGCTTTTGCTGGGTAATAACCCACTTATAGGAAGGTTGGGCTTCCAACATTGTATATCTATTTTTTTTCTCATAACCAGAGAAACTGGACATCTATTCTGGTTTGAATCAATTCAGTTGAATCCTGTGGTCAGCTGGTGAACCAATGTGAGGAGAGATGATCTAGAATATTCATACATCTGCTCATGGGTTTTGTGCCTCCTGGGGTAACATCAATGGCTTGTCTTGTTTATTCCTCACCGGGTAGCAAGCTACCTCGGGCTCTTCTAGAGTTTTTCAGGTTTTTCAAAAAGACTGAGATGGCCAGACCAAGGCACTAGCGTTTGTTTTTCAAGTGCTCCTTTTCTGTTGGTTCTACGTTGGTGGACATCGTCAAACTCAGACGAAAGGGATGAAAAACTAGACTCTGAACCACTTCATGGGAATTGCAGGGGCTCATAAGGAAGAGAGACAAATACAGGGATGGGAAGAATGGCTGGCCATAGGCATCAAAAAAGCCTTCCTTGCCGGGCGGTGGTGGCACACGCCTTTAATCCCAGCACTTGGGAGGCAGAGGCAGTCGGATCTCTGTGAGTTCGAGGCCAGCCTGGGCTACCAAGTGAGCTCCAGGAAAGGCGCAAAGCTACACAGAGAAACCCTGTCTCGAAAAAACCAAAAAAAAAAAAAAAAAAAAAAAAAAAAGCCTTCCTTGAAACCTTTGTTTTGTGGGGATGTGAGGAAGATAGGTAAGGAGACCTGAGAAGATAGGAGAAGGAGCCAAGGGAGTTTATAAGCCTTTCATTATTACTGTACTTTTGGAAAGCATGTATGTGCTGAGATAAAATATGACTGTTAGATTAAAGAGGAGGAGGTGACCAATGGCTTCCTTGGGGCATCACATAAGAAAAAGGTTGGGTTAGCAACTCTCAAGCTTGGGAAGCGTCTAGGGTTAGAAGGCTAGGTTTAACAGAGCAATGGTGATGGAGGAGGGGTAGATTGAAGGGAGAACTGATTAAGGTAGGCACCAAGGGTAGATTTTTTTTTTTTTTTTAAACAAGAAACAAGATTGTGAGGGCTCAGTACAGTGTTTGCCTAAAATGCACAAAACCCTGGCTAGGGCAGAGGGAGGAGGAACAGGCAGAGGTTCTACAGAAGGCAGAAACAAGAGGACCTGAAAATCAGGATCTTCCTAAGCTACACAGTGAGTGGGAGGCTGGCCCGAGATCCTGTCTCAAAACAGAAACAGAAACATGAAAGAGGAAGAGAAAGGGAGATTAGGGCACAAGGCACATATACGTGCAGGCAAAACACTCATACACATGAAATAAAACCGTAACAATAAACCAAAGGCCAAAACAAGCATTTTCTGCTCTTCCAGAGGCCCAGAGTTCAGTTCCCAGCACCCACATCAGGCAGCCTGTACTTTCAGCTCCAGGGGCACCTGATGTCTTCTTCTGGCTTCCTCTAAGTACCCCCACGCACCTGGCATAAACTCACACAGACGTCTTGGGACCCTCAAAAACTAACAAGTCGTTGAGTTCCCCCTCATTCGCTTCTTCATAAACTAGGATAGCTGGCCAGTGAGCTTCCAGGGATTTCGCCTGACTCCAACATCTGTCGGGCTGTAACAGATCTGGGTTTTATAGAAAGGTAAAGCTATAGTGCCAGGCTTTTCATGGGTCCTGGAAAAGGAACTCAGATCCTCTCGATTGCCTGGCAAGCACTTTACCACACTGAGCCATCTCCACATGCCCAGTTCCATATTCTCAAACAACACACACACACACACACACACACACACACACACACACACACACACACACAATTTTCTTTTTTTTTTTTTAATTTATTATGTATACAGTGTTCTGTTTGCGTGTATTCCTGCAGGCCAGAAGAGGGAGCAAGATCTCATTACAGATGGTTGTGAGCCACCATGTGGTTGCTGGGAATTGAACTCAGGACCTCTGGAAGATCAACCAGTGCTCTTAAACTCTGAGCCATCTCTCCAGCCCCTGAAAGAAGAAAACACTTTTTTTTTTTTGGTCTTTCAAGACAGGGTTTCTCTGTGTAGCTTTGGAGCCTGTCCTGAAACTCACTCTGTAGCCCAGGCTGTAATATTTTCATTAATCAACTTCTAGCATTACCTACTGCCTACCATTTTTACGTCATCTGCTCCCTTTCTCCTTCCTCATTCTCCCCCAAAATAAATTTTTTTGAGGTTCTTTGAAATTCATATTCAGTGCTTACTTGATTACGCCTATTATCTACAGCTGCACTCTGTGATACGCTGTCACACTTCAAGGTAGCCACAAGCCTTATACAAATACAAAACAAACTCAGTCAAAAAACTTGACTCAGTTAACAAGGATCCTAAGGTGTTCGAAACAATTTTCGGGGGCATTTAAAGCACCCAGTTGTTGAAGTAGGAACGGGAAATGAATCACCCAATTTATGGCTTTCAAATGGCTTTCTCTGAGAAGGGAGGAGTTTCACCAAGTCTAGTGAACACGTTTTAGCGATGTCCAGCATCCCAAAGAAAAGCTGAGGATCACTCTGGAATCAGAACCCGCCAAAAAGTGTAGCTGGCGTCTCACTTAAGACTCCCTGTTTCCTTTCTTTTTCTTTCTTTCTTTCTTTCTTTCTTTCTTTCTTTCTTTCTTTCTTTCTTTCTTTCTTTCTTTCTTTCTTTCTTTCTTTCTTTCTTTCTTTCTTTCTTTCTTTCTCTCCTTTCTTTCTTTCTCTCTCTCTCTCTCTCTTTCTTTCTTTTCTTTTTATCCCCCCCCCCCCCTGGCCTATTTCAACTGAAACTATTATCTGTGAAAACCCAGCGGCTAAGCGGTTTTTCCACTTTTATCTTGCTGTCATTTTCCTTAATCCCTTGGCCTTTAGCAGACGAGTCCAGTGGTATTTCTTGGCTCCCTCCAAGGAGGAGGCTTCAGAGGGAAGGGGGAAGGGCAGAAACCCAATCCTGCAGTCTTCTGGGAGCCCTCGATTATGGCCGGAGCCCAGGGGACCACGCCAGGAAGGTAACCCCGCCCCTTCTCCTCTGGCACCGCCCCTTCCCCCTCAGACACGCCCCCCCACCCAGCCGGCCCAACAATGGAGCGGGGCGGACACGTCACGTGAGCGCCGCGGTCCCGTGACAAAGACAACGTGGCACAAGGGACAGCGCCAGAGATCTCCGTGCCCGCCGTCGGCCACCCCACCACGTCCGGTTGATGGTGGACCACCGAGGTCCCCGCAATCCACACAGCCCCAGACCGCGAGGCGAGCCCCGTTCGCGCCGTCCCAACCGCGCCGCAGAGAGTTGAACTTTTGATTGGGCCTGAGCGGTTTCAATCCCCGCAGTTTTCCTCCAATCAGAAGGCGGGGACTCCCAGCCTGCCGCTCCTCATTGGGTCTCTATGTGGCAGAAGGCGGAGGCGGAGCCGCCCAGCCCAGGTCGCGCGAGAGCGGCGCCCGGGCCTCAGGGCGCAGGCGCACAGGAGTTGGCAGGGACCCGGGCCGTGGGCGGGCCAGAAGACGCGTCGTGCGGCTCCGGACAGCGACGCCGAGTCGTCTGGGTTCAACCGCTGGGCGGCCGAAAGCTTTTGTCAGGGGCCTGGGCGAGAACGAGGCCCGCGCGGTTCCCGATGGTGTCCATGACTTTCAAGCGGGGCCGCGGCGACCGGTTCTACAGCACCCGGTGCTGCGGCTGTTGCCATGTCCGCACCGGGACCATCATCCTGGGGACCTGGTACATGGTAAGGGGGCTGGCGGGTAGGGCCGTGCCAGCCGGCCACGGCGCAGGCGCGGCAAGTGGGCCTCGGGATGGGGGGCGGGCGGGCGGGGACGTGGAAGTTGGTGCTGGGGCGGGGAGGGGGGGGCGCGCTACTTTTTTCGGGGTGTTTTTTTTTTTTAACTATGGACTGAGGCCGGGGTCTTGGAGAAATGAGGCTCGCCGGGATTTGGGGGAGAGGGGCAGGAACAGGATCGGTGTTTGGGGTTCGGGAAGGACGCGGGCCTCCCCCACCCACCCTCCCCCCCAACGAAACCATTATTGTCCTCCCTGGTATGCAGCCAGTTGGGAGGTCGTTTTGTCCGAATGGGAAGAGAAGTCCGGTTGTAAGCCATTTTTCCTACCCCCCCCCCGCCCCCCCACCACCACCCCGTGTCTCCTGGAGTTTTTGTTAAAGGCGTTTGGTGATGCAGCCAGACAGGCGTATGTTTGCAGTCTAGACGCTAGCCGGGATTTACACTGGGTCAATTTTTCTGCCCCCCGATCAGGTGCTTTTCATCTCAAGCCCGCCTCGGTTTGGAAGAGTTGTTTATTGAGAAGCCTTCTTTGTCCTTGCTGACATTTTTTGGGGGGGCTCCGGGATCCGTGTGATTTCTGTCACAGCAGGTGGACGGTCCTGTTGATGCCTGGTTCGGTAGAAACTCTTTTGTGATTTTTTTTTTTCTAACTACAGTTCTCAGTATCATTTTATTGAACTTAATTTGCCTGCGTTTTCCAAAAAACAACAAAACAAAAACGTGATTCTTTTTAGGTAGTTTTAAGCTATTAAAACTTTGCTGAAGCTTTGAGAAACTTGTTGTCTTGTCGATTTGGCCGCTTGGATGACTTTCAGATTTCGTTGTGGGGTGGGGGTGGGGAGTAACGTTAGAGATACTGTGCAGTTTCTGATAATTATATGAGGAGCCAAAGAGGGAGAGGTTTACTTCCGACCTCTCCTCCTCCTTTTCCTGCTCTACTCTTTCCCCGCCCAGTATCTTGAAGTCATTAGTAACTGCTTGGCGGAACACCAGATGAAAATCTTCAGGCAGATGGTTTTACAGCCCACCCCAGGGGACACTATCAGACCTCCACATAATTGTTTTTTCAGTCTTGTATCTTAATGTAGATTAGAAGAGAGCATCATGTGTTAGGTTTATTTGCTTGCGCCGAGGTTATTTTCACATTTCCTGTACTTTTGTACTCAGAACTTACTGCTCCTGTAGAATCAAGTATACCACGTTTTCTTTAAGAAAGTGCCTATTGTATTTGTTAACTGAGCTGTAGCCCCAGACTAGGACTAGTTAATAACAGCCAGCTGGATTGTATATCCTCTTTGTTTTCCTTTGGCTAAGAGTATGGATTTTAATTTCTTTTGTCCTTTGCCATCTTCCATTCTCCTAAATGATTAATTCATATCTTCCCGATCATCAAGTCTTACCTAACATTCTCCCAGAAAATGACCTTCTCTTGAACTTAGCTGAGAAAATAGGATTGAGCCTGGGATTCTTGCCTGCAAATTTCATCTTCCTGTTTCTTCTTCCATCCCTCCACTCACAGACAAAGGACTTCAAACCCTTTGAAGAAGAAAATCACCATTCAGATGTACTGGCAGTGTTTCTCTACACTCTTTGCTAGGGGGAGTTTTTGATGTTGTGTGTTTGGTTTATAAGAATGAACATAACTCAAAATGCAGAGTGGAAAACTGTAAAACTGTAGTAAGGACTTTTTTTTTTACTGTGTGGGTGTTTCGCCTGTATGTTCCTCTGTTACCACTGGTGTGCCACTGGTGTGCCATGCCTGTGGAGGGCAAAGGGGTTAGATTCTCCTGGGACTGGAGTTACAGATGGTTGTTAGCTGTGTAGGTGCTGGTGGTGAACTCCGGTCCCATGGAAGAACAACCAGTGTTCTTAACCACTGAGCTACCTGTCCAGCCCCAAGGACATATATTTTTTTTTAACAAAATAGAGATTGTGAGGTTTAAATATGTAGCACAATTGAAGTTCTTGGGTGTGAAATGCCCCCCCCCATCTCCCCAGTTTTAAAAACATGATATTTTGTGTCAACTTTCAGGTTAGATATTGTAAACTGTTTAATTCAGTTGATCTGTTTTACAATTCATGTAGGGTATTTATTGGGCATTTTCAGTGTAAAGGGCTCTCAGCCACCTTGCGTGGCTTCTCTATTCTCAGTACCTGCTGCGTGATAGATTCGAGTTCTGCTTGCTTTGACCATGACATCATCCCTTAATGTTGATGGTATTACAGAGAACTTGGGAGCACAGCCAGGAAAGTGGAACTTAGAGTCACAAGGGAGGGAGATGAGTAGAGATAGCAGAGTCTAATCAGATTAGGGGGAGGAAACGGACATTTGTTTTGCCTATTACAGTATTGTTTGCGACTACAAAACATATACAAGCCTCAGTTCTATAGCAGTGTGAAGACATACTTTCTGTGAGTTGGGCGGCACTTAGGAGGTGGGGACAGTGTAATGTGTAATGTGTAATGTCTCTAAGTAAAGAGGTCTCGTCCTAATTGTGCATTCTGCTGCCATAAGCTCTAGTCAGATGGACACAGGATGACAAGAGGTGGGATGTTCTTTCCTTCCTATGTCTGCCTTGCCCCTGTCCCCTTCCTAACCTCTTTATCATGAGCATTGCTCCTTGCCTCCAGGGGTACAGCACCGCTCCATGAGGTGAGGGAGAATATTGATGAGCTGGGTTGGCACAAGGCCTGTGTGCGTGATTCTTTCTGTGATGTTTGAAACTTGGAGGCACAGCCCTCCCTCCTGCTGGGCCTGGACATTCTGTCAGTGACTGATAAAGACATCATTGATTTCCTGCTTTGGCTTCAATGGGTTTTCTGTTAAGGCTAGCATAATCCTATATACTAAAGGATTAATTAATTTGCCAGGCATAGTGGCAAACTTGGGAGGTGCTATCAGGAGGATCAGGAGTTCAAATCCAACCTTGGCCACAGGCCAGCCTACGCTAAATAGGATGCTACTTCCAAAACCAAACGAAACCCTTAAGTTTTTTGTTTGTTTTTCGAGATGGTTTTTCTGTGTAACCATGGCTGTCCTGGAACTCACTTTGTACACCAGGCTAGCCTGGAACTCACAGAGATCCTCCTGCCTCTTCCTCCTGAGTGCTAGGATTGGGTGTCTGCCACCACTATCCCGCCCAAACCCTTAAGTACTAATAGTTGGTATTGATTAGATTTGTGGGACATAAAACCAGAATCAGTTATAGTACTAGAGATGCCAAGCCTGAAGAGTTGGCATTTGACATTTTTAAATTAAAAGAAGTACGTGTGGCATGAGTAACACACAATTTTAGAGTGAGTTCAGCCTTTAATTTCTACATTCCTCAAGTTCATTTCTTTATCATTTATTAGAGAATTTGAAGTCAGCTTATTTTAAACAAATTCTTAGGAGATGTGAACTTAAATATATACTGAATCATGAATATGGAATTAAAAAGCCTGTTGGGGGAGATAATCTCAATGATACAAGTGCATTATAAGCTTGTGTAACAGAAGACTTTCTCATTGATGTTGCATCCTTAAGTAATCTAGCATTAGGTAGACGTGAGGACAGATGTCCTCCCGCCACAGGGGCCCTTCCCTCCTTAGTCCTGGCTCCTTCACTAGCTGAAAGTTCGTCTTCTGCATTTTTTTGTGCTTTCAGTGTGTGCTATTTCTTCCCTCTGAAGTGCTCTTCTGCCTTTTAGTTCACTCCAGAGTTCTTTTTCAATTTACTCTTACTGTATGTATCTATGTACCATGTGTGGGGGCTGGGAGGACGGAGGTCAGAGGACAGTTTTGGGGAACAACTTCTTCCACCTCTGTTAGTTCTGGAGACTGAACTCAGGTCACCAGGCCTCTGCTGCAAGTGTCTTTGCCCACTGAGCTCATTTGTGGGCCCATAATTCATGATTTAAATTAATCTATTAAGGAAAATTGTCAGATTTATAAAAGTAGTGAAATATTACTTTAAAAAAAAGTGTCTAGAGCTCTGTCTTCCTCTGTCTTCCCAGGAGGTTTCGTCTGCACCCCCTCTCTTCCTGTCTCTTCTCCTCTTATCTCCAGAGGGGCACTTTGGGTCCCTTCTTCCATTCCCTTAATAAAGTCCTCCACGTGAAAAAAAGAGGGTCTCGAAGCTAACTTACTAATTATAACATTTGTGGAATGGATTATCTCTTAAATAATAGGGGTAAATTAGTTGTAATTAACCATAGTAAACAGTGAAAAGAAGTCTTTTCTGAAGATGGTCAGTTTTGATCTTTATCATCTGGCAGTTCTGTGTTTAGTTTTGTGTACTGATTTGCCTGAAGGGGCTCCCTGCCTATGGAATCCTTCTCTCGGTGTCCTAAATCAGACACATTATGTTAGCTGTAGTCTCAGAAGATACTGGTTTGGGACAAAATATACTGTGAGGAAAATGTGGATTAATGATTTTTTAAAAAAAGTTAAAGGATCAGAACTGAAGAGGTGGCTCAGTGGTTGAGTACTGGCTGCCCTTCCAGAGGACCCAGGTTCTGTTTTCAGCACCCACATGGCTGCTCCCAACCATCTGGAACTTGAGTTCAGAGTTTCAGGGGATCCAGGACTTTCTGGCCAGTGAGTGCACCAGGCATGCAGATGGTGCACAGACATGTATGCAGGCAAAAACTCACGCACATAAAAGAATTTTTAAAAAATTAAGTGTTTAGTGATACTCCTCCCTCAAGTCCATCTTTGGATACTGATGGGAGATTTAGGTTTACATTGTGTGTGTGGTCGTGATGTGTCACGCTGAATGTGTGGATGTCAAAAGAGTTCCCTTCTACTTCTGTTGCAGTTTTCTGTCAGGCTGTCTTCTCCAGGCTAGTTGGCCTGTGACTTGGATGATTCTGCACTCTGTATATCCCATCTCACTCAGTGCTAGGATTACAGACGTGTGTCACTGGATAGGTTTGCTAGCTTGCCAGCTTGATTTATTTATTTATTTATTTATTTATTTATTTATTTATTTATTTATTTATTTATTATTTTTCTGGGTGCAGGTCACCTGGCTAGTCTGGAGCTAGCTGGTCCCAACTCAGAGATTTGCCTCGTGCCTTCTGAGTGCTGGGATTAACGTCATAGCCTCCACCACATCCAGCTGTATATGGCTTTCAATGTGGTTTCCCATTCTGCAGAATAGATGTTGGCTACAAATCGAGTCTGAGCAAATTCTTCAGAATTGAAATTGTATTGAGTAACTTTCTTGATCATCGTTCAATAGAACTGGAAATTGGTATAAGGAGGAATGGGGGAAGTCTTGTCAAAACCAGGAAATGAAACTGTAGGTCTCCAAATGACCGGGCAGAGAAGAGATTAAAAGGATGAATTCGCAATTTCTTGAAACAAGTGAAAGTAGCAACAGTGTTTCAAACCCAGGGACACAGCAGAATCAGTGAGGGAATTCACAGCCCTAAGAGTACCTACATCAAAGTAGAAGAGTTGTCAACTGGTATTTCTGAAGGAAGGAGGGAAACAGGAGCTCCGCCCAAAGCCAGCAGGAGGAGAGAAGAGAGAAAAGATAAAGCAGCATCAAAATCAAAAGGCTACACAATGAAAACGTTCAGTGTTAGTTGTTGTGTTCAGATGGTTTTCTGCAGAGCCCACTTTGTAGCCCACGCTGGCCTTAGACTCACATACTTCTCCCATCTCAGCCTTCCAAGTGCTGGGATTCTAGGCATGGGTCACATTCCCTGGCGAGCTTTTGAAGTTTTCAAACCTTTAGCTAGGCTAAGAAGAAAAAAAAAAAAAAAACTCCAGTACAAAGAACTGTATGCCAAGAAACTGGGAAACTTAGAATTGGGTTTTCACAGATGGACCATAAAGAGAATACCAGAACAGAACAAGTAATGTAATTGGATCAGTAGTGAAAAGTTTCCCGACAAAGAAAAGTCCAGGATCTGATTATTTCACCAGTGGATTCTACAAAATATTTAAAGAGCCACTATTATATTTCCAAATTAGTCTACAGAAATGGAGCACACAAACAATAAAACACTCTTAAAATACTCTGGGCCAGTATCTGATGAACAGTGCAGACATTCCTAATAAAACACTGGTAAACAGAATTCAATATCACACAAAGTAAATCCTCGTGATCAAGTGGGATTTATCCTGCGGATTCAAGGATAGCTTGAATCTGATGTAAATTAATAAATGTGAAGGACTAAATCCATATAACCATTTCAGTAGGTGCAGTTATTTATTTGTTAAATTTCATCAAATGGAAAAAGTGGGACTGGAGAGATGACCCAGTGGTTAGGTTAAGACTTCAATTCCCAGCCCCTGTGTGGTGGCTCACAACTGTCAAACCTCAGTTCCAGGGCTCAGACACCCTCTTCTTGCTTCCCCAGGCACCAGACATACAGTGCAGTGACAGGCATGCAGGCCAGACATCTAGCAATGGAATAGTTGACAAATATTTACTCTTACAGTGGTATGCAGCACAGTAAAGGCCATACAGTACTGACAGCTAGCACCATACCTAACTAGCTCTTCTCTAAGATCAGGAACCAAGGAACAGCACCTCCTTTTAACACTTCTGTTCAACTTTCACGGTTGAAAGTCCTAACCAGAGCAGTCTGCCAAGGGAAACAGATGAGCTTACAGGTAGGAAAGGAGGAGGTCAAGGCTCTCTATTTGCAGATGACACAATCAGATGTGTAGAGATTCCCAAAGACTGAAAACCAGCTCAGGATTAAGAAACTTAGAATTGTGGAGTAGTAAGACAACTTCAAAAATAGAAGTGTGTTTATATGAAGCCAATAGCGAACCATGTGAGAGAGAAATTAAGAAAGCACTCATGCTTTTCATAGTTATGAAAGCAAAACAAGAACAGCCCTGCTTTAACAAGAGGTGAAAGAATGCACAGTGAGAAGAAAGCACTGATGAAAGACTTCGAACAGTCACAAACATGCAAAGACAGCCTGTATTCATGAGTCAGAATTCGTATTGTTAGATGCCATACTACAAAAGGGATCTGTGCAAGGTACTTGTCTTTCCATTAATAGGAGAAAACAGTTCCTAAAAGTTGAATGGAACCACCAAAGACTGTACCAAAGAAGTCTTGAGTAAAAAGATAAGGCTGGAAGTCTCACACTGTCCAGTGTCACAATATTAAGCTGGCATAACCAGCCCTGCTACAAAAATAGATGTGAGGACCATTGGACAGACTGGAGAACTGAAAAATAGCTACACTCATCAGCCAAGTGATTTTTCAACAGAGGTGCCAGAAATCTACCTCTGCACAAGCACATTCTCCTCAGGGAATAGTGCTGGGCAAACTGCGAGTCCACACTTCTAGAGGAAGGAAACCAGACCCTTCTCTCTCATACGTAAAGGCAACTTGAACATTACAAAATTCTTGAGTATAAAACTTGAAACTAAACCTACTAGGAGAGAACGTAGGCGAAGCGCTGAGTGATGAAACCACTTCTTAGGGAGGAAAGCGTTTGGTTTGCTTTCACTTCCACGTAGGAAGTTCATCAGAAAGGGCAAGTCAGAGCAGGAACTCAGCCAGTGTGGGGACCTCGAGGAACTGGAGCAGAGGCTCTGGAGGAGAGGCCAAGGAGGAGCTCTGCTTCCTCTTGCTCAGTTTGCTTTCTAATGCCTGTCAGGACCACCTGTCCAGTGAGCTGGGCACTCCCACATCAATTATTAATCAAGAAAATGAAAGTGAAACTTGCCTGCAGGAAAATCTTATGAGGCATTTTTTTCAATTGAGTGTCCCTCTTTCCAGATGACTGACCTTGTGCTAAGATGACCAAAAGTGAAAACATACACACACATACACACACACACACACACACACACACACACACACACACACACACACACAGCAAACCAAGATAGTCTGGGCAAGAAATTTTGTGGCAAGAATGTAAATGAATAGTCAAGCAAACACACATTCAGGATTGCATCAAACTAAAAGACATCCTCACTGCAAAAGAATCAGAATGGTGAACAGGCAACCTCTAAGAATGGCAGAAGATACTGGGAAACTTTCTCACAAGAGATTAATGCCTCAAGTATACCAAGAACTCACCAGCAAAAGCAAATAATCAAATTTAAAATGGGGAAATAAGTTGAATAGACATTCTCAAAAGAGGTAGAAAGATCAGCAAGACCAACAAGTATATGAAAAAACTCTGAATGCCATGAGATAGCATCTCACCCCAGTGAGTGAATGCCTGTGAGCCAGACAGAGTGGCATGTTGGTAAGGACCTGGTAAAAGAGGAACACCCGCACCGTATGGATGTAGTATAGCCGCTTTTGGAAAAACAGTGTGGAGGCCCCTCAGTTTAAAAGAGCTGCCTAAAACCCAGAAATGGCAGTGGTGGGTACTTACCCACAGAAAAGGAAATCAGTGTATCAAGAAGATCTCTTGCAGCGCTGTGGACAGTAGACAAGGGAGTCAGCTGAGGTGCCATTGATAACCACGGACAAGGAAGATGGGGTCTGTGTTCACAGTGGGTGCTATTAGCAGTAATAAACAGAACTCATTTGCAGCACATTTGGGTACAACTGACGCAAGTCGTCTACAGAAAGGCAGGTACAGGATTTTACCTGCAGATTACAAAATAGCTTCGTTTATAGACCTACAGGCTAGTGCTTACTAGAGACTGAACGGCAAGGGGAGAGGATGGTAAGCAACAAGGTAAGAGTAAAATTAGTGTTCTCGTGCAAGGAGGAGGATGACCGCTGTCAGTATTGCATCAGTTATGAGAGAGTTCTCATCACAAACAAATTTTATTTTTTTTTCCGTGACAGGGTTTCTCTGAGTAGTTTTGGTGCCTGTCCTGGATCTCACTCTGTAGACCAGGCTGGCCTCGAACTCACAGAGATCCGCCTGCCTCTGCCTCCCAAGTGCTGGGATTAAAGGCGTGTGCCACCAACGCCTGGCTGCAAACAAATGTTTGAAGGTTATGGCATGATGTGTCTGGAGTTGACCAACAAGTGGTGTTGTCTAAGTGCACTAAAACATACCATTGTGCTCCATAGAGATGTACAAATGCTGTCTATCGTTAAAGAAAAATACTGCCTCCCCAAAAAGAAAAATACTGCCCCCCCCCAAAGTCCTTGAGTCTTCTGGGGTAGGTGTGACTGAATCATGGAGGAACTGCCGCCCTGGGCCTGAGTGCTTCCCTGGACTTCCCTTGTTCTTTCCTACCAAATAAAAGGCACCCCGTTGTTTCCCACTGCTTATTTGTTCACGGGAGGTGTGCAGAGGCTTTGAAGTCTGCTCCTCCTCGAGTCGCCCATAGTTGCTTTGCCTCTGTTGTTGGCACGTGTGCGTGCTGTGTTCTACCTGGCCGTGTCCCTCGGTTTACACGTCTCTGTTTCAGCTTCCTCTCCTGAAGACAGTGGGGGAAGTCATGGATATTTTGGAAGACTTTGCATGTCGTAGAGTATTTTAAAGCCTTTTTAAGCTATAGGGTTACAGTTAGTTTTAATTTCTTGAAAAATCCCTCAGGGAACTTAGAACTCTCAGCTGAATTTAATATAAGTTGCCAGGATCCGCATATGAGCGCAGAGTAGGTATTCAGTGGTAAGCGCTGAGGATTCCAAGTACTGGTTCTCTAGATCAGTCACTGTCATATTCAAAGTATAATCCACAGTGAAGTGAACAGGCAGACGGGAAAATTCTGTGACGTTTTTATAGAAGAAAAGATGAATTTTTTTTTTAGAAAGTCATGCATTTGATAAAAATACTTTGGACATATGGACTGCAGCATGTATACAACTACGTACACACATACATTCAAATATATATATTTAACCTCCCTAAGTAGTTTTCGTATTTCATTTCCTTCCTTTGCCTGTTAACATGAATATTTTTCTGTGCCATACTAAGCTTTTTTACTCGGGTGATAATTATGTTCAGCAAGCAAGAGTTTGCTGAATGGATTTCAAACAGATTTCCCAACACAAGATAACATATCTAACTTGATAAAACTGGGTCTGCTTTTCTACCAAATGTTTGAAAGCTTGGCCTGATATAAAGAAAATACCTTTTTTGGGTGTTATCATTCATCCATCATTTAGGGTGGACAGGAGAGAGTAGTTTCAGATACTGTTGCTAGAAAACTTGGGAGTGTCAAATGCTGGGACTTCTGGAGGAGGAGGAGGAGGAGGAGGAGGAGGAGGAGGAGGAGGAGGAGGAGGAGGAGGAGGAGGAGGAGGGCAGAGTCTATGACCTTTGGTTATGGAGTTCGTCTTGTCTTCATACCTTACTGGTTTCCATATTGAATCTTCGCCAGGACTGTTTCTGACACTGAAGGCCATATGTCCTGAGAGAGTGCAGGGATCACAGCCAGAGCGCTGCATACTGTTACAGTGGGTTTGTATCCCTGATAGGATAGGGAAACTCATGGTACATGATGGGATTGCAGCAAGATGCTTGGCAGAGACCCAAGATATTCCTTAGCGCTCGCGCTCTCTCTCTCTCTCTCTCTCTCTCTCTCTCTCTCTCTCTCTCTCTCTCTCTCTCTCTCTCTGTGTGTGTGTGTGTGTGTGTGTGTAAGAGAGAGAGAGAGAGAGAGAGAGAGAGAGAGAGAGAGAGAGAGACTTACATGGAGACTGTTCATTATTTCATGTTGATCACATTTCAGAATAAAGACACCAGAGAGAATCAGTCTGTAGGATCTCAAAATCTAGAAAATCTTGGTGGGCAGGAATGTAATCAGATAAATTTAGTTACAGGTTCATTGAAGGCCATGCCCCAGCCTCTGAATCTGTTGCAAGGGAGCTTATTGAATTAAGTATAGAAAAACAGTTAGGTGTTGTATAGAGTTACTCTTGTGTGACATTGCAAAAATGTACAAAGCCTTTGGAATTGGTGAGCCAGGTTGGGGACTTGTCACTTACGCTGGAGCGCACGCAAAGGGGCAGTAGGCAGGGAGCTGAACTTGCTGGAAAGGAAGTGGAGGAGTGGTTTGAGGACTCGAATGTTTAGTCTCCATGTTTGGAGGCCGCTGTGGGTATTAGAGGAACACATTGACTCGGAAGGTAGAATTAAGACCAATGCAGGGAGAAAGAGGGCACCATCATCCCCTTAGGGAATCTTTTCAGCTTGAACCAAGTGCATGGGGATGCTTTGGGGAAATTGCAGGCATCTACATGGTGGTGTGTGAAGAAATATGTGTCTCTGGACATGAAGTTTGTGATGCTGCCCTAATTTTACTTTCTGTGCATTTTATTCTGTTTTTTTTTTGGGTGGGGGGCATTTTCACAGGGTTAGGCATCTCTACATATGCTGTGGCCTTTAACTGTTCTCACCATGGTAATTGAATGGTTTATGAGTTTCTCCTGTCTCACAACCTTGTTACTATAGGCGAAACAGTGTTCAGTGTACCAGTGTCTGGAGACTCGGAAGACAGCTCCCGGATTCGAAGTTCATGTACAGCTCTTGTCTTTCTTAGGTGGTCAACCTGTTGATGGCAATTTTGCTGACTGTGGAGGTGACTCATCCAAACTCCATGCCAGCTGTCAACATTCAGTATGAAGTCATTGGTAATTACTACTCATCCGAGAGAATGGCTGGTAAGTTTTTACTTTAGAGGATATCACTGCCAAGTTCTTATATATAAAGCCAATTGTAGTCTATCTGCGAATGTTAGAGGAAGGCTGGGGAAATTATGCTTCAGTTATACTTCAGAAGGTTAAATAATTGCATAGTAAGTAACGAGGTAAAGGTTATTTAAGCTACTTGTTGAGACAGGAACAAGGCAGTCAGCAAGAATTCCAGTGGAGCATCTGGACAGAAGATGTAATGGCCTACTAGGTTTTGGAGACATGTATGGTTGTACGTGTGCCTTGACTGTAGAGACCAGAGAGAGAGGAAATGGGAAATAAAACTGGCTTGAGACTTTCGAGGGCATGCTGCCACATGTAGCCAGGGTCAGAAGTTTGTGTTAGAACAAATGGACTATTATAGTAGAGTATAAAATACAATGTACAGTTCTCTTGTTTATGTGGAAAGAGACTTAACACCACCATTAAAAAGAAACTAGCCCTAGAACAGTCATAGAAATTGTCCTTTTAAACCCATTTATTTCCTGAAAGCAGTTAGTTTTTATTACCAATTATTCTTTAAAATACAGGTATGAAACAATTCTGGGTGAATTTATATTTATTACAAGTTACATCATAAATTCAATACTTACAGAAAATTATGTCCCAGGGTTTGGATATAATTTCTACATGCTTAGTTGTTAAATTTCAGTTCAGAAAAGTGTTCCCAGATCATAAGTGTGTTTATAATGCTATAGATTTTAATTCCAGGATTCAAAATTTTATTAGCTTTTAATATGAAGTTTAGAGCTTCTTTATATTTGTGATCACCTGTGATCCAACGTTGAAGATTTCTATCTTTTTGAAACGATTGTTTTGCTTTATTTGTGAGTGTTTTGCCTGCATGTATGTTTGTGCACCATGTATGTACAGTGTCTGCAGAGGCCAGAAAAAGGTGATGTGAACTGGAGTTTGTAAGTCACCATGTGGATGCTGGGGACCAACTCTAGTTGCCCTGTAAGAGCAGCGGCCCTCTGAACTGCTGAGCCCTTTCTCTAGTTCTGATCTGTGTCCTTTTTGTGGTTGTTGATTAACAATTCCGTGGCTGTAATACACAATGGAATGAAAACAGCTGATGGGCATTTATAATGTATTTTTTTTAAAAAAACGAGAAGTCTTCTTATCAGATTCTTTTAAATACATCCTTGTGATATTGACTGAGTGACAAAAACTTGCCTTTGAGCATATTTTTCCAAAGTAGTTTGTTTTTTATCCCCCCCCCCATCTACAAATAATAAATAAAATTTTAGAGTCTTATCAATACCCTCCGTGTTTTGAGTCAGGGTTGGTCTTGCTTTGTAGTTTAATCCTTCAGTAGGAAGAACTTTTAAGTTCTTAACAGTGGGGGTACTCTGAGCTGATAGATACAGCCATTAATGTCAAGTGCTGACTGTGTTTATGATGCGCAGTGATAATATGTACACACATCCAGTAGTGTGAGTGTTTAGTGGTTTTTCTTCATGTTTGCTGCCCTTTAGTTTCTTTTTAAGCTTTCAGTTCCGTGTGTGCATAAGAGTATGTGCATGTGAGTGCAGGGGCTTGGGAGCAGAGACTTCCCATTCCCCGGAACTGGAGTTAGGGGCAATTGTGAGCAGCCCGACAGGGTGCTGGGAACTGTACTTGGGTCCTCTGCAAGAGCAGCAAGCCGAGCCATCTCTCCGTGTTCCCCCTCTCCCTTTAGTTTATTAGTGTCTGTCCAGAGTCATAGGATCAAGTACAGGTTGTGAAGAAACTCACCCAGTCAGGTGTGGTTTAATATTGTTGGGGATTCTCTGGGTGTGTTCTGAAGGAAATAGTGAATGTGGGATTAATGCAGCCCGAGGAGAAGTTGAGTGGAGTAGACCTGTGTGGGGAGAGAAGGCAAACTGAAGGACGTGGGTCAAAGGTTTGAGATGCTGGGGTGGAATTAATGGAGAACATTGAATTTCAGGTTCTATTCTGATCAAAGCACGAGATACAACTGTAGTTTTAAAACTGTGTGTAGCTCATCTGTCTTTTTTTTTTTTTTTTTTTTTTTTTTTTGGTTTTTCGAGACAGGGTTTCTCTGTGTAGCTTTGCGCCTTTCCTGGAACTCACTTGGTAGACCAGGCTGGCCTCGAACTCACAGAGATCCGCCTGCCTCTGCCTCCCGAGTGCTGGGATTAAAGGCGTGCGCCACCACCGCCCGGCCAGCTCATCTGTCTTTTAAGCAAACAGCAACTTTTCCTCACCTTACAAAGCCAGCTTGTGTGAATTCTTTCATAGTGTTTTCATTGCTTCTGTCTGTGTTTCAACTTGCCATGTTGGGTTTTAATTGTCTCTTTGCACTCTGACATGTAGAGGCACAAGGGACCAGTTTTTCTACCGTATTATGTGGTTCATGTTCCATCCTAAACAAAGTCAGTGAATTGTTGCATCAGTTTAACGTGGGAAGGCATGTGTAAATGTCTCGATTTCTTAAAATGCCAAGGCTTAGAGTTTCTTCTCTTCTTGGCCTTAGATCTTTTGAGAGCCAGTTTTGAAAGCAGTTATAGTTACTTTAAACATTTATATGTATACATTTTAAAACATCATTTTATCACCCAGAGTTTCATTTCTCTCATTGCACACGTTGCTTACTTAGATTTCTGTTCTTGTTTTCTTAGATAACGCTTGCGTTCTTTTTGCCGTCTCCGTCCTTATGTTTATAATCAGTTCAATGCTGGTGTATGGAGCAATATCTGTAAGTCGTTTGAATTCCACCTTTCCTCATTTGACCTTTACCGAGGGCAGTGGTCTGTACGTGTACTAAACGTGGCTTTTCTTCTGCTGCAGTACCAAGTGGGCTGGCTGATTCCCTTCTTCTGCTACCGCCTTTTTGACTTCGTTCTCAGTTGTCTGGTGGCCGTCAGCTCTCTCACTTACTTGCCAAGAATCAAGGAATATCTGGACCAGCTAGTAAGTGTGTGTGCCATGTAAACTTTTCCACCAAAGTAAAATGAGGCAACCTTAGGAACCATTTTTAACTGCCTTTGTCTTTTACAGTATCTTAAACTCACTTCTATGTTAAAACCATAAGATAGGAATAGATGATTGTACCATACCATTTGGACAGCCCAGTACTAAAAGCCCGTAAAGAGAGTTCGTGTGGAAGAGATAGTTGAGCTACTGTGTTTCAGTAGAATATGTGACTGTATATGGAGCTTATTAAGGGATTGGCATTTCATTTTTATCAGAATGGTAGCATGTGTTTGTCTGTCTGCTGTATCCTAGCCCTGCTGTGTCTGTGTGTCCGCTGTGTCCTAGTCCTGCTGTGTCTGTCTGTCCGCTGTATCCTAGTCCTGCTGTGTCTGTCTGTCCACTGTATCCTAGCCCTGCTGTGTCTGTGTGTCCGCTGTGTCCTAGTCCTGTGCTAAACACCTTTGGTGAATGCAGCAGGTGTAAAAAGAACTTTCTTCCTCTTTGGGGAACCAACATGTATTGAGGAGCCAATATATAAGAAGGCACTTTATTAGACAACAAATGACCTGCCCTCTTGCAGTCTAAGTTAAGAAAAAACTTAGATTAATGCCATATAATGGGGTAAGGGGCAGGGGGTATTCCACGCTGAAGTGGTCAAGGAGGGCTTTGTGGGAGAGTTTGGGGGAAGCTGGTGGGGTGCCTCTCTAGTGCATTTCCAGGTGTTGTCTTCAAGAGTCTTTTCTGCGCATGTCTAGCTGTCTGGTCCAGTTTGAATGCCATCAAATAAATCTTTTATTCCAAAAACATACATTGATGGCTCCTCAGGTGCTGAGTTCAGGGGACTTCATGGAGATTTTCTAGTGAAGGGTCAGAAAGTTGACGTTTAGTGATATGTAATTAATTATGGGCAGTTCTCTGAGTGGGTAACCCTTGGGTTGTAGACCTGAGGGTGGATGTGAGATTTGAACGCTGCTGAGGGACTTGATTAGGAATTGAGATAGAATCAGCCAAAGAAGTTCAGAGAAGTGAAAAAAGAGTCCTTGAGGCAGGAATGAGCATGAGATAACCAGGAGGGAAAGGACCCATCTGTGGAGGCTAGAGAGAGGGAGGTGGCCGGGCCGGGCCGGGCCTGGTCACCTGTGGCTGTGTCTGTTGATGAGAAGGGGCTCGGACATGCTGGGTTGGTTCCTGTGTGTAACTCTGCAGTGGCCTGTCACTCCCAGAGATGATCATGATGGAGTTGTCATTGTGTGTTTGTGTTTTAACAGCCTGATTTCCCCTACAAAGATGACCTCCTGGCTCTGGACTCCAGCTGCCTGCTGTTCATTGTGCTTGTGTTCTTTGTGGTCTTCATCATTTTTAAGGTATGGAGCTTGTGAGTCACTGGGAGGGTGGGGCTGCCCAGTAACCCTTTTCCCTGTCTGTCTGTCTGTCTCCTTAGGGGTCACAGGTGAGGTAGCATTTGTAGTGGTGGTGTCATTTCTAGCACAGTGGTAGAGAGGACTTCCTGGTCCACTGAGTGGTTGGCACTTGCATGTTTTCAAAAGTGCTTCGTGGTTTGTAGTGGAAATCCATTACAATTCCAAACATTGGGAGCACTGGAATCCCCTCCAGTGTGCTGGTTAACAGACTTATGTCTCCAGCTAGAGTCTCTGTGAGAGACCTGTGATGTTGAAGTGAAAGCCAGTCGGGAGTGAGCCTGCTGGTCCTGGGTTCCTTCTCCGCAGGCAGTGCAGAAGGGATGAGGGTCCTCTGCCCCCAGAGCCGCCTGCTGAGCTCTGTTCTCCTTGCAGGCTTACCTAATCAACTGTGTTTGGAACTGCTACAAGTACATCAACAACAGGAATGTGCCGGAGATTGCCGTGTACCCTGCCTTTGAAGCGCCTCCACAGGTCAGCTACCTTCACATACCAAACTGTCACTCGCTCTTACTGACACCTCCAGAAGTGTGTCTGTAATGTCCCATAACTGTGGCTTGGGACATGGATAGCTTGAACCCATGCATCTGTAAGATTTAGCATTTCTCACTGGGAATCTTGTACACACGAGCTCTTTGCACTGTTGGCCTAGCTTAACTGTTAGGTTGATTTGTTAGTGGTCCTCACAAGCGTTGTTTCTGCTCAGATGAGCTAGGAGAGAGGAGGGGGTTTGTGGGTGATGGTTGTGATGGAGTCTGAGTGCTGAGCCCACCTCAGAACCCTCTTTGCCGCTCCTCCGTCTCCCGGGTTGTTAGCACATAAGGTACATATGGCCCATACGGAGACAGCCTGTCACTTGGAGGCTCTTCGGCTAGAGGGGGCTTTAGAAAGGTTTGTCTGTCATCCCAAAGGGGAGGATAGAAGGTCATTGTCCTTGGCTACAGATTATCGTGAAACTTGGGACACTGGCAGCTTCCCCCAGATCCTCAGCCCTTGAAGTATACAGTTAGCACTGGAGCTTTATTGGCCGCCTGCCAGGAAACCCTTTGTGTTCTTTTTAATATGCATAGGTTAGTGTGTTAGTCCATCTTCCAGGTTAGTCCAGAGGAAGAATTCTGTTTCTGCAATCCATCCATCCCTCCCTCCCTCCATCCATCCCCCTCTCCCTCCTTCCCCTCCACTCCCCTCCCCTCCTCCCCTCCCCTCCATCTTATTCATTCCTCTGTCCTCTCTTGGTCACTGTCCTGTTGCTATGAAGAGACTCCATGACCAAGGCAACTCATTTTTTTTAAGCATTTAATTGGGGCTTGTTTACAGTTTCAGAGGCTTAGTGTGGTATCATCACGGGGGTGTGGGGCATGGTGGCAGGCAGGTGTGATGCTGGAGAAGTAGCTGAGAGAAAAGAGACAGACAGAGAGACAGACTAGGCCTGGCATGGGCTTTTGACTCCCAGTCAATAAGGCCATTCCTCCTAATCCTTCTAGTCCTGTCAAAGAGTTCACTCCCCAGTGGTGAAGCATCAAATATATGAGCCTGGGGGTGGGGAGCATTCTTATTCCAACCATCACACATCCCATCCATCCACTTCTAGTGATCCTGATCTCGAGTCAGTGTGTCACTCACTGCGTGTAGAGATCTGGAGTGAGTGTGTCACTCACTGTGTGTGGAGTTCAGGCTGCTCAGACGTCTGTGTTCTCAGGAACTGTTGAGCTAACAGTTCAGTCTTCTCAGGGTTGGGCTCCTACTTAGGACAGTCTGAAAGCTGATTATTCTAGAAAGAATGTAAAGGGGCGTTGTCTGATGGAATTCTTTTCTCTCTTCAGTACGTTTTGCCAACCTATGAAATGGCTGTGAAGATGCCTGAGAAAGAGCCGCCGCCTCCTTACCTGCCTGCCTAGGAGTTCTGCCTTGTCAATAAACCCTATACCAGCTTCTTGTCTTGTTCATTTTACAGAAAGCTGCAACGCAGGGCTCTCAAGACTTGTTTGATATAAAGTGCACTGTCTTGTCTGAGCATTTATTTTCAAACACTAAGGAGCTTTTGGACATTTATGAAAACCTTTTGTTAAGTATCACATTTTAGAGACTCTTGGAAGACAATCTAGGTTAAGCAAGAGCAAAGTGCCATTGTTAGCCTTTAACTGAGGGGGGGGAGGGGAGGGGTAGTCTCCATATTTTCTTTTTTAACTTTGCACTTTCTTTGTATAATGGTTTGTGTTTCAGATGTTTGATGCCCTGGATATTTTCAGGAGAGTGAATACAGTGTTTAGAATGGATGAGTTGGATGTAAGATCTGCAGTTTCCAGCTCTATGAAACAGGAAACGTAATAGCATTTTGACTTGTCCATGGAAGATGGTGGTTGCATGCTTCTAATTTGTATGTTTCCATCTTTGTGATAAGATGCTTTAATAAACCTCTCAAATTTTACTGTTGTCGTTCTTAAGTGTGCCTAATCTTTTCTGCTGTGGTGGGTACGCATCCTCTTCCTTAGTGACGGGTGTGTTTGGAGAGGTGTTGGGTAGTGTCCTCGTGTTAAAATTTTTATTTGTTTTCTTACATAATGAGAACTCCTCAACTGGCTCCTGGATAGAAGGATGATGGAGGAATAAAGAGAGGAGTCAGAGAGAAGCGAGGTGGGGCCCTTTGAGCAGAGGGAGAGGGCGGGATTCTACTGTCCAGGATCAGTAGGAGTTTATACAGCAGCCTAGAATTTCAAAGAGAAGACGGGACATTTGAAGATGTCCAGTTAAAATCCCTTAGAATCCCTCAGTAGGCATTCAAGAGTGTCTGCATATGCCTGGCTTGTTGGGTGGTTCAGTGTCATCCCCCTCTCTTCCCGCATTTTGGTCTCCAAGGATCGACTTGAGGGTGATTAACCCAGGATTCTATTTCAGGCCCTCCAATAGCTGGTGCACTGGGATTGCAGTGTGAGGTTCCTTTCAGGTAGCTTTGGAATCCAGAAATAGAACCATTAGAGTTGGAGGGAAAACAGGGCAAACAAGCTATAAACCTTGCAGCTGCCCAGAGGAGGAAGATGGGAAAGAAAGAAAGGCATGATGGTCGTGAGCAGCCGTGTGGTGGGAAGGAATGGAGTGAAAGTCAGAAAGCCTAGAATGTCTGGGAAAGCATGCCCAGCTTTGGTTGGAAAGAAAAGGGGAAATCTTAGCCAGCAGGCTTGCATGGGTGTGGTACCTCAGTGCTACTAGAAGAAAAGTGCATGTAACTGCACCTTGATTGGGGATTTTTGATAGGATCTCCTGTAAGATCAGGAGCTGGTTTTCAACTCATTTAGCCAAGGTTATTGAACTGGTAGTTGAGAGACATAGCTAACTGCCAATGCAACTTGTTAGTGAGGAATGCCCTGTTAAAACAGTAAATACAGAAATAGCAATTGCTTACTAAGTTTTATACCACGAGTAGCTGTGTGCTATACTTCTGTATGGTGGTGGGCTCCACACCAGCAATGCTGTGCACGTGTGATAATCTGTCGCAATGTGACTTGGTGTCTATGGCACAGCACTTCAGTGACTTTTCCCCAGCTCCTTTGATAGTGACTTTTTTGTTTTTAAGAATCTCATTACTTTGTAGCCTAGACTGGCCTGAACTGTCCAAATACTGGGATTTCTGGCATATACACCTGGGTTCCTTAGATTCTTGGACCACCATTGTATGTGTCTTTCTTTCAGCTGAAACATGCTTAACTATTCAGGCGGCTGGGACTGAATTTGAGAAGACAGTTTGGAGACATGGTGAAGTTGGGCATGGTGACTCATGCCTCTCATTCCAGCCTGGGGGTGGGGGCTGGTCAGGGCCCCCTGGGCTGCATTGTGAGTGCTCGGCCAGCTTGGGCTACAGTGATCTCAAAATACAGTTCTTAGGAGTCACAGGACAGACGTGTCTCATGTGTGTACCCGTATGTGCATGAGGCCAGAGATGGAGATCAGCTGTCTTCCTCACTCTCCTATTCTGCGCCAGGATCTCTAAACCTGAAGCTTACTGGTGTGTGGTAGTCGGCCTGGCCAGCACTCCTCAAGGATGATCCTATCTCCACTTTACCCAGCACAGACAGATTACAGGTTGGTGCCACCAAGACTGGTTTTTTACATGAGTGCTAGAGATAAAACTCAGGTTCTCATGCTACAAAACACACTTGATGACTCAGCCATTCCCTCCTGTAGATGAATTTCTAAATAGTCTTATTAAATAAGAAACACAGAGCCAAATACAGGGGTAATAGCTGAAGAGACCAGAGAAAGAGCGAATAGCCATGACTAGCCTTAGCTTACCACCATGCCGTCTTCCTCAGAGAGAGGAACCTCTAACCTGTCTAACCTGTGCTTTTATTGCCTTGTTCTGCCTTATCATTGGCTCTAAGCCCAGCCACATCACTTTCTTGTCACTGCCTGTCTATACAGACCTCCAGGTCTCTTTGGTTGGTACTGGGCTTGTGTCACCACACTTGGCTGTGTCCTTGACCACACAGAGACTCTGCCTGCCATGTGATTGGATTAAGGGCATGTGCTACCACCGCCTGATTTCTGTTTTATGGCTCACTATGACCTCTGATCTCCAGGTAAACTTTATTTATTAACATACAAATAAAACATCACATTTCAGCACAAATAAAGTATCTCCACACCCGCCCCCCCCGAAATTTCTCTTAGTACTTACTGATGATGGCTTGATAGAAACATTGTGTTAACTGTAGCAACCCATGTTTTTATATTGTAATCAGGCCAGTGTGCTTGTCTTAGGGTTTCTATTTCTGTTAAGAGACACCATGACCATGGCAACTCATTTAAAAGAAAATATTTAACTGTGACTTGCTTATAATTCAGAGGTTTAATTCATTATCATTATGGTGGGAAGCAAGGCAGCATGGAGGCAGACATGGTGCTAGAGAAGGAGCTGAGAGCTTCTAACATCTTAACTCACAGGCAACAGGAAGTAATCTGAGACACTTCCTGAGATAAAGGGGTGTGACTTGGGCATATATGAGACCTCAAAGCCCACAGTGACACACTTCCTTCAACAAGGCCACACCTCCTAATAGTGCCACTCCCTTTGGGGGCCATTTTCTATCAAACCACCACAATACTTATGACAAAGAATTCAGATTAGTGTACACTAGTTCACCCTAAGGAAGAAACCAAATTTTCTGTGACTTTGGGGATTCAGTGCACATCATGTAGAGTGTAGAGAGAGTGCTACAAAATATGTAAGTGGTTTTTAGGTACTGCCTGTGTGCACACATGGACACAGAGGTATCTGTCAAGGCTGATGGGTACGCTAACTGAAAATAAGTACACCTTAAATGCACACAGCTTTGTTTGTTTGTTTTCCAGAGCTGAGGACCGAACCCAGGGACTTGCGTTTGCTAGGCGAGCACTCTACCACTGAGCTAAATCCCCAACCCCGTACACAGCTTTTAAAAGGGGATGGAGAATCAGCAGACTAATTTGGAACTATAGTTAAATTTTGCCTTGGGAGGTTTCCTCTTTCCATCTTACCAGAGCAGTGGTAGTTTGGTTCATATGTAGACACATGGGTATTTACACATCTTTCTGGGAGCAGAGAATTGTCTGTACATTCACTTGTACAGAGCCTGTTGTAGCATATGAAAGAAAAAAAAATCCTAAACTTGTAGGAAGTGTAACTGGGAATATACTCAGTGTTCAGCAGGAGACAACACATTTCTGATACCTAACTTTAGAACCTTTTGGTATATGAAGGATGGCTTCTGAGCTAGGTTTCACTCTGTGTCAGAACAAGCTGCCTTAGCCAGGGCAGTGATGGCTCACACTTTTAATCTCAGCACTCGGAATGCAGAGGCAGGAGGGATCTCTGAGTTTGAGGTCAGCCTGGTCTACAGAGAGAGTTCCAGGACAGCCAGGGCTCCACATAGAAACCTTGTCTCAAAATATCACCGTATGTCAGGGGTCAAACACCCAGCTTACACAGCAAGCCACGGAGTAAGAAGTAAAGAAAGGTATATAGAATAGAGTGAGATGATAGGCCAGAGACAAAAGGTAGATGGGATAATTTAAATTAAGAAAAGCTGGCTAAAAATAAGCCAAGCTAAGGCTGGGCATTCATAAGAAAGAATACGTCTCTGTGTATTTATTTGGGAGAGGGGTGGCGGGCCCCCAAGAGCAAAGAGTACAAATTTGTCTTAAACATGACAGTGCATCCATAACTGCTTTCACTCAGTATTCTGTCTGCCTTTGGGCTGAGCACTTTACACACTGCGCTCCTCTTAGGGAATCGCCGTGTCTCACAGAGGCTGGGAAGTCTGGCCATGTTCGACCAGGAAATCAGTGGTGGGATGAACATTTAAAATCACACTCCAGTCTGACACCTGGTATTGCAGTAAGTCCTTATCACAGCCAGCCTTCGAGTAGCTACTGGCTTCTGGTTATGGACAAGGCACTATATGGAAGTTATGTCTTCTCTCTCTCTCTCTCTCTCTCTCTCTCTCTCTCTCTCTCTCTCTCTCTCTCTCTCTCTCTCTCTCTCTCTCCCTCCCTCCCTCCCTCCCTCCCTCTCTCTTTCTCTCATTGGTGTTGATGAAACAGTGTCTTGTGTAGCCCCAGGTGACTTCCAGCTCACTATGTAGCTAAGGATGACCTTGAACTTCTTCTGATCCTTCTGCCTCCACTTCGATAATGCAGACATGTGCCACTCTTCCCTCTTGATGTGTGGCTGGGACCAACTCCAGGCCTTTGTGCATCCTGGGCAAGCATTCTACCAACTAAACCACATCTCCAGCCCTTTTCTTGTGTGTCGTCATTGGTGTTTACAACTCTGTGAGGTTTTTTAGAACTGCCACCCAGATAATGAAATAGATTTAGAGAAGTATGGGAAATCATTTCATGACTCATCTGTTCAGGATGCCCTAGAAATTCCCTGGTCTAGTGAGAGTCCCAGTGATATCACAGTTGGCCCAATGCCTCCCTGAGCTTTCCCGCACTCCCCTCACATTGTCTTTTTAGACACCGAAAATATGCTCCTGCAGGCCACCTGCCTGTGATGTGCATCCTCTCACATCTTTAGCTCTTACACACCATTTTCTAAGTGATGTTTTTAAAATGGCGCTTAACACTGTACCCCTGACATCCCATCTCCAACCTGTTTCTCCAAAGCTGTATCACTAACATGTATTTTTAAGCACCCCCCCCCAAGATTTTTATTTTCCTTTTCATTACATCTACTGCACCTGAACAAAGTCATGCTCCTAATGTTCAAATGTCTGCACAAGGTCACACAGGCATGAATTAATGAGCACATTAGATAACTCCTAAAGCCACCCCTCCATTATTCCAAACGTGTAAAGCGCCCTAGGAAGAAAGCTATTTGGGGAAAGACTTCCACCCAACGTTTGGGCCTTCTGCAGAGTCTAGAACCACATTTACACAGGCAAGAGAAAATTGAGATGGTGAGGCAGGCAGGCTAAGATAGGCGCAGAAAGTTCTAGAAGGGACTGAAGACAATGGAGACACATCTTACTGCGATGCTCCAAAAGCATAAATTTGTTTGTAGTCTTGTTTTATTGTTTACACTATTGCCTGACTTTCATTGGAGTGTCTGCTCTTTGCTCTTCCAGAGGATGTGGGTTCAATTCCCAACACCCACATGGCAGCTTGCAACTGTTCGCAGCTCCAATTCCAGGGGATCAGGCACCCTCACATAGATACACATGCAGGCAGAACACCAAAGCACATAAAATAAAAATTATTTTAAAAAATAGATTGGGAATGTACCCGTGCATACTACACTGACATTTAATGTTCTCAGAACATAAGACCAAAGGCCTTTCCATTGCTAGTTATACATTCTTCTCTCCTCTGCTGGAGAGAGCAATGATCCTTTTTCCATCTGTGACTCATGGGTCCACAGTCATCATAGAAGTTACTTTATTCTGAGTCTAATTGTTTCAGTGTGCCCTGTAGGCAAAGGATGCTGTGCTGTTTCCAAAACTCCTTTTGCTTTAAAGCCATGCTTCTCAGCCTTCCATAATGCTGCGACCCTTTCATACAGTTCCTCATGTTGTGGTGACCCCCCCCCCCGACCATAAAATTATTTTCATTGCTACTTCAAAACTGTAATTTCTCTATTGTTATGAATCGTAATATAAATACCTGATACGCAGGATATCCGATAGGAGGCCCCTGTAAAAGGATCGTTCATCCCCAGAGGGGTCTCGACCCACAGGTTGAGAACGACTGCTTTAAAAGCCGACCTTACGGACTAGCCTGGGAGCTTACCTCAAGACAAAGCTGCACCTTTCTTTGTTTTCTAAGATTGCTTTGTTTTCTAGAAAAATCATGCTCTGGGTTTTGAGAAAATAATTGAGACTCAAAAGGAATGTTGCCCAAAGATGTGGGATTCTAAGCACATGAAGGAGGCAGCTTGTGTGTGTGTGTGTGGGGGGGGTGAGCACAGAGTTTGGGGGCAGAGGACTAAAATCTGTCTTCACTAGGTCGTCCACTCTGACCCTGTGAAGTGTGTTTCGGATGAGAGGCTTTTCATTTCCCACTTTTGTAAAACCAGGAAGGTGGAAATCCTCACCTATGTGCTCCCCTTAGTTGTTCTGAGGCTCTGTGGAGGTAACGGACCAGAGGGCTGGCTGCCTACAGATCACTCTGCAAATAGTCTCTGGGGGTGTGTGAGACAGCAAGCCATGGCTGGGGAATGGCCAGGAGGGAGAAGAAAAGTATTTGACCTGGAAACCAAAGAAAGGAAGACTTTGTTTCTTGCCTGTCAGGAAGGAGCTTTGAATCTCGCTGTCATCGTTCACGGCCCCAGAAGCCTCATTTATATTCGTGGCTGACTCATCGATGGCTTCTATGCCTTTGGTAAGTAACTCAGACAGCAAGTATCATCACAGATTCCTCCCACCTCTGATCTTCTGTGCCTCTTATTTCTGGCTAAATAGTTAATTATCTTGGAAAGAGGAGATTAATCATAAAAATGATGTGGGTGTCTGTCTGCAGCACTGTGCATTCCTTTCCCATCTGGTAGTATTTTTCCTTTGCTGGAGAGGTCTTTTGACATGTTTTCACAGGTGATTCTGCTGATGGATTTTTTTTTCTTTTGGCTTTTGTATGTCTTGCTATGTCTTTCTTCTACCTTTGCATTCTAAAGCTATTCTTGCAGGGTATAAAAGATGCTGCCACCTCACTGTCTTCTTGTACACATTGTTTCTAGAGAGCAATTTACTGACTTTGGTTCTACTCTGTATGGAACATTCTCCCCGACCCTCCTCCTTGGGCAATTCAAAAATTTATTTCATAACACTGATTTTGATCAATTTCTTTATGATATTCCTTAAGGTTGGCTTTGTGGTCTTAAATGTTTCCTGTGCCTGGAGTTCATTGAGGGCCTCAGATCTGTGTGTTTGTGGCTTTCATGACGTATGGAAATTCTTTAGCCATTATTTCTTTAAATGTGTTGTCTTGTTCTCCCTGACCCCTCCTTCAGGCATCCTGTCTGGCTGGAAAAATAAGGATATATTTCCCATGGGGTGACTGAAATCATTCTTGAGAGTTGGATTAAGCTGGAGATGTGGCTAGAAGATGTGGCAACTTATTTAATGCCAGAGGGACCAGGGGATGTCAAGGTTTGTGTCATGCCTGAGTGGCCAGGACATAGTGGTTACAGGGGAAGATTACCACAGAAGATCTGGAGTTCATTCACTGTTGGATGTGTTGAGCTGAAAGTGCTTTTGTGGCCTTTAACTGGAGACTTCCAAACCCACAGATCTGGGAATTAGGAATAGAGGACAGTCGCTGAAGTCTGCCAGTAGATAACAGTTCTAATATAGTTGGTACATTTGGTACATTATGAACCAGAGAAGTAGGGGGTAGGCTGGAAAGATGGCTCAGCGGTTATGAGTGTATACTGCTCTTGCAGAGGACTAGAGTTCACTTCTCAGCACCTAAGTGGAGGCTCACAATTATCAGTAAGTAACCCCATCCAATTCAGAGGGATCTGATGCTCTCATCTTTCCTGGGTGGGTACAAGATGCTCTTGTGGTACACATACACAAAATACAAAACACACACACACACACACACACACACACACACACACACACACACACACTAAAAAATAAATAAACGTTAGCCAGGCATGATGGCACATGCCTTTAGTCTCAGTGCTTTGGAGGCAGAGACAGGCAGATCTCTGTGAGTTCAAGGCCAGCCTGATCAACATAGCTAGTTCCAGGCTAGCCAGAGCCACATAGACCCTATCTCAAAAAAGATCTAAAAGCAAAACAACAACAAAAACCAATACAAATTAAGTATTTTTTAAAGAAAAGACACCCATAATTTATCCCTTAGTCTTGGGTAAATAATTCAGTTTTGTTTTTTGTTTTTTGTTGTTGTTTTTTATAGTTGCTCACAGGCATCTATAAATCAGACCGTTATCCTGCTTTACCCAGTGGTGGCCTGGTGGCGGCTGAGGAACCAGCCTTGCTGGGAAAGGTCAAAGAAAGCTACTGTGTGCAGCTGATGCCTAGCACACAGCAGTCTGTTGTCAGTGAAATGGAGCACAGAGAAGCCTTTCCTCTTAGAATAAGCCGGGCCAGGCTGTTTCTTCTGCAGACAGTCTACCATGCCTGTTGACCTCCCAGCCACAGTGAATCTAAACACCAGCCAGGGCTGGGAGCCTGTATCTCTTGGTATTTCAGTCCTATCTTTGACCAAGAGCCTTCATGCAACAAGGTTTACTTTCTGGAGATTGGGTAGTGAACAATTCTGGCTTTGTCCTTGTGTTCCTGGTGCCTATACTCCAGAAAGCATCCCATGGCAGGGCACAAGTGGGCTTATCTCTTCATCTACTGCCCCCACTCCCTTGAGACATCCTGCTGGCTTTGAACTTGGCATGTAGTAGAGGATGATATTTAAACTTCCGGTCTTCCTACCTCTTGAAGTGTTGGGATTACATCACCCTACTTGGTCTATTCGGTGCTGGGGATCAAACCCAGGGCTTCCTGCATGCTAAACAAATACTCTGCTAACAGAGCTACATCCTAGCCACTTCTTTTCCTTTTATGTGTGTGTGTATGTGTATGTGTGTGTGTGTGTGTGTGTGTGTGTGTGTGTGTGTGTGTATGTTCATATGTGTAAGCAAAGCATGGGTTTGTTACATGACTGTGTGTAGAGGTCAAAGAACAAGCTCTAGTATGTTACCTTGTTTGAGGTAGACTCTCTTTGTTGCCTACAGATGTGTCCCACTGTAGGACTGCTGGGATTACAGATATGCGCTATTGAACCCAGCTCTGTGTAAATTCTGGGGTTTGAAACTCAGGTCCTTACACTTGTGTGTGGCAAGAACGTCACCTACTAGCACCGTCTCCCTAGACAGACTCTTCTTATAAAGCCAACTAATGTCATCATGGCACTTACCCCTGATGGCTTCCTTCAGGCATAATTACTTTCCCAAATGCTCTGCACTTAAATACTGTCAATACAGGACCTTGAGGATTAAGTTCCCAACTCATACTTGAAGAGTATACATTCCAACTACAGTAGTGTGTTCATGTTACTGTGGGATCAGATTCCACAGCTTCTCCTTTTACAACACTGAAATTTTATACTCATTAGACAACTCCCACTGCCTGCCTTCCCTGTCTCCCAGAAGCCACCATTCTATTGTTTCCATGCAAATAGGTTTTGACTACTTTAGATATCCCCTCCAAACAGAATTGGTCCAAACGTGCCTCCTTGTGGCTGGCTTATTTCACCTTGCACCATGTCCTCACGGTTCATCTGTGTTGTAACCTGCATTAGAATTTCATTTTGAAGACTTACTAGTATTCATGTATTCAGGGTGCTGGCTAGTTTTATGTCAACTTGACACAGCTAGAGTCTTCAGAGGAAGGGGGGGTGTCAACTGAGAAAATGCTTCTGTGAGATCAGGCTGTAGGCCAGCCTGTCGGATATTTTCTTAATTAGTCATTGATGGGGGAGGGCCCAGCCCACAGTGGGTGGTGACATCCCTGGGCATGTGGTCCTGGGTTCTATAAGAAAGCAGACTGAGCAAGTTATGAGTAAGCTAGTATACAGCACTCCTTCATGGCTTCTGCATCAGCCTACGTCTCCAGGTTCCTGCCCTATTTGAATTCCCGTCCTGACTGCCTTCCACGATGAACAGAGACGTGGAAGCACTAGCCATAAATAAATTCTCCCCTCCCCGTGTTGCTCTTGGTCATGGTGTTTCATCGCAACAATTGTAACCCCAAGAGACACAGATACATATCTTCTGTGTATCCATTCACCTAGAGGGCACCGGGCTACTTCAATCTCTTGGTGTGATTGTTAGGTTACAATGTATGTGGATAGTAGAAGGGTAACAGTTACCAGCAGAAAGACTGGATTGGATCTGTTGGGACTCATTCATGCTGATGAGCTGCCATGTCTGAAGACCCGCATCATCCCTCCTCCCCTGCTTCTAGAAGCCTTCCTACTCACATGGGCCACTTTTCTAACCCACCACTTCCCCTTAGCAGTACACCGCCTGTGCATCTTCTCTCTCGCAGTGACTTAAGGGTTCCCTGAGCAGTTTCCAGCCCTGCTGGTCGCTGTTCCAGAGAGGAAGCGGGTGTAGAAGAAGGGTGTTCTTCCAGTAAACCTGAGGCTCTCTGGGGTGGTGGTGGTGGATGTCTGTTTGATTTACTATTCCTGGTACTATAAGTTCAAATGTTTACAGATATATTGAAACTGGGAAGAAAGCATCCTATTCATGATGAATAGAATCTGTGAGGCCTTTCCTGAAAAAAAAAAAAAAAAAAAAAAAAAAAAAAAAAAAAAAAAAAAAAAAAAAGCAAAATTTGACTTTCCTTGGCTGGAGAAAGGTGTGTTGTGTGTGACTCTCGCTCTCAGCCGGGAGTCAGGCTCACCTGCAGCTGAGCGGGCACAGAACCCAGGGGTTTGTCAAATAGGTCCTGGGGCACAGACCTGGCTGGCACACGAGGGTGGAGCAGGCGTCCCCCCAACCCCAGCATGGTTTTACAAGGAGGCAGTCATCCAGGAGGCACCCAGCCGAGCCCACCGGACTAGGCGGGCGGTGACCACCGTGCCGCTGGCCGCCTAGCCCCAGACATTCCGCTCCTGCCACTGGAATGCGCAGACAGGGCTTCTTGTTGGCCTTTGGCGGCTCCAGGGCCCCCGGTGGCATGGCCCTCCAGGGGGCGGGGCGGGGCGGAGTCTCATGAGCGGGACCTTTAAATTGGCTGCCAAAGTGCGGCCCCACGCTGGCGACTGACCTTGCACGCCCCAGCCACCTCGCAGCTCACAGACCCCGGCTGGTCGCCTAGCCCATCATGTTGCTCCCAGCCCCTGCGCGCCACCTCCCGGGACTTTTGCTGTTGCTCTGGCTACCGCTGCTGCTGCTGCCCCCCGCGGCTCCTGGACCATTGGCCCAGGCGAGCGTCCGAAGGCTGGGGACACGAATCCCCGGGGGCAGCCCCGGGCATCTTCCTGCTCGGGCGTCTCCCGCCCGCACGCCTGATTCCGGGGCCCGCGGTGCAGGTACAGTAGGGCGGACTGGGGATCGCTTGGCAGGAGAGGGAGACGTAGCCCTGGCTGGAGGTGGGAAGAGGGGCGGGGACCCCTGAACACAGGCAGTGTACCGCATCCACCGAATGTTCCTTCATCCTAGCCTCCAAGCGGGATGCTGAAGGAGGCATCCTTCTCTTGGCAATCCTGTGCAGAAACTAAGGATCGGACAGTCAAAGGGTGGGGGTAGAGGTTGGGGGTGTAATATCATGCGCACGTCCATGATAGCATTTGTTATCCCGAAGTTCAAACTTACCTGTGATTTGGGAAGGGGGGGCATCGCGCACCTGCAGGAGCTCCAGCCAGGGAATAAGATGGGGGCTCCCAGCTCTACCTGGCTCGGATCTCTTGGTTAGGGAGAGCAAACCCTTCTTGACGCCCTGTTTGTAGTTATCTGGAAATCTCCATCTATTTTTGCATTCACCGTGTGTGCCTTTCTGCCTATGGAAGAAAGGGTCTAGAAAGAACCCAAGATCTGGAAGAAGGGATGGCTTAGTGGAGAATGGGGAAGTGGGGGTGGTGGGGTGGGACTAGGAAGGAAGACCAAACTGTCATGTCCTGTAACTCAATTGGTGCTATACTCGGTTCTGCCCACGACTGAGTAATTCTACTTAAGCTGACTGCCCCCCACCTCCGGGCCACTCCAACCCATGCTCTGTCAGATCGCCAAAGACCCAGGCAGATCTGGTCTTTGTTGAACAATCCCGTTTTCCCCCTTTGGCCACTAATTTTGCTCTGAGCAGAGGAAATCAACAGAGCTCAGCGAAGCGGATAGGCGTCCTTCCATGACCCCTCACAACACATAGAGGGACCCCAAGGCTTAGCGTAGTGAAATGACCCAGAATTAGCATCAGGTCTCCTACTGAAACATGGAGTCCTAAGAAGTCAAGTAAGGGCTCCTTCTACCTGTACAGCATGCTCTCCATACCCCTTACAGAAGGTTGTCTCTTCCTTACCCAAATATCCAGCTTTAGCCTGTCTGGTCTTGGCTTGAAAGAGAGACTGTAGCAAATCATGTTCTAGGTGGCCAGGCTCATCTGGCCAGGGATGCTGTCAGGCCGATTTGAATAGTCTGTCCCTTCCTGTGACTTGCTGGATATGCTGAGAATTGGCTCAGGAAACTCTTCCATCATCCGTGACTTGAAATTCCAGATGGGGGGGGGCAAGCAGGGCTCATGGGGGTTAAGTTGAACTGGCTGGTTGCTCCAGGCTGGGGTCGAGGGGAAAGCCTTTTCTCTGGAAACGAACTTTACCTCTACTCTCCTCCTTGGGGGAGAGGACTGGGAGAGGAGGCTAGATTTTGCACACAGTGACCGTGGTCCTTCACATCCTGACCTCCAAACCTGATCTTGGGCAGCAATCCCTTGATAAACACCACATTCTACTCCTCCAAATCACTCTAGCAACCAGGACTTGGTAAGCTTTGCTGTTGGCTTTTACTGCTGACTGGTAAAGATGGGCAAAATTGTGGAGTCTCTCTCTTTCCCTCCCCCTCTCTCCCCTCTCTATCTCCCTCCCTCCCTCTCTCCTCCTCCCCCCACTCTCTCTCTCCCTCTCCCCTCTGTCTTATGTAGCCCAGGCTGGCCTCAAACTCGCCATGTAGCCAAGGATGACCTTGACCTTCTGCTGGGATTGCAGGCTACAGACACGTACCACATCGCCCTGTTTCTGTGGTACTCAGGATCGAACCCAGGGCCAGGCAAACACCCTTCCACCTGAGTTACACTCCCAGGCCCACTTTCTTTTTTCTTGAGAATCAAACTGCTGATATAACAAGTAGGAGTAAGATTCAAAAACAGTTTGTACCTTTGCTGAGGGAGTAGGGACAAGAAAAGAGGTGCATGGTCATGGAATTAATTGTTGCCACCCTGGCCAAGATTCCTGTATTACTTTTCTGTTGCCTTCAAAACAAATAATTATAAATTTAGTGGCTTACCTCAACACAAAGTTTTTTTTTTTTTTTTTGAGCTGAGGATCGAACCCAGGACCTTGTGCTTGCTAGGCAAGCACTCTACCACTGAGCTAAATCCCCAACCCCAATATTATCTTATAGTTCTGTAGGTTGGAAGCTGACGCTGTTCTCCCTAGGCTGGGCAAATACCAAGGTGTTGGCAGGGCTGCATCCCTGTCCTGTGGGGAGGGAGGTACCAGGGAGAAGCGCTTGCCAGCCTTGCCAGCCTCTCAGAGGCTACTGCAGTCCTTGGCTCTGCCTTGGCCTCCCTCTTCAAAACCGAGCAACAGCAGCTAGAGCCCATCTCACGTCTTGGTCACTGGGTCTCCTTTTCAGTGAACCTCTTGCATTTTTAGGGACCTTTGTAATTCTGTTGAATCCATCTGAAAAATCTAGGGTAACCTCCCCATCCAAAGGCCTCCGATCACAGCTGCAGTCTTGTGCCGTGCTTAGCAGCATATGTATCAGTCCCTGGAATAAGGACGGGAACATATTCTGGGGGTGTTATTATTCTACCCATTATACCTCAGAGCTTTCACACACACACTCACACACACACACACACACACACACACACACACACACACACACACACACACACCAGTTCAGAAAAACCAAAAGAAGAAGGGTAAAATGAGGCATGTCGAGTTATAAAAACCCGCTGGTTTGGAGAGACACCCACTTGGGTGTTAGTGTAAGTGTTGAGTTACAAGGCTTGCACTATGGTGCTTTTTCCTTCCACTTCAGTAGTGCAAAAATATACAGACCTGTGTCCAGGTAAGATTTTTCACACAGGTCCTCTTCCTTGCTCTTGATCCCTGGAAATCTTAAAGGAAATTGTGGAATTACTTTTTTAAAAAAAAAAAAGATGTGTAATTCCTCTTGACTTAACCAAATACATGACATACGGCATCTTTTGGGTGATGACTCAAAGTCAACATGCAGACATTGGCTGGGCACATGCGATGATGTTAATTTTTGTGGTGGAAAACATTGCCTCAGTAGGAGCAGCTGCCGTGTACTGGAAAGGCCTTGGGGCTAGGAGTTGTGGAGGCCAGGCTTACCCCACTGCTTTTCAGGGTTTGCTCCTCCCAAACTTCCACCAGATGTGTGTGATGCAACCTCTGCACTGCCCAGTTCACAGAATCCGTGTGTTACCATTCTGGGATGTCTACAGTGTCTTTCAAAATAGGGTGTTATTTTATTAACAGAGTATATCCAGCTGATAAAATAAAATCAAGAGGTTAAAAATTCCAATTTTTGAAAACAAAACTGAAAGGCTGTGTGTGGTGGTACATGCCTGTAATCTTAGGCACTTGGAAAGCGGAGGCAGGAGGACAGTGTCTTCAAGGTCATCCTTGGCTATGTAGTGAGTTAGAGAGAGGCCAACCAAAGCTACAGGAGATTCTCTCTCAAAGAAACAATAAATAAATAAATAAATAAAGATAGACAGACAGATAAATAAATAACCGAAGGGCTGGGGATGTAGCTCAGTGGTAGATACTTGCCTAGTACACACAAGATTCCAGGTTTGGTCTCCAGCTCTCAAAACGAAACAACAACAAATAAAACCCAGCCATGACAGAGGCAAAGCTCCCTATTCCAGACTGTCTTTCCTCTTAGAAATGACTTAGTCTAAATGATGTGTTTTTCAAAAACGTCTTTCTCCTGTGTTTCTGGGAGTGCCTCGCTGTGTATCTTGAACTTGCCTTCCTCTTCCTTAGCCTCCTAAGTGCTCTGACTACAGCTGGCACCACCATTCAGTGCGAAGAATTTGTTTTGGATCTACACACTGACTGAGCAAATAGCACCAATCTGTCCTTTTATTAGGAAAGGAGGAGCTGTGACAGACACCTCCTAAGGACCTCATTTCCATCTGCGGCTGTGTTGTGTGTTGTGTGTGTGTGTGTGTACACATGCTTGTGTATGTTGATTGGAAGTGAAGAATGGATTGAAAAGGAGATGTGATAACTGGATTCTCTCCCATCTAGTCCTTACAGTGGCTTAAATTTGGGGGTCAAGAGAGGGCTGTGCAGATTGGGTTAGAGGAATCAATGAAAACTAGGAAAGAGTAAGTGGTAACGAGCACGTGTTGAGTTACTGGAGGGCGCAAGAAAGGATATAAGAGCTTCGAAGGTGAGGATTCTTCTTCTCTACCATTGTGGCAGATGTATAGGCAAGTGACAGTTGAAAAAAATGCAAAGAGTAGTGGCCAAGAAAGTTTGGGGGAGTGGGAGAGGTACCAGGTCATGATCTCTGATCCTTAAAACCAGATACACTCCCAAAGATGGAGGTGCAGTAGATGTGTGCTAGATGAAGTCATTACCCCATTGTCTCAGCCAAGTGCCAAGGAAGGGCCAGGATCCCCTCAGTACCAGGAGTTACAAAGACTCTCAGGAACAGAACTTTAAATAGTGGGATAAGTCTCCAAGCAAAATGTTGGGAAGAGTCACATTTCCATGTGAATTCTCACTAGGGGATTCTGAAAGCCTGGGTGTTTTCAACACTGAGAGCAAGGATGGCCCCCTGGAAGGGAGCAGGTAATGGTACTGCTGGGATTGGGGGATGCTGCCAGGCCTGGCTTCCCAGAATCCCAGAGTTCTCTGAGAATGAGAGCGGTCACATTTCTGATCGTGGTCTGACCTCTGCTTAGCCTTTGTTTGCCCATATCCTTCCTTTGCAGGTGTTTGTAAGAGCCGGCCTCTGGACTTGGTGTTTATCATCGACAGTTCTCGTAGCGTCCGGCCTCTGGAATTCACCAAAGTGAAGACATTTGTGTCGCGCATCATCGACACTCTGGACATCGGGGCAGCCGACACGAGGGTGGCTGTGGTGAATTATGCCAGCACTGTGAAGATAGAGTTCCAGCTCAACACCTACTCAGACAAGCAGGCCCTGAAACAGGCTGTGGCTCGGATCACACCCTTGTCCACAGGCACGATGTCCGGGCTGGCTATCCAGACAGCGATGGAGGAAGCCTTCACTGTGGAGGCAGGAGCTCGGGGCCCCATGTCTAACATTCCCAAGGTAGCTATTATTGTGACTGATGGGAGACCCCAGGATGAAGTGAATGAGGTGGCTGCCCAGGCCCGGGCATCTGGCATTGAGCTGTATGCTGTGGGTGTGGACCGGGCCGATATGGAGTCCCTCAAGATGATGGCTAGCAAGCCCCTGCAGGAGCACGTGTTCTATGTGGAGACCTATGGAGTCATTGAGAAACTCTCTGCTAGATTCCAGGAAACTTTCTGTGGTAAGTCTTTTATTATTATTATTATTATTTTTATTTTTATTTATTTATTTATTTTTTTTGAGACAGGGTTTCTCTGTGTAGCTTTGCGCCTTTCCTGGAACTCACTTGGTAGCCCAGGCTGGCCTTGAACTCATAGAGATCTGCCTGCCTCTGCCTCCCCAGTGCTGGGATTAAAGGCGTGCGCCACCATCACCCGGCGGTTAGTAAGTCTTAACTTCCAACTAGCAAGGATGTTATAATTCATGCACTGTGTACTCGGAAACTGGCCTTTAGAGATTTATTTTTTTAAGTTATGTATATGTGTGTGGGTATGTGCACATGAGTGTGGGTAGTAGATGAGGCTAGAGAGCTCCCATCCCCTGGAGCTGGAGTTGTAGGCAGTTGTAAGCCACCCCAGATGGCCAATGGGAACCAAACTTGGGCCTTCTGCAAGAGAAGTATGTGCTCTTAACTGCTGAGCCAATGTTCCAGGCCCCTGGAAAAAGCAGTATATTCATTTTTTTGAGGAGGGGATGGAAATTTTATGGAAGAATTAAACACATGCTGTGCTTTTTTTTTTTTTTTTTTTTTTAACCAACCTAAACACATGGTGTTGGTTTAGAAGTACAAGGCTGCACTATATGTAACTTGGTTTGCTCATAAAACCTTCCTGTTTGCATTAGACATGTTAAGTTCTGGAAATAACCAGAATAAACAGTCCCACTGCTCCTTGATGGGGTCAGAAATAAAACCCAAACCCCAAACACCCAAACTCAAGACATCTCTTCAGTCCCCTCCTCTCCACGGTTAACATTCCTCCCCTCGCCTCCAAATGTTTTCTTTCGCTTTACATCTCTAGATTTAACAGGGCCTCTCTTGTTCTCCCGGGGAAGCTGGAGTGGCGTCTGGCCCTGGGAGGATCACTGGGCTGTATCCCAACGTCACTGTCCATGTGCATGTAATGAGAGCTCATTTTCAGATTCGACTCTCTCGCTCTCTGCTTATTCTTGGGTGGAATAATTGGATTAGAGACGAGGAGGGCTGGGCTTTCTGATTCACTTAGACGCAAGAAACAGATTAAAAACAAATCATTCTGTTAATCTTGTATTCTTCCTTTCAGATGGAGTTTGAATACGAACATCCTAATTTTATTAGAGTTTTTTTTTTCATGAATTAATCAGATGCAACAACATGAATCTGGAAGGTTTTTGTTTGTTTTGTTTGTTTGTTTGTTTTTCCTCATCAGAATGTGAGCTGGGTGTGATAGTAATGCCCATAACCCCAGCACTTGAGAGGTAGAGTTCAAAGCTAGCCTCAGCTACATCCTGAGTTTGAGGTCAGCCTGGGTTACATGAGACCATGTCATTAAAAAGAAAAAGAAAACAGAAAGCTATAAAAACTTCAGAAAAATAGAATTCTGGTTTGTGGGAATCACGTTTTAAAAAAAATCATTTGGAGACGGTTGTTTGAAAAGCCTCTGCGGAATGGTTGGAGCGAGGATGGGCACTGTTTCAATTTAGGTGAATTCTTAAATATAGACACTTTGTGCCAGGTACATTCTGGGTCTGTTCATGTTGACCACCACCTACAAAGTCACAGGTAGCCCCTCCCAGCCTTCAGATACCAATATGGAGTCGGTGGAAAAGACAGGCGAGTGAGCCAGTGACCCCAGTTGCAAGGTATCAATGAGACTTTCTATCTGAACGAATGTGGAACCCAGGATCATCAGTTGGTCGGGAAATGGTAGATGAAATCTTGGCCTCATCTCAGCCAGACCTGGCTGAGGTCCCCCTGTCTTCCGTATCCCAGGACATTGGGCGTTCACAAGACACCATTGGTTATGATGGCAGCTACTTGGCATTTAGTAGGTTCTAGAAAGAAAGTGGCTTTCTTTCTTTTTCCCAGAAACCCCCCTCGAGCTGTGGGTGAGAGCTCTTCCGTCAGGGCTCTGGTCTGTGGCTACAGTTGGGTCTTAAAGTTAGCAACTGGTGGTGGGTTCCAAGGCTGTAAAGTAATAGTAGTGAGTGGCAATCTTTTTCCTCTCACAAAAGACCTGCTTGTTCTGGGGGCGGCACGGGGCGGGGAGGGGGGGGGCTGCAGGGGGATGTCCTCTCTGGAAAAAACGACTGAGGGGCAGCTTGTTGTAGTCAACGGGCTGGAAGGATCATTGCACGAAAGGCACTCCTTGGGAAAATATTAGCCTTGTCCTGTTGCCAAGGGCACTGGAGGCTGGGTTACCGGCTGCTACAGGAGTGCTAGTCTCCTCTCACAGGCCTTGGTTCTGTAGAAATGACTAAATTCATTGATTCATCTTTTAAAACACGTCACTGGGTGTGTGTGTGTGTGTGGAGGGGGGCGTCATTCCAATGAAACATAAATGTTTCCAGGAGCAAAAAAGGTGGAGATGTGATTTAGCTGACGTCATCTCACGCTTTTCTTTTTATCCCTTTGTATTTATAATTTGAACCCATTGTCTTTGCAGCTACTGAGAACCCAAGTAGATGTCTGGGCCTTGGACATGTGATGGGTGTGGAAGGAGGCTCTTGGCTGGATGGCCTTGCACTATTTACATGCTCAAGCATGTCTTACTGCCCAAGTGGAAGTCGGTTCCAGGCTGATAGGCGTGCTTGCGGTCCAGTTCCCTTTAGGCACAATGTGGAACTGTTGCAAACAAGGTTTTCAGCTACCCTGGTCCCACCAGCTCATAGCACTCTTGACAGTACCTTATTATTCTCCACAACGCTTAGGGTCGAGAGGCAAGATTATCTGTTTTGTGGGTACACACTTTGGCCAAATAAAACATCAAGTTGCCTGACCAGTGGAAACGTTTGATTCCAGCAACTCCAGATTCATAATTTCCTTTCTCTTTTGAGAGATGGTATAGCAAGATCTATACTTCTAGATTTGCAACATCTCAAATCAAATATTTAGTAAAAGCAGAGGCAGAAAGCAGCCCCCCCTTTTTTAAATAGTGAGGTCAAAATGGAGTCAGGAAGAAACCTGGAGGCAGTGTCTTTTGGAACGGAAGGAAGTGTGTCTAAAAGGGTTCTTAGGTATCGATGTGATCACTGTGTGTGTTCTTTGCCTAGCTCTGGACCCGTGTGTGCTAGGCACACACCAGTGTCAGCACGTGTGTGTCAGCGATGGTGATGGCAGACACCATTGTGAGTGTAGCCAAGGGTACACCCTCAACGCCGACCGGAAAACATGCTCAGGTGAGGCTGGGGAGGGGCCGTTTGACGCCTCTGCTCCAGGGCTGGGGCTTTCCTTAGACTTTGACCTCAACCTCTTTTCTCCCAAGTGCCTTCTGGTGGGTTTAGCGCTGTTCAGCAGCTTTCCTTGATAGAGAACACGAGAGAAAAGTGAGAACCTACTCAGGGCAGCCTAGCACAGGTTTTGTTATGATTCTTTTTTGTTTGTTTGTTTGAGACAGGGTTTCTCCGTGTAGTTTTGGTGCCTGTCCTGGATCTCGCTCTGTAGACCAGGCTGCCTTTGAACTCACAGAGATCTGCCTGCTTCTGCCTCCTGAGTGCTGGAATTAAAGGCGTGCGCTACCACCGCTCTGTTTGTTACCTTTCTTTCTTTCTTTCTTTCTTTCTTTCTTTCTTTCTTTCTTTCTTTCTTTCTTTCTTTCTTTCTTTCTTTCTTTCTTCCTTCCTTCCTTCCTTCCTTCCTTCCTTCCTTCCTTCCTTCCTTCCTTCCTTCCTTCCTTTCCTTATCTATTATCAGCTTGACACAGTATAAATTCTTATCCTAATAGTGATAGTGAAATGTTTCATTGAGGCTTGCCTAGTAATTGAGTAAAACCAAAACTTATTATAAGCCACAGTCATCCTAGAGTCCCCCCACTAGGTAGCCTCCCTGGTTCTGTGGGTTGCAGTCTGATTGTTCTTTGCTTTATATCTAGTATCCCCTTATGAGTGAGTATTATTCTTAAAAAAAAAAAAATTAAGCTGGGTGGTGGTGGCCTTTAATCTCAGCACTTGGGAGGCAGAGCCAGGCGGATCTCTGTGAGTTCGAGGCCAGCCTGGTCTACAGAGCGAGATCCAGGACAGGCACCAAAACAACACAGAGAAACCCTGTCTTGAAAAACACCCCCCCCCCAAAAAAAAAGAAAAAAAGAAAAAAAAAGAAAACACTAATAAAAGGAATTGTGAGAAATAAGGGATCCAAGACTTTTCAAAATTTTTCCTTTATTTTATTTTATTTTTTGGTTTTTTGAGACAAGGTTTCTCTGTGTAGCCCCGGCTCTCAAGGAGCTCACTTTGTAGACCAAGCTGGCCTTGAACTCACAGAGATCTGCCTGCCTCTGCCTCCCAAGTGTTGGGATTAAAGGCATCCGCAACCATCACCTTTTATTTTTTAAATTTATGTTAATTTATAAATTTATTTGAATGTTACACACATAGACATAGACACAGCAATGCACATACAGTTCATGTTCATGCAGTGTCTGCAGAGACCAGAAGAGGGCACTGGGTCCCTTGGTACTGGAGTTATAGACAGTTGTGAGCTGCCATCTATGCTGGGAATCGAACTTGGGTCCTTTGGAATTCTTCTTAGCCAGTAAACCAACTTTCCCCCAGGATCCAAAGCTCTTGATCCTTTAGGAGATTTGACATTTTTCCTGGGTTTTATTTCATTAGATCCAAGCATCCCAATTCGTCCCTATGACTGTCCACGCTCGTGGATACTAGTGGTAGAGAGAAATCCTGAAGGCCATGCTCAGTGGTACCTAATCACCACACAGAGTCAATGAAGAACAGGAATTAGATTTTTTTTTTACTCTTTAATCCTAGGAGAGTTTTGGTGATGGAAACAGACACCATTTAGTTCAAACGGCTAATTTTCTAGATAAGGAAATTGAGATGTAAAGAAGGAAGGGGTGTATGTATCATTGGGTCTGTTAGTGAAGGAACAGGACCAGAGAGTAGGATCCCAATTCCGTCAGTGTCTGTGCCCACTCCTTCTGTGTGTGTGTGTGTGTGTGTGTGTGTGTGTGTGTGTGTGTGTGTGTGTGTGATAATGCGACTAGTAAGGGTTTGTCTACCTCCTCCTTTCCCTGTGTCCACATTTGTCATGCTTCTCTTCTGACAGCTGTTGACAAGTGTGCCCTCGGCACTCACGGGTGTGAACAGATCTGTGTGAATGACAGAAATGGCTCCTACCACTGCGAGTGCTACGAAGGTTACACCTTGAACGCAGACAGGACAACTTGTGCAGGTGAGTGGGTTGTGTTCCACTTTTGCCACCCCGGGGGATTTTCTCTTTTTTCTTTTCTTTTCTTTTCTTTTCTTTTCTTTTCTTTTCTTTTCTTTTCTTTTCTTTTCTTTTCTTTTCTTTTCTTTTCTTTTCTTTTCTTTTCTTTCTCTTCCTTCCTTCCTTCCTTCCTTCCTTCCTTCCTTCCTTCCTTCCTTCCTTCCTTCCTTTTCTTTCTTTCTTTTTTTGAGGCAGGATTTCTCTGTGTAGCCCTGGAACTCTCTCTGTGGACTAGACTGGTTTTGAACTCAGAGATTAAAGGTGTGCACCACCTCTGCTCAGCTGGATTTTCTGTTTCTAAATTCTGTATGAGAAATCAGAAATGAGGAGAGAGAGAGAGAGAGAGAGAGAGAGAGAGAGAGAGAGAGAGAGAGAGAGAGAGAGAGCAATTCTGTAGTGGGGAACCTGGCAGAAAACTTATCAAGTAATGAGAGATCAACGTTTACATCACTAGACGTGACCTCACTCGTGGGGCATTGCTCTGGTGGTTTGGGGGGGTGGTGAAGGCTGCAGAGTCATGATGAGTTACCCAGGAAACAGCCTCTGGACACAAGCATGGGATGCAGATCTAGTTTAATGCGGAAGTTCACTGGCACATATACACGTTTATCATCCAATCAGCTAAAGATACATTGTGCTACTATCCAGTGATCCTGAGTGGCTTACAACCTGAGTCATGTGAGGGTGTACACGGGGAACATCGTGTCCTGGCAGTGTGTCTGTGGACAAAGGGCAGGAGGCAGGCGACGCCCTGGGCTTGGTGCCGTTCTGTGGGTCTCCGGTGTGCTGGAATCCCATTATGTGCGTCTAGTATATTAGAGACTCAGGTATGTTTGAGCAGCCGCAGGAGCCGTCTGCTCTCGTCACATTCCCTGTCTTTTAGGGACACCATCTGAACTGAGACTGCTCCCTCCATCCCTGACAGTTTCATGTGATGTGGCAGCACATTTGGCATATTATTGCTAAAAATTTAGAACCATGAGGAAGCCTCAGGCAGACCCAAGGGAAGAGATTCTTAGTCCACAATGTTTCCAGTCTTCTCAATTGTGTCAAAGTCGTAAAAACAAAGGTAGACCCATGAGAGGTCTCAGAATAGGATGACTTCATATCATGTGGGATCTTGGATTGGATCCTGGACCGGACAATGGACATTAGGAGAAGAATTGGGAACACTGGAATATTGAGTGGACATTAAGAAATCATGCTGTATCGATGTTTTTGGTTATCACAATCGACTTACCTAAATTGTTAGCATTTGGGAATAGAGGAAGTAAGTTTTTCAAAAGCCTGAACTTGCCTTAAAAGTAAAAATTAAAAAAAAAAATAGATTAAAGCTGGGTATGGTAGCTCCTGGATATAATCCTAGCACTTGGTGGCAGAGGCAGGAGGGTCACTGCAAATTCCAGGTCTGTTTTGGGCAATAGATGAGACTCTGTCTCAGTCTCCCCCCACCACACTAATTTACAAGCCTTTTTCCTTCTTTCTGGGTGTGGTGATCCATGCCTGTAATTTCAGCATTCAAGAGGCTGAAGATTTCACGCTAGCCTTGGCTACATAGTAAGACCCTGTCTCAAAAAAAAACCTCAAATATACATCTCTACTGTATATCTGTCTTTCTGTGTGTATTATCTATTTATCTACCTACCTAGCTGGTGTCTATTCATCTAGCTCTCACAGGGAAGTACATTGAATAAAGGTACCTGCCCTAAATTAGTTGGCCTTCTGGGACTCCTTTACCTTATTTATGAAACGAAAGCTAAAATAGAATTTCTCCAAACTCTAATTCCCCCTTCCCCCTGGATCTAGTGCAATTAGCTGCATAATTGGCTGGTTTATTTTTGGGTTGGAATAAGTACTGTAAACCTAAAAGGAATGCATTAAGTATTAATGAGATGCTTGGGTTATAAAAAAAAAAAAAAACACCTCAACATTGACGATATTGAAAGAAGAACTGAGTCTCATGTCGGGGAATAATTATCATGTGTGAAGGATTTTATTAACTCTGTTAATTTCTAGTTAGAGCAAATAACGCTGACAGCTTTGCCTAGCCTCCAGCCGGTTTCCTTCTCATTTATTTCTAGCTGTTTTTCAGCATGTTTCTATCTATGGGTGATAAAAGACTCTTTGACTTTTAATTTTCAATTTTCACTCTTGGACCTACCTTTGGCAGCTCAGGACCAATGTGCTTCGGGTACACATGGTTGCCAGCACATATGTGTGAATGACGGAGCCGGGTCCCATCACTGCGAATGCTTTGAGGGCTACGCTCTGAATGCAGATAAGAAAACATGTTCAGGTAAAGTCCATTCAACAAATCCTTCCCTGTTTGACTCTTTCTATGGTGGTGAAATCAACATGCAATTCACCAGGAGAGAGATTCTTGGGGCGGGGGGAACAGAAAGACTCAGGCTCAGGAATCTGACTAGCTTACACGTTTAGACGCATGCCCAGCTTACACATTTAGTTGCCCAGGGGGTTGGTGAGCTCACTGGCTTTTACAAACATAGATCACTTCAGAAAATTACTGGGAAATGAATAGGGAATGGGGGATATGAGAAAAGCTAATGATATATGGGGTCTCCATCCAGGAAAAATTTTAGAACCCTGTACACTGGAGACTTTTTTAAGCAAATAGAGGAAGTCAGCTGGGCCGTAATTATTTGGTGTGATAGGCTGAACTGATCTTTTTCCAGTTAAAACTTGGCCTGAGACTTTTCTGTAGTGTTGATCTTTAAGCTGGAATCTTTTTTAGCAAAGGAGGCTTTGTAAGGGCTTGATTTAGAGCCACACAGACCTTCCAAGGTGTTGGAAGCGGGGACATTCTTGACCGGTTCTAGCCGATCAATCTTCAGTGACTCAGGGCCTTGTGACTTGGCTAACGAGCCCCTGCCGGGACCATTAATCCTCATTAATTTGATTTAAACTCACTGGTGGAACAGGGCAGCATTTGTACACATCAAAGGCCTCCATTCGGAGGGGCATTCTTGCTCTTGAGGTGCTGCTGAGGTTGGTACATTAGTGCTTTTCAGATTTGATCCATCTGCTCTTCTTCCTCGGGGAACTAGATATATGAAGGGAAATGGCACATCACTGGATCCCTTTATTTATTTTATTTTTTTTGAGACAGAGTCTCCTGCAGCCCAGGCTGGCCCTTCAGTAACCCTAAGTGCTGGGGTTACTTACTGTATATTGAGTGCATGTGTGCCACCACGTCTGGCTCTTCGCCTCTTTAAGAAGTGGAATCAGGCCAGACATGGCTTCTAATCCCAGCTGCTGCAGAGACAGAAGCAGGAGGACTATGATCAGTACAAGACTAGGAACAAGGACGGTGCTTTGGCCCTTGTAATGGCAGAGAAAGAATCTGTGTCTCCCAGGAGCCTTTCTGGGTTCCCTAAGCTATTTTCACTTGTCCTAGGCCACTGGACACAGGACCGGTGTGTTTTTTCCCTCTTTTCTCCACTTAAGTTTGGGCAAGCTCTCTTAATCTCCGAAATACTGTTTATGTGATAAAGGAAAGTACTTCGGGATTTAATTGAATATATCATCATTAATCTTATTAAGCTATTATTTTTTCTTTTTCTCTATGAGAAAGAGAGAGAGGGAGGGAGGGGAAGAGAGAGAGAGAGAGAGAGAGAGAGAGAGAGAGAGAGAGAGAGAAGAGAACATTAGTTTCTATTAGTGTTTTTTGTCCCACATCATAAGGTATCAGTGGTTGGTCTTTGGGCAACATAGTCCTTTGCGTGTGTGTGTGTGTGTGTGTGTGTGTGTGTGTGTGTGTGTGTGTGTGTGTGTGTGTAGAGCATCAAACGTAGCCTGCACACAGTGATGTCTGTATTAGTGATTTGCCTCCCTGGTGTGACAAAATGCCCAACAAAAGCAACAGGAAGAAGGGTTTATTCTGTTCACAGTTCCAGGGTACAGTCCATAATGGCGGGGAAGTCACAGCAGCGGGAGCTTGAGGCAGCAGGTCCCATTGGATGCGAGAGTCAGGAATGATGGTTCTCAGCGAGCCTTCTTTTTTTTTTTAGTTCTGTTCTGGACCCCAGCCTAAGGGCACAGTGTCACCCACCTCTGTAGTGACTCCTCTTGCCTCAGTTAACACGATCTAGAAACGCCTTCACAGACATGGTCCCGGTGATTCTAGATTCGGTCAAGATGAACCACCACAGCCTTCCTAGTCGATTATTTTTGGTGACGATCTATAACTAGCGTTGACAGGCTTCAGAAATGCCCAAGCTCTGTACTACCACAAGACTCGGTGCCATCCAGGCGAATGGGCAGTAGAGAAGAGACATCCCCTCAGACAGCTGCAGGAGAGCAAAGGGGAAGGAAGGGCCGGGGAACAGATCAGGCCGAGGGTGTACCATGTGGGGAAGGAAGCCGTTTCTTTTTCCCGGAACACAGGGTGTAGCTCTCGGCCACTGCTGAAGGCTTCATCCTCAGGGCTGGCTGGGGCCAACAGAGCTTTGTATTCCAGAAGTTCGTGTTTCGTGTTCTGTTTAACTTAACGGGTAAACATTTTCTTTCCTGCGTGGTTTGCGTCAGTCCGAAACAAGTGTGCTCTGGGCACTCACGGCTGCCAGCACATCTGTGTGAGCGACGACGGAGCAGCGTCCTACCACTGCGACTGCTTCCCGGGCTACACCTTGAACGACGACGAGAGGACATGTTCAGGTGAAGACTGGCCCTTTAAGTAGGTTTTTGTTCAATGGGACCATCTAGGAGGAAGCCATTTTCCTTTTTAATTGTTAGGATATCGAGTTACTGTCCTCTCCAGCCACGTAGTTTGCTTCCTGTGATTTGACCCCATCCTCTTCTCTCACCTTCCTTCCTAATGAATGTCTCTAAGCCTGTGTTTTGCTATTGTGATAAAATACGCATAATGGCAAACTTACTATCCCAACAGTGCGTCACCGCAGTTCGTCTCCGGAGTATTTTTGCCTTTCCTGCACTTGCAGGACAGTGACGGATGTTTCCCACTCTGCTAGAGACGGGTCAGCTTCCTCCCAAATGTCAACGGGGACTTTGATAGGCCTCCTTAGGTCAGTTTAGGGGAGTACTGCCGCTTTAACAGTCTCCCAGTGCACTCAGTACTGTGGGTCTCTTTCTGCTTGTTCACTTCTTCAATTTCTTTGAATGGTGTTCTGTAATTTTCAGTGTACAAGTCATACACTTGAAAACATACCTAAGTATTTTATTCTTCTTTTATGTCACTGCGAATGGATCTTTCAGCTTTCAATTTTGCTACACCCCTGCTCTATGATTTTCTAAGGCATGTTTTAGTAGGAATATCCCATTGGGCATGTGGCTTCACAGCTCTTAGCATCTGTTAAGGAAGAACACTGGACTGACTGTCCATCTTAGAGTCTGCACAGAGATGATTGGCATGTGGCTGATTTGGGCAGATATTTATGGCCAGGAATGGGCACGAGGATCAGTAGTTCAGGCCAGCGTGGGCTGTCTGAGACTCTGTTTCACAAATTAGACAGGGGCTGGGGGCATGGCTGAGGGCAAGTAAAGATGTGGGTTCAGATCCCAGGTACCCACTACAGAGTCAGGTGTGGGAGTCCATGCCTGTAATCCCAGAATTCTGTGGGCTTGTTGGCCAATCAGTGAGCTCCAGGTTTGGTGAGAGCATCTGTCTCACTGGTCTGTCACCCCTCGTCTACACACACACACACACACACACACACACACACACACACACACACAGAGACAGATACACAGACACACAGACAGACAGACACACACACACCACACATACCCATACATACACACATATACACACACACACACACACACACATACCCACCACACATACCCATACATATACACACACATACACACACAGATACAGACACACATGCATACACACCCATCTCACACACAGAGACACATACATATCCACCACATACAGACACATACACACATATACACACATACTACACACACATACACACACAGATACACACATACAGACACAGACACACAGATACACACACACACACACACCACACTGTGGGTATCCAGGTAGGCTATCAATATAGCTCTGAATTTTTAGCTCCAAAGTATGTAAGGGTAAAAATTACACTTCTCATTTCAAATCATTCAACAGAACAGCAATCCTTTGCAGGAAGTCAGGAGTTAATTAGTTTTAATCTTTGAAGTATTTTGGTTATACAAACAGCTAACTGTTCTCATGTCCATTCCTTAAGAGAACAGTAGGATAGGAAGACTGTCTTATTTCTTTTCTTTTTTTGGTTTGTTTTTTGAGACAGGACTTCTCTATGTTAACCACCCTGACTGTCCTGGAATTCACTCTGTAGACCAGGCTGGTCTTGAACTCACAGAGATCTGCCTGTCTCTGCTTCCTGGGTGCTGGGATTAAAGGCGTGCGCCACCACCGCCCAGTGACTGTCTTGTTTCCATGTCTCTGGCTTCACCAACCACTTTGAAGAAACTTTATATCATGGCTGATTTCTGACAAAGGCAAAAACATGAAAAAAAAAAATACAACGAACTCTCACATAAGCGTCACCCAGCTTTGACAAATATAAACATTTCCCCAACGTTTCCTCATAGAGGTTTCTGTAAAATTAACTTTAGCAAATATTCTCTCTCTTCCGTTTGCGTTTAGGTGATTTTACCTGCTGAAAAATGCTTTTACATAAATGGCAATGTTGGAGTGAATTGTCGATTTCCTGACTTGCTATCATTCCTTGGTTTTTCCCCTTGTGCTGGGCGGGTGTTCTCAGCCCCAGCCCCCACATTGTTGTAATCTCTGGTTAGCTATAACATTTTGTGTATTGTCATTGTCTTCAGACATTGAGGAAGCACGAAGCCTCATTTCCATAGAAGACGCCTGTGGCTGTGAAGCCAAGCTGGCATTCCAGGAGAAGGTCAGCTCCCATCTCCAGAAACTGAACACCAAACATATCCTTTCCGGGAGGTTTTCTTCCTCTTCCTCCTCCCCCCTTTCCCTATCCTCCCTTTCTTCTTCTTCCTCTTCTTCTTCCTCCCCCTCCTCCTCCTCTTCCTCTTTTCTTTCTTTCTTTCTTTCTTTCTTTCTTTCTTTCTTTCTTTCTTTCTTTCTTTCTTTCTTTCTTTCTTTCTTTCTTTCTTTCTTTCTTTCTCTCTCTCTCTCTCTCTCTCTCTCTCTCTCTCTCTCTTTCTCTCTTTTCTTCCTCCTCCTCTACCTCCTCCTCTTCTCTTTCTTTCTTTCTTCCTTCCTTTCTCTCTCTCTTTTCTTCCTCCTCCTCCCTCTTTTTTTTTGAGACAGGGTCTCATATAACCACACTAGCCTCAAACCTGCTGTGCAGATGAGGATGACTGTGAACTTCTGGTCCTTCCAGCCCCACTTCCCACTGCTGGGGTTATAGGTGTGTGCCAGCATGCCTGGTTCTATGAGGTACTGGGGATTAAACCCGGGGCTTCAGCAGGCTGAGCAACACACTCTCACCAACTATGCTACAAACCGGACTCTGTCTTCTTTTATAAATTTATTTATAAATCTCAATTTCTGACTGATACATTAATTGTACAGCAGTAAGCATACTGATGCCATGGCTATGGCTTCTAGAAGCCAACCTAGATACTATAACTGAGCCAAACACTTTAGGATATTCTACTACCAAGTATCTTATTCATTGCTGTAAGTTAAGAGATGGCAATGCACTTGAAGAGAATTCTTTTTCACTGGCATGATAGATCCTTTTTACTCATTCAACATTTAACTATAAAAACGACATATTGCTTTCCCTAGTGTTTTTTTTTTTTTAAAGATTTGTTATGTATACAGTGTTCTGTCTGCATGTGTCCCTGCAGGCAAGAAGAGGGCACCAGATCTCATTATATATGGTTGTGAGGCAGGCACCATGTGGTTGCTGGGAATTGAACTCAGAACCTCTGGAAGAACAGCCAGTGCTCCTAATCTGTGAGCCATCTCTCCTATTTATTTATTTATTTATTTATTTATTTATTTATTTATTTATTTATTTATTTATTTATTTATTCATTCATTCATTCATTTTCAAGACAGGGTTTCTCATGTTACAGTGTAACAACTGTTACTCTGGCTGTCCTGGAACTTGCTCTGTAGCCCAGGCTGGCCTTGAACTCACAGAGATTGGCCTGTCTCTGCCTCCCAAGTGCTGGGATTAAAGGCTTGAGCCACTGCTGCTCAGCTTCCTAGTGCCTTGAACAATAGCAATATGTGTGCCCAATCCAGCTCTTACATAACAGAGCAACTGAGCTATGATTTTTTTAAAGTAACGTTTTTCTTTTTAAATTTAATTTTTATTTCATGTGCATTGGTGTTTTGCCTCTTTGTATATCTGCGTGAAGGTGCCAGATCCTCTGGAACCTGAGTTACAGACGGTTGTGAGCTGCCATGTGGGTGCTGGGAATTGAACCCTGGTCCTCTGGAAGAGCAATCAGTGCTCTTAACTGCTGAGCCATCTCTCCAGCCCATTTTAAAGTAACTCTTAGCTCTAGATCTTCCTATGTCCAGAAGAAAAAAAAAAATCAGCGGATCTATTGGATGTTGAACCTCAGATGACACATGGTTATACAATTTGGCAAGCCAAGATGTCAAAAGATGGTTTTCAAAATGTAACATGACACTGTCTTGAAAATTTCAAAGCCAGTACTCAGAGCACAAGCTCTGGAAAAGAGCTTTATCTCAGCATCGCTCAAGTTAACTACTCTCTTCTTATACACCTCAGAGGAATGGAATTCAGCCTGGGCTAGGCATGACCTAGGAGTCAGACTTTGAAGGAGGGGAGGGTCCAGGCGGCATGGAGGAATCAGTTTCCCAATCTTTCACATGCTTTAGATGGTATTGGTGGTTAGCTGGCGTTCGATCTTCCCATATTAGTATATTCCCGTTCTCCTCACCACACACGGAAGACACCTTTCTCTTCCCTCATCTACGGAAGTCTGTTTCCTAGCAATGTAAAGTCTCCAGAGAGCCAAACCGACGGACAGTTCAGCAATTCCTTTAATCAAGACTTCATAAGCCTTGCCCCCGCCCCCCCACTGAGAGATGCTGTTCCAACTCAATTTTGGATGGGAAATACTTGAAGACCTCTGCAGGAGTGTAATTTCATGCTGAATTTTTGAATTTTAGATTAGGCTTTTGATGAGGAAATCGTTTTGTTCACTTAGAGTGGGACATAATTTTCTTTTGTGTTGAAGTGTTTGAAAGTGTGCTTATGTTTTCTAGTGTGTAAAAATAAGTTGCTTTGGCCTTAACATCTAGCCACTTGACAGCATTTTGAAGAAGCTGCAAGTTAACTGAATATGGGCAAGTACGTCCTTAAACTGCTCAACACTTCTTGCCTGGAAACGTGGAGTGCTTGGGATGCGCAACACTCATTCTCTAATACACTTTATCTCTGAAGTTCCTGCTAATAATCTGCCATTATAAATGCTTGACTATTATTCAGTAAACAGTATGAGGGTTTCCTGGAGAATGAGTATCATTTACCAAGGAAATAAATGTGCATACACTTATAAAGAGCAAGCTTTAGCGTCTCTAAGCTGTGACTGTGAAATCATTAATGAGATGAAAAGTGAAAAGTTTGATGTTTTGTTATTTACTCATTGAGCCATGTAAGTTTTAAATGTTTATATTAGTAAAATATGATCATATTCATAAAACTTTATGACTCTTTTCTCTCGGTCATATTTATAATACAAGCCAGCCTTACTATTGAGAGTGCAAATTTTATGAAATATTTACATAGAAAAAGTTCAAATAATTAAACCGAGATGAATATATTTAGAATTGTTTAATACTTTTGGGTTTTTTTTTGCTGAAATATTATTAAAGCTACAATAAAGGGATTATAATACATGTATCTAAAAATAATTTACAGAGATTAAGTGAATGTTACATGACACTTTTGATTCATTTATGTCATAGAAATGAAAACTAATGAGAGCTGGATGTAAACTTAAGGTGCTAAGATTTTTGCCAAGGGGAAAAAAAACCCCTGGATTCTATCATTTTGTTTTAGCGTGTAATTGGCAAAATTACATATTTATAAAACTAGTGTAACAAGTAACAAGACAATATTATCTTTTTAAAAAATGTCAGTAATAAGTCTAATTTTTTCACTCAAAATATACCAAATACATGTACTATTTAAATGCAGTTTATAACTTTTGGAATAAAACAGTTCTTTAAACTTTGTGCTACTTGATCTGTATTGTTTTTAATATAATAAAAGTTCCTATCTTTCTATATTAATGTCATGGCTGATTTTTTGGTGATTCTTGTATATTTTTTTATTAAATGTATTTGTGTTGTACTGAATTAGTAATTCTTTTTTTTTCTTTTTAGATTTATTTATTTATTATGTATACAGCATGTATGACTGCAGGCCAGAAGAGGGCACCAGATGTCATTACAGATGATTGTGAGCCACCATGTGGTTGCTGGGAATTGAACTCAGGACCTCTGGAAGAGCAGTCAGTGCTCTTAACCTCTGAGCCATCTCTCCAGCCCCAAGTAATTCTTGAATATGTAACAGTTGATAAACAGAACAAAATGATGATACTCTTTCAATAATTTAATCTCACACAGTTGAGGCTTAAAACGTCAGTCAGTTCAGGGTAAATGGAAAGGAAGTTCCTAAATAAAATCAATGAAAAACTTAATTACAGATTTGTGTGTGTGTGTGTTTGAGTGTGAGTGTGAACGTGTTTATGGGTGTATGGGTGCACACATGCCATGCCACAGTGCACATGTGGAAGTCTGAGGACAAGTTTTTGGAAGTGGTTCTCTCCTTCCACCATGTGAGTTCCAGGGATCCGACTCCGGTCAGCAGGCTTGGAGGCAGGTGCCTTCCCCTGCTGAGCCACCTTGCCAGCCCCTCACAGTGACATTTTTAGACAAACATGTAATGACTGGACTTTGATCACATCCACCTCTATTTCCCATTTCCACTCTTGTAGTCTCCTTCTGCCCGTTCTCTTCCTCTGCTCTAAAACTCACCTTATTTTTCGTGCTCCCCCTCCCCATCCCACAAACAAGAGAAACCACGTGGTACTTGTCTTCCTGACTTATTTCACTTAACATGATTTCCAGTTCCATCTGCATTCCTGCAAATGATGTTATCTTCTTGATGGCTGACTAATAATTCAGTGTGTATCCATGCCACCTTTTTATCCACTGATGAGAACCTAACCTGACTGCACCACTTGTCAATTGTAAATGGTGCTGTGTTAAATGTGGATGTACAGGCATTTCTATTGTACATTGTCTTGGATTCTTGGATTCTTTGGGTATGTACCCAATAGTGGCGTGGCTGGATAATATGGTAGATATATTTCTAGGTTTTTTTTTTTTTTTGAGGAACCTCCATACTGAAGGCAAACACACCCAGGGCTCTTAAATTCTAGAAGTAGTGAGACAATAGACCAAAGTCAAAGGCTTCAAAGGTGTGTGCTTGGGATGGGGAAAGACTCCAGTGGGGAAATTAACACTTCTGTAAAGCACATGCTATATTATATGAACCAACATTGATAGCTTCAGATTATGAAAAAAGGAAACCCACAAACAATAAGAAGATGGTGAGACCAAATAACTCCACAGGAGTGGCTCTACTTGAATTTCTAGATTTGGGGACTTAGTTGACATTCAGGTTTCCAAAAAGGACAACGGGAGCATGGGAAAATGGCTCAGTGGATAAAGTGCTTGCTTCAAACGTGAGGACCTGTGTTTGGATCCCCAGCACCTCGAAGAGCCTGGTTAGCTGTGGTGCACCTGTAACCTCAGGACTGGGGTTGGGGAGCAAGTGATCCTGGAGTTCATTGAGCGGGCAGTCTAGCCCAAACTGTAAGTTCCACGTTTATTGAGAGAGCCTGCCTTAGGAGAGGTATAGAAGATGGCGCATGATACGGATCTCTGATCGCCACATGTATAAAAAAAATTAAGACAGATATACGAAAATCGCTCTCTGGACAAAAAAAAGCCCAACATTTTAAATGAGAGAGTATGCTCCAATGCAACTATAGCTTTAATGACCCAAAGGTCATAATACTCCTTTTATAAGGACCGTTGAGGTCCATAAGGGGTTAAAGGGATTCTGTGCTGCCTACTCTTATGTCAACTTGACATACAAACTAGAGTTATTGGAAAGGAGAAAACATTAACTGAAAAAAAAAATGCTCCCATAAGATCTGGCTGTAAGGCATTTTATTAATTAGTGACTGATGGGGGAAGGCCCAGCCCACGGTGGGTGGGGCCATCCCTGGGCTGGTGGTCCTGAGTCCTATAAGAAAGCAGGTTGAGCAAGCCATGAGGAGCAAGCCAGTAAGCAGCACTCCTCCATGGCCTCTGCATCAGCTCCTGTCTTCAGGTTCCTGCCCTGACTTCCTTCAGTGATGGACTACAATGTGGAAGTGTAAACCCAATAAACCCTTTCCTCCCCAGCTTGCTTTTTGGTCATAGTATTCCGTCGCAGCAATAGAAACCCTAAGACAGATTCCAAAGCAAAATAAAAGAGCACCTACTCCCAAATTGCTTCCGAGGGTTCTCCAGTTCCCTCCTTCAAAGGAGAAGGCAATCATCAAAAGCGCACATCTGCACGGCCATTTATTTGTTCGATGGCCCAGCCTATCAGATGCAACAAGCGACTTTCCCTTCCAAAGATACTGGGCCGGGGTGATGGGGTGGGAGATGAGATCGGAAACAACAGACTTCTCAAGACCTTTTGGGAAGGCGCTCCATTCTTTAGCTTATACTGATACCTGATGCGCGCCTGTGCCGCTGTAGCGTGCTGGGGGCGCACCGGGGTGGCAGGTCGCTAACCGGGCCACTAGTCAAGAGGGTACCCGCCAACCTCGCCCCACACCGATTCCACAGCAGCCCCCATCGCCCGCGCAGGCGCACGACAACCAGCGCCCCGCTGGAGAGCCACACCGGAAGTTCTCTAAGCGCCCCGGATGCGACTGGGTGGCGGCGGTTGCCAGGCGACGGGAGCTTCTCCGAGCCACCGCGGCTCCGGAATGGAAACGTAGAACCAGTTATTTATTGCGGGCCTCGACCACTGAGGGTCGTCTTCTCCGAGCTCCCACGATGTTCTTCTATCTGAGCAAGAAAGTGAGTTTGCCCGGGGACCGGCCGTCGCGCCGCCCCCATTACCGCAGCCCGCGGGTGCTCGCATCCTCTCCGCTGCTGCTTCTCCATCTCCCCGTCACCGATCTCCTCCAGCGGGTTTCTGAGCCCCGGGAGTCCTTGGCCGAACCAGCACCTGTTTCTCGGGATTCTTTCCCGTTCCTGTCCTGCCTAAACCCTTTCGAGTGACAGGCAGTGACCACCAGGCGCGGTTGGGTCTGTTCCTCAGCCACTTGTTGATCCAGGTGATAGGATGATCACAGGCTTGTCCCGCCAGTGGAAAGAAATGATAAGTGTTGTATGGGGAGTAAGAGCAGTGATACGGATTTATGTCTCAGTTCCCGCGTTTATATAATTTATGAGGTCGTCCACTCCCCTCCCCACCCCGACTCCAGGCTTTGGCAATCATTCTGCTTCCCTTATGTGCACTTCTTTACGGAATACTAGAGCCTGGGACTTTTGGGGAGACCACACTCATTTTCATAATATCTCTTTTCAGGTTGTTTCTCTCTCTCCCTCTCTCTCTCCCTCCCTCCCTCCTTCCCCCCCTCCCTCCCTCCCCCCTCCCCCTCCCCTCCCCTCCCCTCCCCTCCCCTCCCCTCCCCCTCCCTCCCTCCCTCCCTCCCTCCCTCCCTCCCTCCCTCCCTCCCTCCCTCCCTCCCTCCCTCCCTCCGAGTATTGCTGTATAGCTCAGGCTGGCAATCCAACTTGAGATTCCCACTGCCTCAGTCTCCCAAGTGTTGGCATTGTCAGCCTGGGCTATAACAGATTCGTGTACATCTCCTGGTTGGTGACCTTCCCAGCTCCTTCGTGAAAAGCAGCTAGCGTCACTGTGATTCTTGTTACAGATTGCTGTGCCCAATAACGTGAAGCTGAAATGCATATCCTGGAACAAGGACCAAGGGTTCATAGCTTGTGGTGGTGAGGATGGATTGCTGAAAGTTTTGAGATTAGAGACCCAGACAGGTAAGGGATCATCACCAGTACATGTACAAAACTGGTATAAAAAAATGGCTAGTGTTATTTCTTCAGCGAGACCTGCTTCTGGTATTTGTCATTATGAAGTTTTAACTGTTTTTGAAAAGAAACTCAAGTGTTTTGTGGTGATTTTTTCCCCCCAGAGTACCTTTGCAATAAAGGTCAGAGAATGTGTAATGTAAATATAGGAGAGTTTTTCCTGAAGTTATCTTTTTCTAGTTCTCTGGAATCACACAAGTTTTGCATTTCTTTGATTTCTCTAGGGTTACTGTAGATTTAAAAAAAAAAATAAAAGCCTTAACAAACTTTGTTATTTAGTGTGTGTATGTGTGTGTGTGTGTGTGTGTGTGTGTGTGTGTGTGTGTGTGTATGATGTGTGTTTGTAAGCATGTACCACAGACTGTCGGTAGAGGTCAGAGGACACTTTTGGGAGTCAGTTTTCTCCTTCCACTGTGGGATCTGGGGATTGAATTCAGGTTGTCCGGCTTGTGTGGCAAGGGCTTTTACCTGCTGAACCATCTCCATGGCCCTAGCTTGAGTCTCTTGATAGTACTAATGTAGTTTGGGGATCAAGACAGAGAGATGCCAGTTGGAATGAATAGGTCTCTGATTACCGAATGACTTTCAACGAGTTGCTGGTTGTTTTGGATTTTCACTCTTTTGTAAAGCGGGGTGTGTGTGTGTGTGGGTGGGGGGGATTAAGCTAAGTTATAGTTTTAGGCTCTTTACAGCATCATCTCCCAAACTTCATGAGCCATAAGAATTACAGAAGAGGTAAAAATGGATAACTGGGCCCCACACTGCAGAGTAGATCTGGGATGATATAAGCATTTGATCTTTTGTGATGCTAGTACTGTGTCCCTGGTACTGGTAGCACTGGCTTACAGCTCTTACTGTGGGATAAACCATACTTACTGAATATTTGCCATGTTTTGGTGTGGCTATTTGATGTTAAGTTGTTTTAAGAGGATGGTATTCGAGACGAGAAAACTGAAGCCCTGATCAGTTAATAATTTGCCCAAGATCACGTGGCTAGTAAGTGACAGGGATCAGATTTGAAACGAAGTTTGTCCCACTTTTCAGTCCTTGTATTCAGCCTTTTTTTTTTTTTTTTTGGTTTTTCGAGACAGGGTTTCTCTGTGTAGCTTTGCGCCTTTCCTGGAGCTCACTTGGTAGCCCAGGCTGGCCTCGAACTCACAGAGATCCGCCTGGCTCTGCCTCCCGAGTGCTGGGATTAAAGGCGTGCGCCACCACCGCCCGGCGTATTCAGCCTTTTGTATAAAGGACTTGTGGACAGACTTAACCAAAAGGAGAAGGATTGTTTTGGTGTGCTATATGTAGTTATGTGAAATAAAAGGTAGACCCCCCCCATCCCTACCTCCCTGAAGTTTCTTCTTGAGTAGCCCTGGCTAGAACTTGAAATGTAGACCAGGTTGACATTGAACTTGTGGTGATTCTCCTGCTCATGCCCAGCTAAAGGCAGAGATCTGTTTGGAAGACAGGTGCGTCAGTACTAGTTAAAGCTTGGCTTCTGGTTTGCGGTGTGACCACTCAGTTCTTTGCTTTTCTTAGCTGTATTAAGAGAGAGTACATTTCCCCCTGTTGTTTCTTAAATGCATATGTGTGTAGTTGTGTATGTATTATTTACTTTGCTTAACATATATAACAGGTTTTAGTTATATCCAGAAAGGCATTCCTTTTGCTTAACCTTAAGGGGTTATTATTATTATTTTGAGACAAAGCTTATGTTGCCCAGGTTGGCTTTGAATTCTCAGGCTCAAGCCATCTTCTTGCTTCTACCTTCTAATTTGCTGGGCACTATATCTGCTTTGCCAGCTCATTTGTGGAAGGTTAAAAAGTAATAAACTTTTTTTTTTTTTTGTAAACCTAGCAGATAAGAGGCATAGGCAGGAGGATTATAAGGTTAAGGCCAACTATAGAAACAAGACATTGTTTCAATCAACCACCACCACCACCACCACCACCACCACCACCACCACCACCACCATGTTTTATGGCTGTGAACTTTTGATTAGCTGCAATTAGCACGTGGAAACTAGGGTAGTTAATGAACTTAGTGAGAAAGGTGGGAAGTAGATTCTTTGGAAGTTTGGAAATGGAGAAAAGTATTTGTTTTGGAACTTAATAATCATGGTGGATAATGTTAAGAGACAGATGTAAGAAATATGACTGGAAGGTTATAATTATGCCGTTATATTACAGTTAATAATAGTAGTAGAGACCCAACAGACCCATCAGTAACATTTACCAGACACTGCATATGTACTGTTCACGTATTGCAGATGGTGCTCTGAATTGTTCTGAAGTTATGACTTTGTAATTATTGTGTCACAGCTCAGCTAAAACAAAATAGCTAAGTTGCCATCTTCCATGGCATTGTGGCTACTATTTGTTATTCCATTATATTTTGTTTTACTAGTTTTAGTGTTGAACATTTAATGCCTCCACATCCGTGTATAATTTTTAACGATAGAGCATATCTGTATAACTCTGACTGGCCTAGTACTTGGCATGTAGCTCAGTCTGACCTTGAACATGCAATTCTCCTGTCTCAGTAGAAGTTTCTCTGTTCTCTTTCCCTCTTCAGGGACTTTGATGTTCCAAAGCTAATGAACAGACACCGCCCCCGCCCCCCCCCCTTCCCCCCACCTATTACTTTTCTAAGACGGGAGAAATCTTTGGCTTCTTTCCTGGAGTCTGCTCTCTGGGTTCCTCCTCTTTAGTGCTTGGAATTCCTGAGAACTTGCACGTGGGCTCTTCCTTTGCTCTCTAGATTTGTTCTGTCATTCCCACAGCCTTCAATGTCATGGATGGGGTGATCCTCATCTGTACCTCCAGCTCAGCTGTGAGGTTTTAGATATGGGCATCTCCACTGGAGAATTTCACAGGCATGGCAGACCTACTCTCTCTAAAACTGAACTGACCCTCTCCCAGATCCTTTCTCCAGTTTTGTTCATTTCAGCCGCTATCCTCCACTCACTCGCTCATGCCGCGCCCCACCCCCCAGCATCCCCTTCATCACCTCTGCCAACAGTCCTGTCACTTCTGTCTCCCGGATGTGTCTCGTCTCTACCTCCTTCCTTTGCATCTCTTCAGTGTCTCTAGCTCCAGCCCTCAAGTAGGCCACTGTGAAAATTAGTTGTTCACAGTCTAATCAGTAATAAACAAAAATGGCTGGGGCAGATCATGCCATTTCTGTGCTAAAAAAATCTAAGGGCTGGTGGCTTGAGATGGAGTTGCTCATGGTAGGGACACAGTGTACACATCCAAGAACTATTTGTTGACTGAATGAATAAATGCATGAATGAGCATGCATTATGGGGAACATAGTAAAAACTAGACTCTAAAATCTTGGCTGTTTAACCCCTTGTAAGTTTTTACAGATCTTAATTTTATGTCCATAGACATTTCTGCTTATGACATCTTAGAATAGAATATTCAGTAATTGTCACTGGCGCTGGGGGTTGGGTCTTGCTGTCCCTGATCCCTAGGGGCAGGGGATGAGTAGACACGGAGGCAATTACACAGACTCTGGGAGGTTGCAAGCAAGCTCTTTTATTGAACAAAAGGCTGAGATATAGACATGGGGTTTTTTGACGGGCTTTTGCTTCTAGTGGCTGTGGCGTTTCTTGGTCAGCCCTGGGATGCATGCCATCATTTTCTGGTTTGGAGCTTATGGGTCAGGTTTCCTCTGGCCAGAACACTCACTGCACATGCCATAGCTCATTGCTTAAGGCATGGCCCAGTACTTCTGCCTGACCCGCCTCAAGTAATTATGATTGTATATTTAATACACTGAGCTAATAGTCTTCTATACACTTCGCTTTATTTTTCTACACTAATGTCTTGCAAGGGATCTGTATATTATTGCTCACATTTGCACCAGGAGAAAGATAGGTCAGAATGAAGAACACTTTAAAAAAGCCACATTCTAGCTCACAGATACAAACCCTTCTCATAACCTAAGATATGTCAAAATCTTGTAGTTTTTTACTTTTATATATTTAATCATAGGCTTTTTTGTTTGTTTATTTTAGATGACTCAAAATTGAGGGGTTTAGCAGCCCCGAGTAACCTTTCCATGAACCAGAATCTCGAAGGTCATAGTGGTAAGTCATTTAATTTTTAATTTGTCATATTTGAACAGCATTTAGACATTTAGGTCATCATCTACTTAATGTATATGTTAAAAATATATATGTTAAATCAAATACTATTATTTAGATAATAATGGTATTGAAAGTAATCATTCTTTGAGCCATAATTCATATGTCCCAGAATAATTCAACACTTTTACGGAAATTAAATTTAATCTCTGATAAACCTGAAAAGAAAAAAACCTGCCTGTTAGTTTATATGCTACAAAATTGTGGGTTTTTTGTCTGTGGGTTTTAAAATATTTATTAAAAACAATACCTGTTCAGGACACGTCTTTGAGAGCTGATGATGTTTGAATGGACTGTATTAAATGATATTTCATCAGTGTTAATTTGTAATATGGGTTGTAAAGGGAACATCATTAGGAAATAGACACTCAAGTATTTAGGGGTAAGAAAATGAAACCAGACATTCATAGAACCCAGAGCAGTGGTCCTCAACCTTCCTAACGCTGCAACCCTTTAATGCAGTTCCTCATGTTGTGGTGACCCCCACCATAAAATTATTTTTGTTGCTACTTCATAACTGTAATGTTGCTGCTGTATTGTAATGTAAACATCTGATATGCCGGATATCCCTGACTCCTGTGAAAGGGGTCACCACCCACAGGTTGAAAACCATGGACATAGAGGCTGAAGCTGTACTCAGGAGTGTGGAGCAGAATGGGAAACTGGGGTGGAAGGAAAAGGGGAAAATCCAGTATGGGACATACCAACCGAGAGGACCAAGATACCCCACAGGACAACTCGGCATCCTGAGGACATTTTTATGCTTGGGAGTCAGGCTGTTTGGTAATCATGCCTTTCTCTGTTCCACACCAGCTCTACCGCAGCGCTGTTAGCCGGTTGTGAGAGGGGCCACTGAGACAGGGGTACCCATGAAAGAGTATTTTGCATTGTTGCAGATAGTAATATCAGAAACTGCATCCCATGAATATTTTTATATTCATATTTTACTTTTATTATTAGAGACTGACTGTGCACAAACTATATTGATTATTACATCCTCTTGGTGTTCATTTACACAAAGATACAAAATTGAAATGAATTATAGTCATTTTAGAGGTTCTGAATTGTTATTTTAATGTTCCAGGTGCTGTTCAAGTTGTGACATGGAATGAACAGTATCAGAAGTTGACTACCAGTGATCAAAATGGGCTTATCATTGTCTGGATGCTGTATAAAGGTATATTAGGAGAGTTGCTTAAAAAATTATTATACTGTTGTGTGTGTATGTATGCACATTTGTGTGTGTATGCTCATTTGTGTGTGGCTACCCTTGGAGGTCAGAAGAGGGGGTTGGATCCCCTGAAGCTGGAGTTACTGGCTGTTGTGAGCTGCCTGGTTTGGGTGCTTGGAACTGAACTCTGGTCCTCTGCAAGAGCAGCAAGTGCCCTTACCCGCTGAGTCATCTCTCCGGCCTGTGAGAGCTGCTCTAAATTTGTAAAAATTATATTTTGTATACCTATCGTTTGTGGATATGTGTGTGTATGCACATGTGCCACACATGTGGCGGTTGGAGGACATTTGTGGGCGTTGGTTCTTTTTACCCTGTGGGACCCCAGGATTGAACTAAGGATGCCAGGCTTGACAGCCATCTTGCTGGGTCAGGAGCGCGGCTTTGATCGTTCACAAACTAGGGTCTGAGCCCAGCGTTTGGATGGGGAAATAGTATCTCTGAAATAGAAAACTTGATTCTGTGCCTTTGATCTGTGACCCTGCGTTAGGAAAATGAATCAGGTGACTGTTGACATTACCACAGTGAATGGAGACACTTAAAATAGTTTCCATATGAAGTAACTCCTCCCCCGACATTTCCATTAGGAATTAGTTCCTGTGTGGTCAGCTGGAGTTAGTATTAGATAAAAACATATTTATGAAGAAGTCAAAGGCGCGAGACTGACTTTATTGTATTTCCTGTATTGAGGCAGTTAGCTTCCTTTTGTGGATTCATTTGGTCTCATCTCTGATGAATGACTCACAGCTTCTGCCTCTTGTCTCAGAGAGAAAGGGGTGGAGGGGTGAGGGGGACAGGTTAGGGGAGGGGAGAGGAAGAGAAGGATTAACTTAGCTGTGGCTCTATTACTGGAAAAACAACTCAATACTTATTCTTTTCAAGGCTGGGAAAGGCTTAGTTAAATATGTACAGTTGTAAAACGATTCAGAATACCCCATTTACAAATTATTATTAAAGACTTATTTTCAATTGTGTGTATGAGTGTGCCTGTTGGGTGGGAGTATGTGCATGTGAGAATAGGTGCCTGAGGAAGCCAGGGGTGTTGGGTCCCTCTGGAGTTGGAGTTATAGGTAGTTGTGAATGGGTGCTGGGAATCGAACTGGGGTCCTCTAGAAGAGCAGCTGACCTGCTCTTAACTGCTGAGCCGTCTCTCAAGCCTCCCATTTATGAATTTCTCATTACAAAAATATGTTTTGCTTGAACTTTGCTTTAAGTTTGTGTGCCTCTGTGTGTGTGCCTCTGTGTGTGTGTGTGTGTGTGTGTGTGTGTGAATGTTACAATGTTTGTGTGGAGATGAAGGACACCTTTTCCAAAGTCACTTCTGTCCCGCCATGTGAGGAACAGTGATGGAGCTCTGGTCGTCAGCCTTGGTGACAAGCACCCTTACTTACCTGCTGAGCTGTCTCTCTGAAGCTATGGTTAAAAATGTCAAAAGCAGGCTTAGAGTTTTAACTAGTAGTCTACATGCTTTAATGGAATATGCTTCTATTTTTAATCATAATTAATTTAATAGTTAATCACAGAGAGCTTATGCTTACATATAAAGTTGTTAGGTTTTTCCCCTCACTATCTGAAACGTACCACTCTGTTGGAAAAGTTGAGCTTTTAGAAAAATCAGCTGTTTTAGCCCTGAAAATTTCATTTTCTTAACTGACAAGAAGAGAGAAATAAAAAATAGAAGAGGAATATTTATTGTATTTTCTATGATAGTTTTGAAGTAATTGGGAACAATACCTAATCAAACTTTTGTTTATGGTGGGTTTAAAGGCTTCAAAGTTAAATGCCTTTAGGTTATAGACACCTTTATAATAATTTATCCAACAGTGTAATTTTAAAATGCTAGTGACTTTTTCTTTTTCTTCTTTCTTTTTTAGACAGAGTCTTGCTACATGTAGCCCAACCTTGCCTCAAACTTTTGATCTCCTGCCTCAGTCTCCCAAGTTCTGGGATTAATGGTATACATAACAATGCCCAGAAAATACTATCAACCCTTAAGTATCAATTGATAAATGTGAAAGTTTTTTTTTTTCTTCTTTTGGTTTTTCGAGACAGAATTTCTCTGTGTAGCCCTGGCTGTCCTGGAACTCGCTCTGTAGACCAGGCTGGCCTCAAACTCAGAAATCCTCCTGCCTCTGCCTCCCCCACACAGAGAGATGTGTACCACCACACCTGGCCTGCTAAGTGTGGACGTTCTGACTTCTCGTTCTGTAACTTGTGAACACAGGCTCCTGGTATGAGGAGATGATCAACAATCGCAATAAATCAGTGGTCCGAAGTATGAGCTGGAACGCGGATGGCCAGAAGATCTGCATTGTGTATGAAGATGGGGCTGTGATAGTCGGCTCCGTAGACGGTAATCCAGCCGCTGGACACTGGCCAGAGGCCAGGGTTTACTGATGGCCTTTAAAGACTTAAGCTGCCATTCTGATTGAAAAATAGACACCATAGAAGAAAGCACCCGTTATATAGTTTGATGACATTAGGAACCACCTTTCAGTTCTAACCACTTACCTTTAAGTATTTCCAAGACAAATCTATTGTTTCAGTTTCCTACAGTGGTATTGAAAAAAGGTGAATTAATTTCTCAGTGTCATTTTAAATATGGCCTTTATGTAATGGATCATCATATCCGTTAGATTGTATAGAAATGTAGATTTTAGTGTTAGAGGTATAAAAGTACAAAAATCTGTATTTTCAGTTGAACAGAACATGCCATTGTCATATTTTCTAGCCTTAAAATCCATTTCTTCCAAATTATAATACATACATGAGACTAGGTCTTCTGTGAGTCTGAATCTTGGTTTTAATATAAAAAATTCTTACAGAAATTGTTTAAAAATATTTTTCATTTATTTATTGTGTTTATTGCAGTCGTCCAATGTTGCTGAGCCTCAAAAGCACTAGCTATAGTTTAGGAATTAATGGCACAGCAGTGAAAAGCATCCCTGACCTAGGTCAGAAATGATCGTGGGAAAACAGGCAGTCACTCAGCAGAGATCAGTGCTGCAACAGGGAGCATACAGGAACATGTGGGAAACCACCAGATGCAGATGGGGAGAGATCAGGGAGGGCTTCCTGGAGGAGGAGATGCATGCTGAAGCATTAGCCACAGGTAGATGAGTAGACTATCTCAGGGCTAAGGAGTAGCTTTGGAGGAGAAAAAAAAGGGATTTCATACAAGACACTGAAGTAGAAGTCTTGGAGACAAAGGAGTCCCTAAGTCCCGTGGCAGTAAAGACTCTCAGAGGGCTTGGCCCAAACAGACAGAAAAAGCATAGAGTAAGACCCATAGTCAGTTGGCTTCAGCAACAGGCGGCCATGGGCTCCGCACAGGAAGTGTCAGTGGAATTGTGGAGCAGATTTGGGGACAGAATGACAGGCTCGGATGACTTCTTAAGGGTTGATGGAAGAACTGCTTTTGAAGATCTTGTATTTCCCAGAGTAGACGGGTGATTTCATAATTGTGAGCGAGCGAGACCCTCCCTGCCTGGGAGTTCAGAAGAGACGGCAGAGAGTTTCACAGAGCTGCTGTTTAAAGGGCCTCTGTGGTATTTGGCATATATAAATGCCAATAAATATTTATTGACCAAATAAATCGAATGGCTGCATGAGTGCTGTGAGGAATATGAGAAATCTTTAGGGAAATCAAGATTCCAAAGCAGGGTTGGAGGACCACGGCTCTGAGCTTACAGTAACCATAGCTCTGTTTTGTTGTAGGGAACCGGATTTGGGGAAAAGACCTGAAGGGTATACAGTTATGCCACGTGACCTGGTCTGCAGATAGTAAAATCTTACTTTTTGGAATGGCAAATGGAGAAATACACATTTATGATAACCAAGGAAATTTTATAGTAAGTATATATATTCATTATTCTTTTTTTCTTTTTTTAAAAAAATTTTCCCACTCCTCTCTATTCATTATTCTATTAGTATACTTTTATATGATTATTTCATGCCATTTATATATGTATGCTCTAATTATAGTTACAATAGTTTATAGAATTTTTCTTCAGTTTTAATTTTCTGATCATTAAATAATTTTAAAATTTAAAAGACAAATCTTAGCTTTTCTTGGGGTTGTGTGGTGCTTTGAATGAGAATGACCCCCATAGACTCATCTGTTTGAATGCTCAGTCACCAGGGAGTGGAACTGTTTGGGAAGGGCTAGGAGGTGTGTCATTGGGGATGGGCTTCAAGATTTCTAATGCCCCTGCCAGGCCTAGTGTGTCTCTCCCTGCCTGCTACCTGAGGATCAGGATGTAAAGCGCTCAGCTGCTGCTCCAGTGCTATGCCTGTCTGCTTCTTGCCATGATGATCACGGACTAACCCTCTAAAACTACAAGAAGCTTCCAAATAAATGCCTTCGTTTATAACAGTTGCCTTGGTCATGGTGTCTCTTCACAGCAATAGAACAGGGACTAGGCAGGGGTGGGGCTAGTTGCTCTTGTGCTGAGAGAGGGTCTCATGTGGACCCGGCTGGGATGCTGCATGGCTGAATTTTGTGTTCTCCTGCTTCCACCTCCTGAGTTCTCAGGTTTTTCCACCATGCTCAGTCTTCTGTAGGCATTGGATCCAACGCAAGGCTTCTTGAATAGTAGGCAGGCATTCTATGAAAGGTAGTTCCTTTATTAAGGGAATTAAGGTAGCAGAGTGTAGCTCTTCATCCTGATTTCCTGTGGCTGGATGGGACAAGATGACAGTGCATTGAAGGTGAAGGATAATGAGTAGGAGAGTGTGCTGTGTAAGTTTTCTGTAGTCTTCTGATGCCTGAGGCAAAGTTTATGTGCAGGATACCCAAGATACTTTTGAATCAACCAGAACTTGTTTGCAAAAAGGATGGTAGCTGATTTACTACATAAGGGAGGCAAATCAATTTCTAGGAAGAAGGTAAAAGTGAGTAGTATGATGTTAGTGTTGACTGTGGACCTGGCATGATCTAGATTCACCTAGGAGACGAAGCTCCGGACATCCTGGAGACGGATTATGGAGACTGAGGACAGCCTCTGGTGTCTCTGAGGGATTGGTTACCTTCGTTGATGTGGGATGGACCATTCCCTGTGCTGGCTCCCATCCCTCTGCTGCCCCACCGTAGACTGTAGATGCTTCGAGTTCCTGCTGCCTTTACTTTCCTGCTGTGATGGACTGTCCCCTTGAATCGTGAGCCAAAAGGAGCTCCTTCCCATCAAGCTGCTCTGTCAGGGTATTCTATCACAGCTGGAAAGGAAACAGACAGTGAGCTTGGGTAGCGTGATCTGGAGAAAGTTCTGGCTTTGAGAGGTTTAGCCATGAGATATTTCTTATGTATTGATGGGACATTCTTGTTTGTAGGAAGAATTACATTCCATACTCCACTTCCTGGTGGAAGTAAAATTGCTAAGTTTCCTTTTCTTTCTCCTCCCCCCGCCCCCCCCCCCTGAGCTGACTACATAGCCCAGGCTGGTTTTGAACTCATAATCTTCTACTGACATTTGTGTCTTACTGAAAACTCTGAGTGTGAGTGTAGTTTTTTTTTTTTTGTTTTTTTTTTTTTTTTTTTTTTTTTTTTTTTTTTTTTGAGATTACGTCTCCTATATTATTGAGACTGACCTTGCACTTGCTATGTAGCCCAGGCTGGCCTCAAACATGAGATCTTCCTGCCCCAGTCTCTGGAGTGCTGGAGTAGCAAGCATACATCCCCACACTTATCTCTGTGTGCTTTTGTCCTTGTTTTATACATGGGGGAAAATGGAAAGGCGGGTGAGTGGTTTATCTAGGTTTGGTGACCCAGCAGGTCACGAAGCTTGCATTTGTAGCCAGATTTCAAGTCTTCCTTTCATTGTCCTTGCTTCAATGCCTGTGCAGATTCAGTTGCACATTTTAAAATGCAGTTATTAAAGCCGAAGCTAACCACTTCTCCCTAGATGAAAATGAAACTGAACTGCTTGGTGAATGTCACCGGAGCGATCAGCATCGCCGGGATTCACTGGTACCACGGCACAGAAGGCTACGTGGAGCCCGATTGCCCATGCCTGGCAATTTGTTTTGACAATGGGAGGTGCCAAATAATGCGACATGAGAATGATCAAAGTAAGTCATCTTTTCTTTTCAGTTGGGGAAGATTAAAAATATTCTAAAAATTATTCTTAAGATTGTAAAGTTCTCTAGACCAAGCTGTGACCACAGCTGCCACATTTGTCCTCTTATTTGATTTATTGATTTGTTTTTGACTAGACCCGGTTTTGATCGACACGGGCATGTATGTGGTTGGTATCCAGTGGAACCACATCGGCAGCGTGCTAGCTGTGGCAGGCTCTCAGAAAGTGGTCACTCAGGACAAGGATGTCAACATTGTGCAGTTTTACACGCCATTTGGTGAGGTAAACATATTTCAGACTTACCGTCCCATTTAAAGCAGGCGCAGCAGTAAGCAGGGTGGGTGGGGGTGGGAAGGGTGGGGAGTGGGAGGGATGTCTGTGTGTCTGAAGAGCATCTTATAAGTCTCTATTATATGTACCATCTTATAATCTGTATGTTTAGAAATCTAAACATTTGACGTAGGAAATTGCCGTGAAATAGCTATTTAGGATATTTTCTCTGTGATCCAAACAAATGTCTCTTTCTAATCATTGACTTGATTAGTATTTTAGTGTAATGCACTTACTTTAGGTTCGTATTTCTGGGTTTTAATATGATACCTTAAATGTCTTTGGATATTAAACATATATCTACCTGTCCTAAATTTCTCATAGTTTTAATTTAGTGCAAAGTATTTTTGTTTGTGTTTTGTTTTGTTTTTGAGACAGGGTTTTCCTGTGTAGCTCTGGCTGTCCTGGAACTCACTATGTAGACCAGGCTGGCCTCCAACTCAGAGATCCACCTGCCTCTGTCTCCTGAGTGTGAGGATTAAAGGTGTGTACCACCACATCTGGCATGATGATTTATTTGTTAAAAAAAAAATCTATCATAATAATAAGTCACAAGTGACAGAGACTAAAATGTCAGCATTGTTTTCATGAATATCTCGTGTCCTCCTCAGTGGTGTTATTGATACATTTAACTTTTAGAATTTTCTGGCGTAGCTTTGGCACTGGCAAGTAGTCATGTGTTCACTATAATACTTCACATTTATTTTTCCCCAGCATCTAGGTACTTTGAAGGTTCCGGGAAAGCAGATGTGCTCACTGTCTTGGGAAGGAGGTGGACTAAAGATTGCTCTAGCTGTGGACTCCTTCATTTATTTTGCAAATATTCGACCTGATTATAAGGTATTAGGAGCAGTTATAAAACATTTTTTTTTTAAAACTAAACCTGTTACAGCTTTTTAAGCAAAAACTAGTAGAAAGGGGACTTTTTGTGCATGAAGCTCTTAAAATTAGTAAACAACTTTTGCTTGACTACCACATGTAGTTCAAATGTCTTTAAGAGTCAAGATCTCAGCTGGAAACAGGTAGCCACTCACGGTAGTGATCGAAGGGCTTATTCCAGGGCGTGACCGAGATGAAAGGGAACCACAAAGGAGATAAAGCAGGCCCAGGGCTTAGCAGATAAAGATGGAATCTCCAGCCATGGGCTCAAGGACCACGGTAGGGGAACCGTGTTCCCCGAACCCATGAGCCAGGCCATTGCTGCTGGACAGGGATTCGTGAATAAACATTCCTCCTCTTCCTCTTCCCGTGCCTTCTGATGGTCACCCCAAAGGGACCTTACAGTAAGAGAGTCCACGTGACGGAGTTCACAGAAATCACCCTCCAGGCTTGGAGAAGAGTGGAGAAGGGCAGAGTGGATCAGAAAAGAAAATGAGATCAACAATACACTATCTACAACAAGCTTGGATAACTTATTTTTTATGAAAGACATTATGCAGTCTAGGCATAGTGGTTCATGCTTATAATATCATCTCTTGGGAGATGAAGGCAGAGGAACTGGGAGTTGGAGGGCAACCTCGGTTATCTAGTGAGAATCTGTTAAAAATCTCCAAGGGTTCAGAGGGGGTGAGAATGTGGCTAAGAGGCTGGGCATATGCTTAAGGCCCTGGGGTCTGATCATAGCACAACACAGCACAGTTCACACAGTTCACACAGCACAGTGCACACAGTGCACACAGCACAGTTCACACAGTTCACACAGTTCACACAGCACAGTGCACACAGCATAGTTTACATAGCACAGTTCACACAGCACAGTGCACACAGTGCACACAGCACAGTTCACACAGTTCACACAGCACAGTGCACACAGTACACACAGCACAGTTCACACAGCACAGTGCACACAATGCACACAGCAAGTTCACACAGCAACAGTTCACACAGCACAGTTCACACAGCACAGTTTACACAGTTCACACAGCACAGTTTACACAGTTCACACAGCACAGTTCACACAGTTCACACACACAGCACAGTTCACACAGTTCACACAGTACAGTACACACAGCACAGTGCACACAGTTCACACACACAACACACAGCACAGTTCACAGAGTTCACACAACACAGTTCACACAGCACAGTTCACACAGTTCACACAGCACAGTTCACACAGCAACAGTTCACACAGCACAGTTCACACAGCAACAGTTCACATAGCACAGTTCACACAGTGCACACAGCAAGTTCACACAGCAACAGTTCACACAGCACAGTGCACACAGTTCACACACACAGCACACACAGCACAGTTCACACAACACAGTTCACACAGTTCACACAGTTCACACAGCACAGTACACACAGTTCACACACACAGCACACACAGCACAGTTCACACAGCACAACACACACAGCACAGACTGGACAGCAGAGGGGAGGAGGGTCTGACCTTGTGTGTTTAATTTGTAAAGGTCAAACACCTTGGAGAAATGGTGATTCTAGAAGTAGGGTAGAGAAAAGGTGAGCTATGCGTGGAGCATCTCATGGTGCTGGGTACTAAGGAAGTGCTCAGATGTCAGAGGATGAGGACATGGCGGACAGCCCACTGTATCTTACAGTGGCCAGGCTGGACTGTGGGCCAGTGTGGTTGAGGAACAAAAAGAAACAATGTAGCAGTCTGTTGTAGCCCAGGTTATGAAAGAAGAGTCTGTGCGTTGATGTGGATATATATATTATTTGAGTAAAGTAGAATTTTCTTACAGAAGTATTCCAGATTACATACTGCCTCTCACTGAGGTGGAGTCTCCCATCCCTCTAGCTTAGGAAAGGAAAAAGAAGGGAGCTCGTGAGTGACAGAGCCTGGCCGAGGGGTGAGGGGTAACATCCTCAGTGATGTCATGTGGAGCTCATAAACCCTTCATATGACACGAGGGGAGCATTTCGCTTCAGTGGTGGTCTTTCTACACACCAGTAACTATGTAAGCGTGAGAAAAATGCCAGACAGATCCAAACTGAGGGGCATTGATTTCTGCCGAGATCATCAAATATAGGGGACCGAGAAACCATCTTAGCCCAAAGGAGCCCACGGAGACATGACGGCGAAACATAACGTAGCCACCCTGGGATTCTGGGATCTCAAAGGATGTTAGGGAAAAGCTAAGGAAGAGTGTGGAGTCTAGTGATGCTGGGGTCTTAGCTGTGACAAATGTGCCACAGTTGTGCATAATGCTGACGACAGGGAAAATGGATGAGGGGGGTTTGGGAACTTTGTATATAACTTTTTTGTAAATCTAAAGTCATTTAAAGTCAAAGTTGATGTTAGTAAGTGGTATGAAAAGCCTGCATGACTGAACTTTTAATAATAACGTAAGACGATGAGTGTAATGTGTTCAAGACGCCATATGAGTGGGCTAGCACCTTAGACAGAGGGAGAGCTGTGAGTGTACACGTTCTGTTCTCAGTAGGACTGTGATGTAGACATTCAACGAATCGTTGTAGCTAAAAATTGTACGCGATTATTACTCAGCACGTTGGGGTGGGGACTTCTGCATTTTGGATAAATAATGTAGAAGGATTTGACTATAAAAACACTGCAAATTACACAAACGGGGAAAAGACAAAGTACCTACTTTCTGAGTTTCATCTTGGAGACCCAGAATTCAAACTCCTGATGGCAGTTGTTCACTCTCTGGGCTCATCACCAAAGCAGGGATTAACTATTGAAGATTTTTAATACTGAAGCCTAACATTTACAAATTAAGGAAAGTTACACAAGCTAAGCTCATTTTTGTAGAACATTCTTTCAAAATGTCTTTTATTATGACTTTCAGATTTGTTTTGATAGTAAGAAGGGATCTATTTTTCAGCCCTGATATAGGAACTGCCACACTAGTTCTAAAGTAAAAATACAATAATGTGACTTTCTCTCCCAAACTGAATAGTCTGTCTTCCTTTTTTCCTCCTCCCCATGTCTGTTCCTTCCCTTTCTCCGGTCCCAGTGGGGCTATTGTTCAAACACCGTGGTTTATGCGTACACCAGACCCGATCGTCCTGAGTACTGCGTTGTCTTTTGGGACACAAAGAACAACGAGAAACACGTTAAATACGTGAAGAGTCTAATTTCCATCACGACTTGTGGCGATTTCTGCATCTTGGCTACGAAAGCTGATGAAAATCACCCTCAGGTAGGGACTCTTGGTATCTGAGATACAGATGTGTTAGCAATGGGCAGAGCTGGGTTCTAGTTGCCCGCCTTCTCAAGCATGGGCACTGGCAAGGAGAGAACACTGGCTCTCTTGACCATGTCTGTCTGAACCTGTTTTGGAAAACTGTCTCTATGTTTCTTTATTCTTTTTCCTACCATCCAGGCATTGACAGTTCATGCTAACAGCATCTATAATGTAGCTTTTGCCTCTGAAATATGTCACTAGTAAAAAATGAATATCTGGATGTCTAGCAGAAATACTGATGAAATTACAAGAGTTTGGGTAGTTTTTGACTTTGATAAATCTATTTCTCAGTTGGATATATAATGCATTAAAAACTACTATCTCATAGCAGAAAATAAAGAATATAAATGAGGTGTTTTTGTAAAGCATGCCAACAATTTGAGAATTTGCAAAAGCATGCATTTGAGAAGGAGACTCTAAGTGTCTTAGGCTGGGTTATGATGTAAAAGTACAGAGATTTTGTTAAAGGTGATTATTTGGATAGCCCCATTTGGCTTTGTTTTCTCTTAAAACACACTAACACAGCAGTGCGAGTGTTTTTCAAACAAATCAGAGGCCCCTTGGGGTAATGGCAGCGAAGTGTGGGGGTTGGAGAGTAAGTGGACCAGGGAGATCACGTGAACAGACCTGAGAACTGCATTCCTGGAGTATGGCAGAGGCAACTGGTTAGAGGATGCTGAAGAAGCCTAGAACTTGGGGTGCCTGCTTGGGCAAAGACAATTGGGAGTACCAGAGACAATGTAAGAAACAAAACTTTCCCAAACCACAAAAACATCAGAAACAAGCAAGTTTCCAGGTCTCCTCCTCTAGACAAAGCCTACAGAGTCTTGTTGCCATTTACCAAGAGTAAGGCTTGGTCGCCACGTGAGACCAAAGTGAGAGTAAGGGCTGGGGAGAAGGGGCAGTGGTTAGGACACTGGATGTTGTTCTCGAGGACCTGGATTTGATTCGCAGCTAGCACTCTGTAACTCCAGTTCTAGGGAATCTAGTGCCCTCTTCTGGCCTCCATGGGCCATGCAGTAGCACATATGTAAAACAAACAAACATGCGTACATGCACACACGCACGTAAAACAACAACTGATGAAAATAAAGGCCAGGAATTTGAAAGCAAGCAAGGAGGGTATATGGGAAGGTTTAGAGGGAAGGAAGAAATGATATAGTGATCATCTCAAAAAAATAATAAATACAAACCTAAAAAGTCATAGCAGCTATGGAAAATTTTTTTACGTTTATTTATTTAGTGTGTGTTTGTGGTCTCATGCTACATCACACTTGTGGAAGTCAGAGGACAAGTTTCAGGGGTCTGTTCCTACCTTCCACCATGTAGGTTTAAAGGACTGGACTCAGGTCATCAGGGGGCACAGCAAGCCCTTCACTTGCTGAGCCATCTTACAAGCTACATGCCCCAAATAAAATCTTAAACAAACAAACAAACAAACAAACAAACAAGAATTTCTGTGCTGAAGGCCTCAGAGTGGCTGATGGGGACAGACTCTGCTGCAGATCAGAAGGTATCAGCATTGACCTCCAAGCACTGCCCTCCCAGTCCCACCATGCTCTCCTGCTTGCTTCCCAGAGCACAGGCAGCCGAGCCTCCGGCTTTGAGGTTACAGGCTGGCAGAGTCTTTCCTGGGCAGCCTCGTTAGCTCAGGAGAAAGGACCACATACAGATTAAGAATCTCTTTAAACAGACCTGCCCAGTCACCTCACAGTAACGTCATGGTCAGTGAGGCTCACTGATGGTGAAGTGGGTACCACATAGACTTTTAGCATCCTCCTCCTAAAAAGAGCAGATGGGAAGGCAGCACAGACATTTAGGGGGATGTCCAAGGTAGCAAAAGATGCTAAATATAAACTCAAGTAGAGAAGAAGTTGGGGGAAGCAAAGACTAGGAGGGAGATAGTTCAGGTCATGAGTTTTTAAAACAAATTTTTTTATTTTTTTATTTTTTTGAGACAGGATCTCTCTATGTATCCCTGGCTGTCCCCGGAACTCACCATGCAGACCAGGCCGGCCTTGAGCTCACAGAGATCCTCTTGCTTCTGCTTCCTTATTGGTTAAAGGCATATGCCACCTTGCCCAGCTGTCATTTAATCTATCTATCTATCTATCTATCTATCTATCTATCTATCTATCTATCTATCTATCTATCTATCTATCGTCTATTATCTATCTATCTATCTATCTATCTATCTATCTATCTATCTATCATCTATCTATCATCTATCTATCTATCTATCTATCTATCTATCTATCTATCTATCTATCTATCTATCTATCTATCCATATATGAGTCTGCTTGTCTGTAGAGCACATAAGTGCAGGTGCCTGCAGAATCCAGAAGAGTTGTCTGAACCCCTGGAACTGGAGTTATGGATGGGTGCTGGGAAGTGAACCCTGGTCTTCTGTAAGAGTAATAAGTGCCCTTAACCATCTAGCCATCACTCTGGCCCAGGGAGAATAATTCAAAGGCACCGTTGTCTCATAAGAACAGTCATTGGTATCCTTACACAGTTCAGAGACTTCCTCCCATAAAACAAGGAAAGGATATCATAGAGAAGGAGAGATATGGAAATTACAAAGATGATAATCGCATTAAAAAGTTTGCCAAGAAGGTTGGACAATATAATGAAGGGAATACTAGATGAGCAAACAGACAAGGAAATGGAAAATAGTGGGCATGTCATGAAAATTTAATATTCAAATAATAGTACTAAAAAGAGTGAACGGGCAAAATGGAGGACGGGGCCTAGGGGATGGCCCAGTGGGTAAAGCCTTGCTATGCAAGTGTGAGGGCTGGAGATTGGATCCCTGACACCCACTGGGAGCCATGGTCGCGTACCTGCAGTCCCCTCCCTGGGGAGGCTGAGACAGGAAGTCCCTGGGGCAAGGTGGCTGCCTTGATGAGCCAAATCAAACAGTCTTGGGTTCAGCAAGAGATCCTGCCCCGGTAAATAAAGTGCAGCATGATGAGGAGGTCCACCTCTGCCCTCCACATGCGTGTGCACAAACATGTACTCCCACATGTGAGCACACATGCATACATGCACCCCAAATGGAGGAGAATGAAAAAAGCAAAATTCCCTTGAGGTTTTCCGTTAGAAGTAACGTAGTTCAGTGACTGAAAATGTTTCTACATCAAAGCCTGTCACTGTCAGTTTCAGAACACTAGGGATTAAACTGATGTAGCACAACATAACACAACACAACACAACACAACACACCCATAAAACAACACCCCACCCCACCCCCAATCCTACCGCTTTCCCAGAGAAAAGCAGATTTCACAAGATGAAAAGTCAGCCTGGCATTCAGCGAGTGAACAGCAAAGCTTGGGAGAATTGCCCTCGGAGTTCTGAGGGCAGGTGATTACCTGTGTAGGCTTTCTCAACGTAAGCAAGCTACTAATGTGAGAGTGGATGCTGACGTTTTCAGATGTGCAAGGTCTCCAACATTTTTCCTCCCAAACTTACCTGTCTTAGGGAGTTATTTCAGGGTGAAGACATTAAAATGAGGAATTAATCAAGAAAGAGGAGAAAAGCCAGAAGCCCCAGCTGCCATGGTGAAGGGTGTCCCAGCTGCCCATTGAGTGGCATCCCCAGGGACTCCAGGGAGAGGGCAGGCTCTGAGGGAAGTCAGGTGGGTCAGTCACCACAGTGCCTTGTGCCAGATCCCTTGAGGGAAGATGTACTTAATTGGGGCATAACTGGAGATTCAAGTTGTCAATAAACACATGGAAAGCTGAGCATAGAGAGACAAACCAAACATAAGCCCCAAGCCTGTTTATCTTAACAAGGACAGTGAAGTCCAGGGTAGTGGAGGGATCAGCTGGGAGAGAGAGCCTTTGTATGATCGCTGGGCTTCGCACTTCAGAAACTCCTACCCCCAATAGTCAGTCTTGAATTCGGATCTGAAATCTGAAACAGTTCTGTTCAAAGCAGAAAGCTCTGGCCGTTGACGCGTGGGGCAAGGGAACGGGACAGTGGACAGAGAGCTAAATGCGTTTGGCTCACACTGGGAAAACAATAAATAATGCACGAGTGAGATAAATCCAGGCAACGTCATACCTAGAAGCTGTGCGTTGTGGCTCCGGCCTGTAATTCTAGTGTAGGAGGCCGTGGCAGCTGCAGCTTGCCAGGGGTTCAAGGCCAGCATGAGTTACAATGTGAAATCTTGGCTCAGAAAACCCCCAAAGGAAGAGCTAGTCAACAGCCAACAAACAGAAAGCTGCTGCTCAGAGCTGTGCCATGAGTAGGACACATTAGAGCAGTGGTTAGTGACCCCTTCGGGGCCACACATCAGCAGTCCTGCATGTCAGCTATTTACAGTATGGTCCATCCCAGTCGTGAAACTGCAGCTATGGAGTAGCAATGAAAAGCATTTTATGGTTGAGGACACCACACCATGAGGAACTGTGTTATAGGGTCGCAGCGTTAGGAAGGTTGGGAACCACTGCTCTAGAGGGAGTAGGAAGCCAGGAGATGGATTATTAAGGATTATTAAGTGAAGGACTCCTGTGGATTATTTGATTCTGGAAACTTATAAACCGGCACGATTGCTTAACAGGAAAGTTAGAGCACAGTTTTGTGTTATGCTGAGGCAATAGACTAGCCTATCTTAAGTAGTAGAAGGGTAAGATTTTAATCTATTTTCACTTAGTTTACGTTTGTAAAATGAAACAAGTTTTGAGACATTGATAGAAAAATATATAAACAACACAGAACTGATATGAAATTATTGAGCTGGCTAGGAAAACATTTGAGCAGAACAGTATTGTTAGTACGTGATGCGGTAGCTAGTAGTTAAGATGGAATTACCAACTTAAAACAGTATGATATAAAATGTACATCGTGTTTCTCCTAACGTCCGTCAAGATGATTGTTGGGATAGAAGCCGTTGTTCCTGAATTAATTTTTTTTTTAATTTCTCATGCTATTCATATATTGCTTCCAAGGAGGAAAATGAAATGGAGACATTTGGTGCAACGGTAACAAGTTACTTGAGTTTCTGTGTGGCTGGATAGATGGTGAGGGTGAGGGTGAGTTGTGCTGCTGTGGTACCAGGAAGTTTAGACGTGTGAATGTTGGGAGCAGCTTGTCCACTTGTGTGTCTTAAGTGTTCTCCTAAAACTGTGGTACTCTCTTACAGTGAGAAGTCAGCCTTAATTCTAATTCATGCTTTTTAATAGTTAATGCTGTAGATGGTCTTTTTTTTTGTCTGCTCTTCTTTGTACAGTTTTATCAATTATTTCCCAGTTAGTGATACTTGAACAAGATAAGCATGCCCTATAAAGCGTATGTCCTTTATTGATTGCAAGCAAGGATTCTGATATTCTTTTTCCTTGTTTGTTCACAGTTTGTGTTAGTTCTTTGCAATTCTATCGGCACACCCTTGGACCCTAAATACATTGACCTTGGTAAGTAAATGTTACTATTTACTTCCTTTCTGATCAGGTTTTGTTTGTAACACTAAATTAAGAAAATCCTCCAGGGCTGGAGGTGTGACTCATTGTGTCGGAGTGCTTGCCATTAAAGCAGGAAGGCCTGAGTTCAAATCCCTGACCACCCCCACAAAATCTGGGCCTGACCACACATGCTTGTAATCCTAGCACTGGGGGATTAAGATAGGTGGATCCCAGGAACTCATCAGCCAGACAGCCTAGCTCAAACAGCATCCAGTTCAGTGAAAGGCCCTGTCTCAAAAGATAAGGTGGATAATAATAGAAACACCCCACATCCTTCTTTGGCCTCTGTATGAACACACATGAGTGTGCACACCTACACACAAATGTGTGCACGGATCACATACCTTCCTACTCATACTAGTGGTATTAATTAGAATGATATTCTCTAAAATAATAATGACCATCCCTCTGGTGGCCATGAGCAGTACTAGTAGATATCTGTTCTCACGGCAGATTTATCAGGCTGCCCTTCACTCTGAAAGTGTGATGGTTAATACAATAACTTGTAGGGCTCTTTTGTCTAAAGTCCATAGAAATTCCATAATTGCCATCATTTGTCTACAAGGGAAACATAATTGTAGGAATTGGTGTGCAATGCAAGATTAGTATGTAATAAACAGAGTTATAGAAAGAATTTTGCTCTTAAACCACTTTTATTATTAATAAACTGCTTGTAAATACTTCTCTGCCATAAAAACACTTTAGCTGCTTATAAAGTAGGGTTGATTTTTCCAGAGCTTTCTAATGAAACCGGTCTATTGCTAGAGAAAGTCTTAAAAATCCCCATTTCTTGACGTTTGTCACTTGAGTTTTATCCTTTCCTCTGTCCAGTGGGTATGAAAGCAGTCTCTGCAGAGTTTCAAGTCTCGGCCTAAGAAATTTATTAAAAATATTAAAATTTTTTTTTGCTATTTCAACTTCCAAAATAAATGTTTCTTTCTTTCCTTCCTTCCTTCCTTCCTTCCTTCCTTCCTTCCTTCCTTCCTTCCTTCCTTCCTTCCTTTCTTTCTTTCTTTCTTTCTTTCTTTCTTTTGGTAAAATGTACTGTCACATATTGGAAATGGTGTGACAAGAATAATTCAGTCCAAAAAATTGAAAATCCATTGAATTATTTTTTGACTCCGAGAACTAGTCAGTTCTTTTCAGATTAGATATTGAGTCTTCAAAGGCATGTTAGTGGGCTGGAGAGATAGCTGAGTGGTTAAAAGCACTCGTGGCTCTTGCCAAGGGCCCAGGTGAGAGTCCCAGCACTCACAAGATGGTTCACAACCATCTGTAACCCCAGTTCTAGGAATCCAGTGCCCTCTTCTGACTTTCCTGGACACCAGGCATGAATGTGGTGCACATGTGCATGTATACATGCAGGTGAAACATTCATACACATAAGAAAAAAAATCTAAAAAAAAATCACTGGGCGGTGGTGGCGCATGCCTTTATTCCCAGCACTCAGGAGGCAGAGGCAGAGGCAGACAGGTCTCTGTGAGTTCAAGGCCAGCCTGATCTACAAAGCAAGTTCTGGGATAGCCAGAGCTGTTACACAGAGAAACACTGTCTTGAAAAACAAAAATAAAACAAAACAAGACTTGTGTTTATTTCTCCTAAATGTTTGCATTTTGCTGAGGTCTTTGGTAAGAGAAGCAAATGTGAAAGACGAGTATTGACCTCATGCTTAGGTTTTGGTAACTCACTATGTATGGTATAATGAAACATTTAACATGTTGTCCCCATGCATTGTTGCATAGGTATGTTTATGTACATATATGCATATTTATATGTATACATGTGTTAAGTTCCCTGTTGATAAAAGGCATAGCTTATAATTATTAAAGACTTGTTATGTGAATATGTTTGTTATTAAAAGAAGTATTATATTCTTGTGTGTGTGTGTGTGTGTGTGTGTACATGTACCATGGCATGCATCTAGAGGCCAGAGGACAACTTTTAGGAGTCATTCTCTCCTAAAGTCTTGGGGTCTTGGGGATCGAACTCAGTTCGTTAGGCTCAATAGCAAGACCCCCTACCCACTGGGCCATCTCCCTGTCTCAGAGTACTATGTCTTTGAGGTGTGAAGTCTGCTAACCTTGAGATTGTATTTTCTTTTCAATATTAAAAATTTTAATGTAGAATCATTTATTATAGAGTTAAACTCATAGTAATTTTTATGCCAGGTAGACTGTTTTAAAAACAAAACTAAATGTAAATCCTTCCTCTTCATAAAATGGTACGTATTCGAGAGCATGACTATTTGTATCTTTGAGGCTCGACACTTTTTGGCTTATAGCCTCACTGGGTGAAACTTGAACCAACAGTTCGTTCATTGGCCCCCAGCAAACAGCTGCAAGGACTCACCATTTTGTCTCATATATACCCTACACAATGCCCTTTGAAAGGCTCTACAAAGTTTCCATGAAGGTAGAGAACCGAAACAAACGCTAACAGCATCATGTGACAGATTCTCACCTACAGGAACTTGACGTTACGCAGTCAGTCTGGTTGGCAGAGTTCTTGTGCACTCAGTATGAGGCGTGCAGGTCCCTCACTGGGTGCTCTCCCGTGGAAGCTCTCACAATCGCTTTTGTATCCTTCTTCCAAAACGCTGCCCACCCTGCCCTGGGCTCGCTTTCCCTGTCTGAAGATCTGTGTCTAGTTAGTTTCCAGAGCCCCAGTCCTCAGCAGTGTGCTTGCCCTGACAAATGTCTGTGGAGAGTGTTCGTGTCATGTAAATGGAAAGGATTATTTAGCAAACCTCCAAAAATATTCTGTTTCAGACACTGTAACAGTCCCTGGGGAAAATGACTATAGAAATTATGACTTCTCTTAAGGGCTATGTAAATACAAAAGGTTTGCTTAATCAGTTGAGCAATAATTGACTGCTTCTGTGATGTGTGCCATGCGCCAGGTCCTGTGCTGGTGACTGGGGTAAGTGGATGTTGGTGTGGAAGGATGTCTTTTAAGAAAACCTATAAGTACCAGGTGTGGTGGCGCACGCCTTTAATCCCATCACTTGGGAGGCAGAGGCAGGTGAGTCTCTGTGAGTTTGAGGCCAGCCTGGTCTATGGAGTGAGTTCCAGGACAGCCAGAGCTACACAGAGAAACCCTGTCTTAAAAAACCAGAAAGAGGGGAGGGGAGGGAAGGAGAGGGGAAGGGAGATAGGGGAGAGAGAGAGAGAGAGAGAGAGAGAGAGAGAGAGAGAGAGAGAGAGAGAGAGAGAGAGAGAGAGAGAGAGAAGGAGATACCTCTAAGTATGTCTTCAGGTGGCTGGCATTTTATGGAGAGAGGATAGCATTGAGTGAAGGATGGAGACACAGAGTGAACGGAGAGGAGCAGCCTGTCTGGGGGCGGTCATTTTGGTAGGTTTCTAATGATGGTTTTCATGTATTCCAGAGAAAGTGAATTTGATGAAAACATTTCAGTTTCCCAGCTCTTTAAAGTGCTAAGGAATGAGTAAGTGGCAAAGTGGGGAACAATTTTAGATGCAGGAATTTATTCAGCCCTCAGCATTAAAATATTACAAGCAGGTTTTTCTTATATGTGAATTCCAAGATTGCTTTAAATTATGTTACATCCTGGCTTGGCTAATAATGACTGCCTATTAGTGTTACGGCTCAGCTGACAGAAGCATAACTCCTTAAAATTTTCCCTCAGCAATCTTTTACATATTTTGACATGTGTTGCATGTGTATGTGGGTGTTGTATATGTGCCTGTGTATGTGCATGTACATGTGTGTTGGCACACATGCATATGTGCATGTTGAGGTTTGAAGTTGAAGTTGGGAGTCTTCCTTGATATAGCTCTACTTTTATTTATTGAGGCTGAGCCTCTTGCTAAATGTGGAGTTTGCCAATATTGACTAGTCTAGCCAGCAGCTTGCTCCAGGGACCCCATGTTCACCTCCTGAATTCTGGGACTGCAGGTGGCTGGCATGTTTGCCTGCCTTTTGTTAACATGTGTCCTGGGGATATAGACTCAGTTCCTCATGCTCATGTGGGCTCTTAGCTTGTTGAACCATCTCTCTAGCACTGATATTTTGAATTGTTTTCATCCTTAAATCTGCTTAAAAGGGGATTGAGTGTTTTTAGCTGGATTGTGTCCCCCCTCCCCTAAATTCTATCTCTAAAGATCTTTGGGGCTGGAGAGATGATTCAGCAGTTAAGAACGCCGGATGCTTTTCTAGAGGACTCGGGCTTAGTTCCCATCACCCACACGGTAGCTTATAACCATCTGAGTTCCAGGGGCTCTTATGTCCTCTTTTGGCCTCCAGGGGCACTAGGCACGTACGTGGTGCACAGACATACATGCAGGCCAAACACCCAGCCACATAAAACAAAAATAAATAGATCTTTAACAAAGTTGGCCTTCATTTTCTTCTTAATAATTTAATTAGCTCCTTGACAATTTCATACAATGTATTTTGATCCTATCTAGCTTCCCACCTTACCCTAACGACTGCTAGGTGTCCCTTCTAGCTCTCACCTCCTCCCGTCTTTACGCCCTGTCGTTTGTTTGTTTTGTTTTTTAATAACCCACTAAGTCTCACTTGTGCTGTCCATATCCTCACTGGTGTGAAGCTGTCCACTGTAGTGGAGTTGATCTACCATATTCTTTAAGACAACTGACTCTCCTTCCCATGGAAGCCGGCAGCTTCCAATAGCCTCTCCCGCTCCGTGCTGGAGGGTTGACTGGCTTGATCTTGAGCAGGTCTTGTGCAGGCAGCCACGGCTGCTGTGAGTTCATGAGTGCGCGGTCCTGCTATGTCCAGAAGACACTGTTTTACTTTGGTCCTCTTCTGACCTCTGGCTCTTACAGTCTTTCTGCCTCTTCCCCGATGGTCCCTGAACATCGGCACTGGGATGATATTGATGTCCCGTTTATGGCTGGGGTTGGGGATCGTATTGATGTCCTAGTTGTGGCCCAGCACTCCATGGACATATTCTCTGTACTTTGGTCAGTTATGAATTTCTGTCCACGGCACACAGAAACTTCTCTGATGAAGACTGAGGACTGTTCTAGTTTTTAAGTATGAAGATATGTGTCCTATGGGTATGAATTTAGAGGGCAATTTGATATTCGTCCATTTAGCAGGATAATGGCATTAGGTCTGTCCCTAGGCTGCAAACCTCCCTAACCAGATTTGTAGTATCAGGCATGCGTTTCCTCCTGTGGATCAGGCATTAAATCCAATCAGGAAGCGGTTCATTGGTAAACATCTGTGTCACCATTATGTCCCAGGCATATCTTGCATGTCCGTCATTATTGTAGTTCGCAGGGCTCCCAGCTGGGTGAGACTGTTGATGATTGTCTATCCACAGTCTCGGCAGCACCTTCCAGTCCTAGGAAAGCTTGCAAGAGTGACAGAGCTTCTTGGTCAGTACCAGTTGACTTCTCCCATGACCTCTGACCAAACGCTGTGGTGCCTTTAGTAATATCCAATTCTGATGGGCAACCTCATCTTCACTTTTCTTATAAACTTAGTTGGGATTTAATTAATCTTTTAATAAAAATCTATTAGAATTTACATAGATGGCATTGTGTTCCCTTGTGAATTTACTGAAATTACTACTATATTAATTGAAAATATGTTTCACATGTAGTTACATTTGTTCTGAGTAATGACTGGAGTTCTTGGTTATATTATAAAAAAATCCACGTAGAAAATAAAAATAAGAAACAAAGATAGCTACCATGCCTAATGTGTCAGAATGTGTATTGCGGGATATTCTGCTTCAGCGATTAAGAGCACAGATTCAGGAGCAGCAGAGTACCTGGGTCTGTGTTCCACTTGTCCCCTTCCCAGCTGTGTAACACAGGCAAGTTATGACTGTCGCATACCCCAGTTTCTTTCTTTCTTTCTTTCTTTCTTTTTTTTTTTTTTGGTTTTTCGAGACAGGGTTTCTCTGTGTAGCTTTGCGCCTTTCCTGGGACTCGCTTTGGAGACCAGGCTGGCCTCGAACTCACAGAGATCCGCCTGCCTCTGCCTCCTGAGTGCTGGGATTAAAGGCATGCGCCACTACCGCCCGGCTTCATACCCCAGTTTCTTATCTGCTAAATAATGATAACAATATTGGCCTTATACAGTGGTTGTGAGTTAGTACATATAGTGTGTTTAGAAGAGTACCTGGCATGTACTTTAACATTATTAAGTGTAAGCTTGGCAGTGGTGACACACACCTTTAATCCCAGCACTCGGGAGACAGAGGCCGGTAGGTCTTTTAGTTCAAGGCCAGTTTGGTTTACAGAGTGAATTTCAGGACAGCCAAGGCTACACAGAGAAACCCTGTCTAGAAAAAACAAATGAAACCAAACCAAAAATTATTAATTGTTTACTCTATTTCAGGCACTGTGTTATGCTTTAGTTTCTTTTAATCCTTAAAACAGCTCTATAGGGCTGATATTGTTATCTCCAACTGGAACAAGAAACCTGAGGCTTGGAGAGAGGAAATAATTTATAACATCATAGTTAAGAAGTGTTTGTAATTATGATCCAAGAAGCCTGACTTGTCCTTTGAACTAGTAACATTTTAATTTTGAGTTAATCCGGGTAACAATAAATTCTTATTTATGAAGTACCAAGAATAAACAACACGGGCCAGGGGGAGGGAAGTGTGACCAGAATAAATTGTATGGAAAAAAAAAAAAGAATAAAGAACATGAATGCAACTTATAATTGTAATTAAACCTTGGTTGAGAAAATGCTTTTATATGCTTAAGAAAATTTATTTATTTTTTTAAACCAGGAAGCAGTAAAGGTTTGTGAACCTCGAATCAGTAAGAGCATGGTCGTTACCAGAATTGAAATATGCATGGTGGAATTTACCATATTTATTAAAATTTAGTAAAAGGAGTCAGTGAGAACACAGCCTGGCTGGCTTTAGCACCCTCTGGAGGCTCAGCTGCTCTCACCAGGTTTTGGTTTTGTGCAAGGCTATGAAAGCTCTGTGCTCCCTCTAGGGGTCATTAATAATATATGTTTTGTTTTGAATAGAAAAACCTTTATGGCTGGAATTTAAAAAAAAAATCGGACCCAATTCTATTGAACTACTCAGTCTATAAAAAATCTTGAGTTTAAAGTCTCAGGCTGTCAACCCACTCCGCTGACACCGCACTGCCAGGCCAGTTTCTCTACTTCGGTTTCTAAGCGTCCTGGTGCCCAAAGTGCCCTTGTTCGGGCTGCGGCGAAAGTTCCCTTAGCAGCTGCTCTTGCGGACGTTGCTCTTTTATCGCTTTGCTTATGAATAGAAAAAGGTCAGCCTGTTTTGGCTATTCATGAGTTTAGGAAACAAGGAGTAATGCCCCTTTATGAAGGAGTACTTTCGCTTTTCTATATGTTGTTTGAAAATGTGTATTTCATTTTATATTATTTAGTATTTTGTGACTTTAGGTGATGATTTCACTGCTTAGCTCCTGGTTTTAAATCCAGAGTTGGAACTGATGAGACCCTCTGCTTCATAAAGGGTGTTCAGTTAGATACTGTTTAAGGAATGGGCAAATGAAAAGAAGTATTTACCTAGAAGCAAGGGACTCAGGAGAATACAAGACAAACTGGGTCAAGAAAAAGGAGAAATATTTAAACCAAGATGTAATTGGTAGAGGCAGGGGTGGTGGTGGCCCAGGGGCTGGGTTTTAATTATCTGTTCATCAATGGGCAGCTGAGTTGTTTCTACCTATTGGCTATTATGAAGAATGCTGCTTTGACCATTCGAGTGTAAACTGGTGTGTATGTGTGTTTTAGTTTCTCTTGGGCCTATTCCTAGGAGTAGAACTGCTAGGTAATGTGTAAGTCTTTATTTAACATTCGAGGAACTTCGAAATGCTCTTCAGAGTATTTTACATTGTCATTTTCTCTCCAGTCCCTTATCAATTCTTGTTGTCTGACTTTTTAAAAGTCTATTTATCCTAGTGAGGGTCACATGATGTGAAGTAGTAGTTTTGATTTTCAGTTTTTTTTGATGATTAATGATGTTGGTCATCTTTGAATGGTTATTTGTGTATCTTATTGGAAAAGTGTTTACTTAGATTCTTTGTCATTTTTTTAGTTTTTCTTTTATTAAATGTGTTTTTAAACAATTTCATATGTATGTATATAACCATTAGTTCATTATCAAATATATGATTTATAAATATTTTCGTTTAGCCTTTTCTTGATATCACATGAAACACAAATGTCTTTAATTTTGATGCTGTCTAATTCACTGTTTGGTTTTTGTTAGATATTTTTGGTGAGACACCTAAGGCACCAATCATTGCCTAACCCCGGCTCACAAAGTTTTGCTCCTGGGACTGGAGAGATGTCTCAGTGGTTAAGAGCACTGGCTGCTCTTCCAGAGGACCCAGGTTCAATTCCTAGCACCCACATGGCAGCTCACAACTGTCTGTAACTCCAGAATATCTGACACCCTCACACAGACATATATGCAGGAAAAATACCAGTGCACATGAAATAAAAAAAATAAATCATTAAAAAATTTACCCCCCTTTTTACCTTTGAGATACTGAGGATTGAATCTGTGACTTCTCACGTGCTGAGGAAGTGCTCTTCCAGCGACCCACAGCAACAGCTCATACTCCTAAGTGTTCTCTAAAAGGTCTGGAGGTTTTAGCTCTGGGTCCATTAGACAGTAGATCCATTTTACTTAATACTTTTGTATGATCCTAATGACGTCAGATTCTTCTCTGAGTTGAGAGACTGTGTGCATGTTTCGAGACTGTGGGTTTATTATTTCTGAAATGAGGAGCTGGACTCGGGGATGGTGAAGTGCTTTGAAGCCCATTCTGCGTAACCATAGCCTAATGGTCTTCACGTTCTTTGGATAGTACCACTCTTTGTTGCAATGACCAAAACCCACGCGATAGCAGCTTCCAAAGAAGCGTTTTATACCTGGCAGTATCGTGTGGCGAAGAAGCTCACAGCATTGGAAATTAATCAGATCACACGGTCACGAAAAGAAGGGAGAGAAAGGTATGTCTCTTGATACATATTCTTAGTAACGCAACCATACCACCTCGAAGCCAGACATAGCTAATTATCTGTTGCTGTTCTTGAGAAATACACATTGCCTTGATTAATAGAAACACTTTTAATTAATTTGAGTATCTTTTAAATAGATCTGTTTAAATTTACCAAAGTAAAAGAAAGTTGGCAAAACAAAACAAAACAAAACAAAACAAAACAAAACAAAACAAAACACCCTATTGGTAAAGGCTGGAAATCTGTGGGATATTTTTGGTCAGGAAATGGCTATGTGACCCACTCCACATATTAAATTGAAACTAGTTATTCAGTTAAGATCCCAGTGTCTAACTGAAACTTCATTCCCATAGGGTAGTGGTATGGGTCTTTCTAGCATCCGTCACCAGGGGAGATGCAGGTCCCCAGACACAGGTATGGAGGGGGCTTTTGGTGGCTTCTTCCCCTGGCCCTGGATTCCAGGGAGTCTGAATTGCAGTGGTTTCTGGTAAGTGGGGGGTGGAGAGGGTTCTGCCACACAGAGAAGTGAGGAGCCTGGATAACCGGGTGTAACACAAATTGCTAAATGGTCTTATAATAAAAAACCCAGAGCCAGATATTGGGGTAAATGCTGAAAGATCAGAGAGACAAAGGAACAAGCCACTGCCACCTCTTACCTCTAAAACTCCTCAGCCGGGAAAGGCTTCGGCTGATAGGCCTCTAGCTGAATGAGCTTCCTCAGCCAAAAAGGCTTCTAGTTCCTCTCTCCTCAGGCCTTATGTAACTTTCTCCACCCAGCCATCAAAGGTGTGTGTGCTTCTTAAGTGCTGGTAATAGAGGTGTGTGTGCTTCCCAAGTACTGGGATTAAAGGTGTATGCCACCACTGCCTGACTCTGTGTCAAATCTCATGACTGAGTCAAATCTCATGTAGTCTTGGGTGGCTTTGAACTCACAGAGATCCAGACAGATCTCTGTCTCATGAGGGCTAGGATTAAAGGTGTGTGCATGCCATCACTGCCTGGTCTCTATGTTTAATCTAGTGGCTTGTTCTGTCCTCTGATCTTCAGGCAAATTTTATTAGGGTATACAATATGCCACCACAACTGGGCTCCTGTAGGAAGCTTCAACATGAAGGTGTGTAAATGTGTTTGGTAAACAAAAGGAAGTTCATGTATTGGAAGTTATTCCTCCACAAGTCTGAAGTTGCAGTAGACTGAGGCAGGATTATGAGTTTGAGACCTACCAGGGCTACATAGAGAAACTGTTTTTATAAGCAAGCAAGCAAGCAAGCAAGCAAGCAAGCAAGCAAGCAAGCCAGCAAGCCAGCAAGCAAGCAGTCACTCCTGACGAATCGCCAGGCAAACTATCCCACAGCTTAACGCTCTTTGTTGGGAACGCATAACTTGGGTGTTGACAATGGGACAGGACTTTGCTGACAGGTCACTTTTATAACCGGTAAATATTTGATGGACAGTTTCTGCTTTTATGAGATTCAGCTGTATCAAGAACTCCTTAAACAATCAGGGTTTTTGTATTCAATAATAACGCTCATTGTTGTCATACCATTCTTAATTACAACGATTACGAAATAATGTAACCCTCACTTTCTTCAAAATTTGATTTTTTAACAGAATTTATCACGTTGATGATGTTCCTTCTGGATCTGTGGATGGGGTGTTTGACTACAGTAAAGCCATTCAAGTAGGTGGTTTGACTTTTGTTAGTAAGTGTCCGTGTCTGTGGATAAGAACACATTGTGATTTTATTAGAGACTTGAGCAAGAATTGGTTTCTAGTACATAGGACATCATTTTAACAATTCCTTAAACACCGCCACACCTGCTTTTTGCGCAATTGTTAGGGATCCAAACCCAGGTCCTACTGCTTCTGTAGCGAGCACTTTATCTACTAAATCGTCTTCGCAGCCCCAGACTCCATGACTTTGTGTTGGGCTGCATTTATAGTCATCTTGGGCCACACATGTGGCTTGTGGGCCACAGACTGGACATGTCTGTTAGTTGTGTTGACTGTAGATGTTGTGAACTGTTACATAATTTTTTCACTGTAAAAGAAGTTTCTCCAAGCTCTTTCATTTACCTTTTCCCCAGCCTAGAGAACCATCAGTTTCTGGCAGGTCTCCAGATAAAATAGTCCGATTTCTGTATGATTGGTTTGTCAGTAATTATATAAGTATATATAATTACTGACATAATACCCTTTATATCCAGGTGGTTACAGAACTCTCCTATTTTATCCTTCTGGTGGCATATGCTGGCCTCTCTGATCTCAGTTTATCTTTCTTTTTTTTGTTTTTTGAGACAGGGTTTCTGTATAGATTTGGAGCCTGTCCTAGAACTTGCTCTACAGACCAGGCTGGCCTCGAACTCACAGAGATCCATCTGCCTCTGCCTCGCAAGTGCTGGGATTAAAGGCGTGCGCCACCATGCCTGGCCTCAGTCTATCTTTAAGAGCTAAATTTAGGCTTCTGCCTATCTAGTGTAAGTCAGATAGTCCTCTCTGTGTTCTTTTTTAACCCATTTGTATCTCTTAACAGACTATAATTAGATGTTTGGTTCATAGTCTTTGGAAGTTGATTTTTAAATAATCCCTTGGGGCTCAAGATTGGAGTATCTTTATAGAACTTCAGTGGTTGACACATAGTAGGTACTATAAATTTTTAAGTTAACAAATGATTTATTGTATATTTTTAGTAATTACATACTAGTTTGGACTTCTTTTGTCATTCAACAAATATTACATAAAATGATTGATTAATTTTAGGGTACAAGAGATCCAATTTGTGCCATTACTGCATCTGATAAGACATTGATTGTGGTAAGCTGAAATAAACTAATTTTATAAATAATAATTGTTTAAATTATAGAGCTAGGGTAAAGCAAGAGTTTTGGATTGAGGTTATCATCTTGTGGATGTCCTAAGTTTTCCCAAGTTTGATAGGAGAAATGAGAAAATTTTAAGGCTTGTGTACATATTATTAATCATTTGCAAAAATGTTAACTATTTATAAAGCCAGTAGGGTGACGGAACATATACATGGAGTTGACTCTGGGTTGAAAGCCCCACAAAGAATCGGTAGATGCAGGGGCTGTATGCAAAGTGTTGGACTTCAGGATTTTTTTTCCCTGTATGTAGCCCAGGACTTTTATACTGGCTCTGGCTGAACCACCTTCATAAAACAGAATGAAGTGGTGTATTTTCCAGTCAGCCAAGTGGCAATATTTTGCTAAATTTTAAAAATAGAAGCAATGGTATAAGGTTTTCTCTTGAGCTCAGACACTGAAAACAGTAACTTCAGAAGTAACTGTGTGGTACAGCAGTGTGTTTGAGTCGCATCAGCAGAGGCTTAATCGCTTCCAGGTCAGTTCTCAGGAGTCAGCTCGTTTTGTGGGAAAAGGCTCTTAAGAACCTTGTATCCTGTGGCGTTCCCACCTCTCTGTTAGGCTGCACTTGAGCATTGTGCTGAGGAAGCCTTGCTCTCTGGCTGAAAGGCAGGAGGTAAAGATGAGCTATGTAGATGGTCTTCCCTTGCCCATCACCCCACGGGGCTCAGGTACAGAAGAGTTGAAAGCCAGTCACAGGACCCTCCCTCCCATCTGCCGAATCTGCTGCCCATCTGTCATGCCTGCCCAGGAAATACACATCCCTGTCGGTTTTTAAGTAATACTCAAGGTATTACTGCTTTTAGGCTATCTTTCCTCTTGCTGAAAGCTAGTGCTATCCGATAGACTGTAGGATGGAGAGGAGGCTTCCAGTAACGGCTATTTCACACCATAACCTTCCATTTCATGTATGCAGAATTTAATTGAATAGATAGTCTACTCTAAATATTAACCTGAAGAAGTATAAGCAGCTTTAGATGTTTCTTTCTTGTCAGATAAGAATTTGTGTATTACCAAAGATCTAGGCTCCTGACTTCTTTCTTGAATATTCTGTGAGGAAAAATTAGACCACCTACAGCTGCTATTAAAAGACTTCAGTTAAAGTAGGTGATAAACATGTACTTAGTAACATAGTTCAGCAGCAGAACTGGGAACTTGCTAGGACGTGCCACTTTGGTTTTAAAAACATGGACATGTAGAGAGACCTGTATTTACACTTGAAGCTCTTATGGTAAACATGCTGTAGTAATAACTAGCGGCCACTTCCATAGGGGCGTGAATCTGGCATCATCCAGAGGTACAGCTTTCCCAATGTTGCGTTGATTCAAAAATACTCGCTGGAATGTCGAGCCTGCCAGTTATCTTTGAACTGCAACTCCAGGTAAGCCTGAGGCTCCTCCTCAGGGGGTGTGGCCTGAGACAACTCCTCCTTCCAGGGGGTGTGGCTTAGGGTGGGGTGGTTGGATTTATGCAATTAATGTGCTGACACATATGTTCATTATGAACTTGTTACGTATAGTTTTACTTTACTGTATTTTGTTTAAATAGAAATCTTGGTACTTTTTTTTTTTTTAATCTTGAAGCTTAAATTAACTATTTTATGTTTTGATACTAGCTGGTTTTGGTTACGTTTTCCTTACAAGGTAGCAAAGTGAAGAATAGTTTCTACTTTCTGTTAAATTTGTTACAAGTTTTTTTTGTTTGTTTTGAGACAGGGTTTCTTCGTGTAGTTTTGGTGCCTGTCCTGGATCTCGCTCTGTAGTTCAGGCTGGCCTCAAACTCACAGAGATCCACCTGGCTCTGCCTCCTGAGTACTAGGATTAAAGGCGTGCGCTACCGTCGCCCGCCAGTTTAAAAGTTGTTTAAAGCCAGGTCTACCACATTCCAGACTTCTGATAAAGGGGTCTTGGAGAACGGTTGTAAGCAATTCGACGTCATGTGATAGTATTTGACAGTTTTCATTCCCCAATTGTGTGGCTTTCAGTCGCCTTGCTATCATCGACATCGCGGGAGTCTTGACCTTCTTTGACTTGGACACTCGGGTGACAGACAGTACAGGGCAGCAAGTGGTCGGCGAATTGTTAAAACTGGAGCGCAAAGATGTCTGGGATATGAAGTGGGCCAAGGATAACCCCGATTTGTTTGCAATGATGGAGAAGACGAGAATGTATGTCTTCAGAAACCTGGATCCTGAGGTACAAACAAGAAATGAATGTTAACAGTCCATAAATAATGAGTCAAATTCAAAATCCAAATATTCTACCTTTGTTTCTTTGAGAATTTATTGACATTATTGCACAAGTGTGAAAATAAATTTAAAAATTTCCTGTGGTGTTTAAAAATATTTGTTTTGTAATGGGAATAATACCTTTGAAATATTTTTGTTTCTCTAAAAGGCACTTTCTAGGTACTTATTTATTCTTTTAAAAGATGGACTCATACCTGGGCATGGAGGCATATTCTTGTAATCCCACTTCCTGAAAGGCTGAGGGAGGAGAACCATAATTTTTAAGGCCAACCAGGGCTATCTAGAAAGTTCCAGGCCAACTTGGACCATGTAGTGAGATCTGAAACCAAAACTGAGCCCACCAACATGGAATTGTGGCCACTCAATAGTCTTATTTTCTCTCTCTCTTATCAAAATTCAAAGAAAAGAAAATTACCAGGTTTATTTGTCAAAATTTCTTGAAGCAATCTAAATATGCATGTTTGAGATGGCCTTGTCTTTTTGTTCTCTTGTGCTATTAACTGTTTATGCTTACCTCAGGTTTCTTGTGCTCTCTCCAGGCCACGCACCAATCCATACACTCTCTCTCTGCAGCTGTCCTCACACACACATCATGGTCTCTTTTTCCTGCTGTTTATTTTTAGGTCTTTTCTATTTATAGCTCACATCAACTGATTTTTTTGAGCGTTGGCTTTTTGTATTAAAACATATAATAAAACATTTTCAGTATAGAATTGAAGCATGAGAGTTAAGAGAACAAGGGATGTACTCAGAAAGAAAGACATCCCAAAGAGCATGGGTACAGGCTTCTCTAAGAGAGAATCACTCCAGCTGACTTCTGTGTTCCGGATTCTCCTGTCACTCAAGCTACTCTGGACCAACTCTTACCCATTTGCTTAGGCCATGCAAAATAATTTGATCTGTAGCTTAATCAAGAAGAATCTTTTTTTTTTTCCATCACAGGCAATTTATTTTGTTCTATTCATTCACAGTTAATACAGAAAATACTTGGAAACATTTCTATATAATGTTTGACACAGAAATCATCAAATAGAAGTATACAATGTTGACAGGAGGCAGTACATTTACAATTTATAACCCCAAATGTATTTATAAATTAGAAATGGAAAGATCTACAAATGAAATTATGAAGGTTCACCAAAGTCATTTAATCTGTCAGTTTCTCATTCATTTTTATGTCTTAATAATATTCTATTATATGAATAAGCCACATTTTATTTCTCTCCAGTATTTGATAGCTATTTGAGTTGTTTTAACTATTTTACTATTAGCAACACACTGCTGTAAACCTTCATGTACATGTTTCATAGGTGAACATCTTGTTTGTAAATAGGTATCTAGTAACTAGTGGTAAACTTGAAATGGTAGAATTCTTTAAAGCCTAATTCTAGGTAGCCTTAAGAAAATGTATCTTAATTATTTTTGAACCTGTATTCACCTTGTTTTTTTCAAATATCTTAAGTTATATTTTCTTTTTCAGAGCTGCTTCTTATTTGGGGCTACTTTTTTTTTTTTTTAATTGAGGCGTAATTCATAAAAGGGTATATTGTTTTGATGAGACTTTTTACAACTGTGGTTGGATATCTTTCTTTAGTCTTCCAAGAAGGGCCATTTTACTTTTTTAGAGTTACTTTTTAAAGTCATGAGGTCAACAACTTGGACTACTATGCATGTAAGTGCTAATGCAAATTAAAGCCCAAGTTGACCTCCAGCAGCAGTTCATTCTATGTTGACAGTGAGAGAATACTTTGCCTGTTAGGATACTGTTACTCGTGGACTGAAATGCTGAAGAAACCCCTCCCCCTATTTTGTTTTTTGCAAAAATCAAGGTATATTCTAGGGTTTCCTGGTTGACCTCAACAGATAAACTGAGATGATAGTCTTAGTTCAGAAATGATCTGAATGTAGATTTACAGTCTACGTGTACAGCTGGCTAAGTGAGATCGCTTTCACAGTTCTGCATGTATCCCATCGGCTCCCCATTAGTCACTGAACTCTTAAAACTGGTATTGTAACATTATCACAATGTTTTGCGCCAATTTTATAAACTTTACAGTGCAATATGTGTTCCTTTTCTGAGGCAAACCAAAGGTATATTTCTCAAGGTTCTGCTGCTATCAGCAGCGTTGATGGAGGATTTTTTATACATTTGTAATAGATAGAAATAAACCAGAAAAAAAATAAGAAAAAAAAAGTGGTGGAGGAAAAGGTGAACACTGCAAGAATACTCAAAAGGGCTGAGAGTTGCAAATGCCAAGAATGGCTTTGCATAGTAAATGGAATAGAATAGCTCTGAACTATAGCTTACTTTTCCTGGTTTGGTCTGACAGAATGATTGAATGCTTTTGTACAAAAATCAGAGCCTTAAAAACAAGGATTTGGTGAGATTGTAAAATGGTGTGCCACTTTGGCAAAACAGTTTGGTGGTTGGTCAAAATGCAAAACATTGTTACTCTGTTACTCAACAATTCTACCCTTAGGAATATATCCTCAAACTACTGAAAATGTGCACCTATGAAACATGTACATGAAGGTTTACAAGAAGAATCTTTTAAAAACAATTTTTGGACTACTAATGATTTTCAATTTGGAATTTTATATTGTACTTTGCTAGAGTAAATAAATAATAAGAGACGAGTCAATAAATGTCTTACTTGATCCATTTCTATTTGTTCTTGAGAAGAAATTGCGTAAGCAGGGATTTGAGCTGTTAAAGGTTTTCTGTAGCCATCTGTTTAGTGGTGCGCTGCTGCCCCGTTAAGATACCACACTGTTTGTGCATTTCCCTCTTCTGAGCTCTGCTGGGGCTCTTTGGGTCATGAGAGAATATGTTAGTTTCCTCTTAAAGGCTCTGTTAAGGCATTAAGGAGCTTCGCGGTCTTTGTAACTCTTACCACCCTGAGAAACGGTTCAAAGAAAAGACATCCCTGACTGTTGCCCTTGCATGGCTTCTTGCAAGGACCTGAGGGAAGTTTGGCTCTTGCCACAAAATCAGTGTGGGAATTTGACAGGTGTGCACAGGATAACCTCTAAGATGTAAGAGTGCTTTCTGAGTGCTAGAGTCCTCTCCATAGTCTTGGCTCCACACCTGGTAAGCCTGGAGTCATACGCCCAGAGAGTGGAGGTTTATTAGGGTTACATAATGTGTGCAGAGTGTGCTCAGTCTAGCACCAAGGGAAGTCTTTGTCTGGAGGAGATAATAAGTAGCTCTAACAGACTAGCCTCTAGTAAAACACACACACACACACACACACACACACACACACACACACACACACACACACACACACACTATTTTCTTTATTTGAACTTGTTTTCTTGCTTGGTGTAGAACCCTTGGTATATTAAGTTTAGAGCCAGATCAGTTTTTAAAAACAACCTGAACACCGTCAAGAATTGTTTGTATACTGGGCTGTTCTGTCTTCTGCATTCCTGAGGACAGAGGCCTCTGTCACTGCTCTGTTGGTCCTTCCTCCAGCTGCTGGGAGAAGATGCCTGGACACAGCTGCAGGATATGTCCTTCCGGACACGGCCATCTGCGTTAGCACTCAGGAGGCAAGCTGTGGTGTGACAGTTAGTGCCTGGATGTGATTTTCCACGTGAGGATAGATAGATGGGAGATCACTGTTTTCATGTTGGGAGGGAGGGAGGGAGGAGACAGCCATTCCATAGTTGCCTGTCTTGTGTTAAAGTGATCCCTGGAGCCAGCAGATTCTTTCTAAGAACCCTTAAGCCTGTAGACTAATTTGTGAGGTGAAGGTAAAATTTGATATAATCTCCCAATCTAGTTAAATAGGTGTATTCAAGCCTCAGTGTGTCTCCATGTGCTAAGACAGAGTAGCTAAGTAGGACACTTCAGGAAGCCAACTGTTGTATTCCACATGCTGTGAGGCCTCTGACTGTGTTGAGTGGGGGCCCCAGGGTTTCTTGATACAGTACTGGGTACCAAGGCTTGGATGCCTGTTTGAATAACAATAAACACCTGGCTTACTGGCTACGTGAGTGTGCCCTGCTTCGTAGCTCGTTAGTGTGGCACACCACGTTCAGTTGCGGTATGGATGAGTTGCTCGTGTATTTTGGAAAATAAAGTTGCTTTATGTAATTTGGCCTTTACAGCTTTATCTGTCAACTTGACACAGCCTAGAGTTACCCAAGATGAGAGTCTCAACTGAGGGATTGTCCAGATCACATTGCCCTGTGACTCTATCTGTGGGGGATTATCTTGATTGTTAATTGATGCAGGAGGGCCCAGCCCACTCTGATTGATGCTGTGTGCTGGCTAGTCCTTCAGGGCTGTATAAGAATGCTCGCTCGCTAAGTATGAGCCTGCAAGGGAGCCAGCAAGCGGTGGGCCTCCGTGGTGTGTGGTGTCTGCTTCAAGCTCCCACTGAGTTCCTGCTCTGACTTCCCCCAGGGGTGCACTGTGACCTGGAAGTGTAAGCTTCTTTCTCTAAGTTGCTTTTGGTTACGGGGTTTATTACAGCAACAGAGAGGAAGCCAGAGTATAATACAAGCAGAAGTCGAGTTTTAGGAAGATGAATTCCCCCCAAATTTTTGCACATTACTTATATGCCAACATTTATAAACTATTGTGAAAACTCTTCACTTCTGTCCTTCCTTCATCTTTCCCATTCTCCCTTTCTCCATGGTTTTTCATCATTTAAAGAACTTTTATTAAAGCTATGATTTTAAAATTCAAATTGTATTTTTCTGCGTAGTTATCAATTCTGTTACATAAAACAGAGCTGACATCTTAAGGTATCCCACAGTGAAGAATTACAAAATTAAAGGAATGCTTTCCTTTTTTTTTTTTATTCTAGTTTTTTGAGACAGGGCTTTTCTATATAGTTTTGGTGCCTGTCTTGGATCTCTCTCTGTAGACCAGGCTGGCCTCGAACTCACAGAGATCCATCTGGCTCTACCTCTAGGATTAAAGACATGCCCCACCACTGCCCAGCAGGAATGCCTTACATTTTTATACTTTATTTTTCTAGGGTTGTGATATATTTTTTAATCTATAGATTACCTTTTACGACTTTAGCATTTGCTTTGTTGTAGTATCTAATTAAATTATTTCTAGTGATAAACAGGTTTATACAAGTATATTTGGTTTAAAGGATAGTATCAAAATAATCAAAACAAAAAGACCCTATGAGAAATGTCTCATTACATGTTCTTCTTTTCAAATTAAATTCTGTTGTGATTCTGTGTGTGTACCTATGATGGTGTTTCCTGAGACAGGGTCACATTGTATAACAAAGGCCTGCCCCTTAATCTCTGATCCTCCTGCTTCCAACTCCCTGTGCTGGGATTACAGGTGTGCACTGCCATGCCAGGCTCTGTTTATGTGAGCATGTTACTCGTGAAAACATGCTATTTGCCGTATGAAAAAAAAATCACCTTTTTAAAGGTAGTTAAAAGATTTTATAAACTTTTCTCATATGGTTTGATGTTTTAACTAACTTGTGCTTTTTCAAAGAAGAGATTCTTGACGTCCCATTGGATAGGTCTACTGTGCATGTGAGAGCCTCAGTCTTAGGCATACTGAACCCAAACTATGAATTTTTACCTTTTATTTTCATCATTTTGGCACCTTTTTATGTACCTAATTATGTAATAGATAGTGTAATTATGTATACATATATTATGAAAAATGTAATTTTGATGATTTTATTATCCTGTTTCTTCTATAGTATTTTTGGTGGTATTAAGTAGATGGGAGGTTTATTCATTTGTTTTATATAATATTGTATATATTGTTTTCTGCTAAGGATATAGGGCAGCTACTTTACCTTACAGTATATAGATCCTACACTTTATTTCTACAACTGTCTATAGGATAAGAGACATACATGTAACATCCATATATTTACATGTGGGCAAGTAAAATCTTACGTAGGGAATATATCAGGTGCAAAGAAGGCAGACTCCAGTTTGCTGTGGGATTTGTATGGTAGATGTACTTAATTAGATCCAAATACAATGTTTATCATATTTACTAGGAATTCAACTCATTACGTAGTTAGGTAAGAAAGCATCCTTTTCGGGGCTGGAGAGATGGCTCAGAGGCTAAGAGCACTGGCTGCTCTTCCAGAGGTCCTGAGTTCAATTCCCAGCAACCACATGGTGGCTCACAACCATCCATAAGGAGATCTGGTGCCCTCTTCTGACCTGCAGGTGTATATGCAGACAGAACACTGTATATATAATAAATAAATAAATCTTAAAAAAAAAAAGAAAGCATCCTCTTCTTTTAGAGACATGTATATAATTATAGAGGTGAAATATGGTACCAGTCAGAAATTTAGTGGTGTATATGCAGTGGAATGTTAACTATTTAGGTGATGGGCATATGGCATTACTGACATTCTATTTTTTTTCTTAATTGAAAGTTTTGACAATACAGTTTAAAATCATGATTCCATGGTGGGTGTTTTGTATGATGAGACATAACACTCATTTTTGTCTTTAAAGGAACCCATTCAGACCTCTGGATATATTTGCAACTTTGAAGAATTAGAAATTAAATCTGTTCTTTTGGATGAGATTCTAAAGGTAACTAACAACAACAGAATTGCACCTGGGGGAAAAATGGAGCCAAGAGAAACCTGGGGGACTCTTTCTGGCATTGTCTGCACCTCTGTGTAGGAAGCCTGATTGTCCATGGGAGACTCCGTTTGTCTATTTTCCAAATAACTCTTTTTTTTTTTTTTTTTTTTGGTTTTTCGAGACAGGGTTTCTCTGTGTAGCTTTGCGCCTTTCCTGGAACTCACTTGGTAGCCCAGGCTGGCCTCGAACTCACAGAGATCTGCCTGCCTCTGCCTCCCGAGTGCTGGGATTAAAGGCGTGCGCCACCACTGCCCGGTCCAAATAACTCTTAAGATCCAAACATGGGGATTTCTTTTTCTTTGTTTTTCTCACAGTGTACTAGTTTGTTTTATTTTATTATCTTCTTTTCAATTGTAGGGAAGAAATATCCTCTGCAGGCAGCCTTCTGAATTCGTTTATTTCTTCTTCACTTTCAGAATCCAGAACACCCTAGCAAGGATTACATAATGAATTTTGAGATCCGGTCCCTTCGAGATAGTCGAGCATTGATTGAGAAGGTTGGAATTGAAGATGCGTCTCAATTCATAGAGGACAATCCACACCCCCGACTTTGGTATTTTAAAAACCCCAGCATTCCCCAAAGTCAGCATGCTTTTAAAGTCCCAACTCTGTTACCCTCTGTTTCCCACTAGCCTCCTCAGGGGAACTGGAATCTCTTCTGCTCTTCTTTTCAAGCATGTTATATGAAAAACGTTTGCATGTGCTAACACAATCGTTTTTACGTTTTAAGAAATCCACCAGATTTTTTTTTTTTTTTTTACCGTGTTTCACTGATTGAATTCTGATACAAGACTTGTCTATTAGTCCTATGCAGTAGGTTTTCTGTGTCTTTTGAAAACCCAGGCGCCTGTTGGCTGAGGCCGCCCTGCAGAAGCTGGACTTGTACACGGCCCAGCAGGCGTTCGTGCGCTGCAAGGATTACCAAGGCATCAAGTTTGTGAAGCGCCTGGGGAACCTGCAGAGTGAGGCGATGAAGCAGGCTGAGATTATCGCCTACTTTGGCAGGTTTGAGGAAGCGGAAAGGATGTATCTGGACATGGACAGAAGGTAAATTAGGAAGGCAGCCACCCCCAAGTGTTTTTCTGCTCATCGTGTTCTACAAATGGAGACCATAAAGTAGACGAAATATATTGTACCATTTCTTTTAGAAAATAGTTTTCTGCACGCCTTTAATCCCAGCACTCGGGAGGCAGAGCCAGGCGGATCTCTGTGAGTTCGAGGCCAGCCTGGGCTACCAAGTGAGCTCCAGGAAAGGCGCAAAGCTACACAGAGAAACCCTGTCTCGAAAAACCAAAAAAAAAAAAGAAAAAAGAAAAAGAAAATAGTTTTCCATTAGGAATACAACTGGGCATTTCACAGGCCTCATTAATTTATATTTTAAAATTTGGGAGCATTTTTTCATCTCTGCTTTTCTTTGATTTATTATGTTTAAATTTTTTTTTTTTGGTGTGTGTGTGTGTGTGTGTGTGTGTGTTTTGTTTGCATGTGTTTGCACATGTAGGTATTTGTGGAGGCCAGAGGTGAGTGCTGGGTGTCTTCCGCTGCCGTTTTCCACCTTGCTGAGACAGGGTCTCTCACTGAACCTGTTCCTGGCATTTTGGCTAGATTAGCTGGCTGGCAGGTTCTCAGGGGCTGTCTCTGTGTGCTCAGTGCTGGGGCCACAGACGCCATGGCCATGCCCAGCCTTCACGTGGGTGCCACGAATCTGAATTCAGGTCTTCATGCTGTGCCACAAGTATTTAATCACTGAGCCATTTCTCAGCCAATTGCTCTGTTTAAATATGTGTTCATACATTACTATGGAGATGCTGTTCATTTAGTAAAGAAAACAGTTGAGAAGTCTGTAGAGACTGGAGACTTTTTTTTTTTTTTTTTTTTGAGATAGGGTTTCTCTGTGTAGCTTTAGAGCCTGTCCTTGAATTTATTCTGTAGACCAGGCTGGCCTTGAACTCACAGAGATGATTCTCCTGCCTCTGCCTCCCGAGTGCTAGGATTAAAGGCATGTGCCACTATTGTCCAACAAGACTGGGGACTCTTATTATTTATTATATAGGTCATAATTTGAGTTTTGATTGTTGACGCCATTATTTAATTTTCTTCTCTCGGGAATGATAAAATAAAAGTCAAAAGAGAGATTGTTTTATGACTTATATTTAGTTTTTCTTTATATAATGTATGAGCTTCACTTCAGCAATAAGCATGTAATCTAATTTTCACTAATTGATATTTATACCCCCAGAAGATCCCTTCTACGTCTTAAGCCCTGAGAACAAATACAAAACCAAGCCGTTATACTATATATTTTATTTTGCAATAAACCCGATTGTGTCTAAGAAATCCATGAAAAGAGGTAATTATTATTTATGCCATTAGTTTGCTCAGTAAGCTGGAAATCTAGGAAAGAAGACTAGAAACAGCCTCTTACTCCGGTGTCGTTTCTGCTTGGATCGCTGTGATGGAAGTACCTCAGGCCGGCTAATCCATAAAGCACAGATGGTTGTTTCTCACAGCTCTGGAGGCTGGGGAGTCCATGGCTGAGGGTCTAGCAGCTGTGATGTCTGCTGGGAGCCCTGCCTGGACCTCCAGGGTGGTGCCTTGAATTTCCACATGGTGGAAAGCAAGGGTAAAAGAACGTCAGCTTTCTCTGGTGCCCTTCTTATGAAGGCATGTTGTTTTTTTTTACTCTTTTTTTTTTTCCGAGACAGGGTTTCTCTGTGTAGTTTTGGTGCCTGTCCTGGATCTCATTCTGTAGACCAGGCTGGCCTTGAACTCACAGAGATCCGCCTGGCTCTGCCTCCCGACTGCTGGGATCAAAGGTGTGCGCCACCACCGCCCGGCTATTTTTTTTTTTTTACTTTTTTTGGGGGTCTGCCACCCAGCTCCCAAATAGATCACACATGGAGGCTTATTCTTAATTATGAATGCCCAGCCTTAGCTTGGCTTAGTTTCTAGCCAGCTTAATGTACCATAACTTAACCTGTCTCTCTTTTGCCTCGGGGCTTTTCCCGTTCTCTTACTTCTGTAAATCTTACTCTTACACCGTGACTTGCTGTGTAGCTGGATGGTTGGCCCTGGAGTCCTCCTCCTTCTCTGGTTCATAGATCTCTTCACTTCTCCATCCCTTTTCTTCTCCCAGATTACTCCTTCTATCTATTCTCTCTGCCTGCCAGCCCTGCCTATCCTTCTCCTGCCTTGCTATTGGCCGTTCTGCTCTTTATTAGACCCACAGGTGTTTTAAACAGGCACAGTAACACAGCTTCACAGAGTTAAATAAATGCAACCTAAACAAAACTAACACACCTTAAAAATAATATTCTACTACAAAGGCATTCATCATCTCACGAGAGAGGCTTGATCACTTCCCCAAACATACCGTGTCTTGATGCTACCACAATTGGGATTAAATTTCAACATGAGGTTTTGAGAGGACATGCCTTCAGACCATAACTTCTGCTCTCTCCCAGTTGCCTCTTACTGGCCAGGCTGTTTCCAGAGTGTCTGGAGATAATCAAAGCTCCTAGAACTGTGTCTAGCACAGAGCAGGCAACTGACAAGCTTTGTAGAGTGAATGAAACTTTTTTGTTTTTCAGAGACCTCGCTATTGGTCTGAGGCTGAAATTGGGGGATTGGTTCAGAGTACTGCAACTCCTGAAAACTGGGTCTGGTGACGCAGATGACAGTCTCCTCGAACAAGCCCACAATGCCATTGGAGACTACTTTGCTGATCGGCAAAAGTGGTACGTGAGCTACCTGAAGTACCTGATGCGTTCTTGCATGCTTGGAATTATTCTGTTACGCAGACTACCTCCCCAGGGGATGGTGCTGTCAGAGTGAAAGCCCTTCTCCTAAATCCTGAAATTCCAATGGCCCTGTGATGCATTTGCTCTCTGGATGCAAGTCATTTTTTGAGCTGAGAGATAAGCCTGGCATCACTTTGCCATCTATACACAAGACTCTTGTACCTAGCTTCAGAAAACACTTCACTGTTTTGAGACCACAACCATGTTGTCTATGATTTATTTGTGAACATAGTTAAAAAAGTATATTTACTTGTTTTGTTATAGATTTTTTTCCAGAAAGCATTGCTTTATTCCAAAGTTTTCATTGTGATTAATATGCTTATTTATGTCAATGATTCAAGTACTTCTCTGATATTGTAAGTTAAACAATGTGAGAGCATTCAGAGAATATTACAAGTAGAATTTGCTACATTGTCTCTAGATTTAAAAGAATGTGAGCTTTAAAGGTAGTGTGTAACTGAAGACGATGAAGTAAGACAAGCACTAGAAATCCTAATGAAAGACTACTTGGGGGCAGTTCTTGGTTATCTGGAGACTTATGTACTGTTCATGAAGGTTTTTCTTTCATCCACAGGCTGAATGCTGTACAGTATTACGTCAAAGGCAGGAACCAGGAGCGCCTAGCTGAATGCTATTATATGCTAGAAGATTATGAGGGGCTAGAGAATCTTGCCAATTCACTTCCAGAAAACCACAAGTTGCTTCCAGTAGGTATTCCATATTTTTGTTTTTAGTCAAGAAATATCCTCTGTAGCAATGAAAACTGAAAGTTAATCTATAATTTCATGGTTTCTTAGACATGGGATGATGCTTTAATTTTATTTTAGAATCAATATGTTAGCATTACTGAATTCTTGAGCTGCAGGGAGAAATCATTCACTAGAGCATAGCCTCGTGTGAGTCCAAGGTCATTCAGAATTTGCTTCTAATTAATTCGAAAGGTCGCATCAACAGTGAAGTTCACCATTAAAATGACTAAAAGCAGCATGTCCCTTCCTTGACTGTTACTTTTAGGCCTCTGAGTTGACGTTGAGTGCCGCTCATGTCTGTATTTATTTGTTTAGTGTATAACTCAGTATCTGTGGTATTAGTCACTCTCAGCCGCAGGGTCATACACATATGGGTTGTGGGTTCCATCCTAAAAGCTGTCTGTTAATTAATAGACAGGTCTAGAGTTCTCTGGCAGTTCAGGTTTCTTATAAAGGAACAGTTGGCTTCCACTGTCATGATGGTCCCATTTGCTCTTAACACAACCCTGTGTGTTTTAAGTAGGAGAGAAACTGAAATTTCTTAGAAATCGCTTATTTTTGAAGTGATGGGTGGGGTGAGAAAAACTCTAACTAGTAATGAGAGAAACAAAAAGATGGCAGGAAGGTGTGTGGTGATGGTCGATGCCCCAGCCTCCTGCCACCTTCTGGGGAACTTGTTTTGGGGTTAGCTTCGAGAACTGATGAAGGGGGCATTTCTTTTCTCCTTTTTGATTTTGCCATGCTAAGATTCAAACTTGACACTTGACCATTAAACTGTCTCCCACCCCAGTCTGCATTTGTCTGTCATCTATCTATCTATCTATCTATCTATCTATCTATCTATCTATCTATCTATCTATCTATCTATCTATCTATCTAGGAATCTTGCTTTGTCGTCTAGGGCATCAGCTCCTTTGTCTCAACCTCCTGTGTGACTGTGGTTAGAGATGTGAACCACAGGCATGGCATGAAGTGCTCCTTAGATTAGATTTGATGTGTCTCATGTATCCTAGGATGCCTTGAACTCACTGTGTAGCCAGGGGTGACTTTGGATGCCTCTAGCCTCTGGGTGGTGCTTGGAATGCACCACCATGGCAGTTTATGTGGTACTGGGGGCCAAACCCAGGGCTTCGTGCTTGCCAGGCAACATTTGTATAGCCCAGGCTGGTCTTGAACTTACAGAATCTGGTCTCAGCCTTGGATTTAAAGTAAGGCAGGGCAGTGTCTTCAGGGCTTGAGCCAATGAAATGCTAGTTCCGTGGAAGTAGGCACTGTGACACTTGTCCTGACCTGCAACCTCTGCCCCTGTCTAAAAGAAAAATCACTAACCACCGATGTAGTATTCAGGTGTCCCCACCAGTTTATCCTTCATGTGTCCCTGTGGAGTTTTGATAAATTAAAATATAACTGATTTCCTGGGTCTCTGAAATCCGGTAATAGTGTTTGGTGCTTACAGGAAATAGCACAGATGTTTGTGAGAGTTGGAATGTGTGAACAAGCCGTGAGCGCATTCTTGAAGTGTAACCAACCAAAGGCAGCGGTGGACACCTGCGTACACCTCAACCAGGTGAGGAACTGACAGTTGCCATCTGGAAAGCCTGCCGGTTTAGAGATTTTTAACTGAAAGCAAAATTAAAGTCACTGAAATGGTCTCCGGTGTAAGGCATGGGGGGCTAGGTGTGGTTCAGGGAAAGAAGCCTAGCTCGTGGGTGTTTGTACTTAACCTCCTGTGCTACCACACGGGGTGACCTGCTCCCAACTTAGCCAACCAGGGAGCACAGAACAGATCAGTGCTTTCAAGTTTTTGTCTGGAAGTAATTTCATAATTTTCTGCATTTTGTTAGGTTGGGTTTGGTTTCCAGGAAAGGACTAGGTTAGTGGTCACTCATTGCCTGGGGAAAGAATTGAGTTACTTGATCAATATTTATTTTGGCAGGTCTATTTCCTTTCTCCTTTATAGAAAACATGTTTTTGATATTTAAAAAACCCCGAAATTTAACTAAAAGTGCAGAATTATTACAGAAACTTTTGGCTATCAGTATATTCTTTTAAGCATTTTTTGAAGTGTTTTTATAAAGATCGATTTACCTTATAAACACAATTTGTAAATGTTAAATCTAATAGGATATTTTCTTAAGTGGAACTGTAAATTTATTTTATAATGAACACTAAAAAAATGGATTCTTTTTCTGGCTTATAATATGTGCAAAAAGAGAATCGTAAGATTAATGTGGTTATATATTTTGAGACTTTGATTTTCAAATGTACTTCACCAAGAAATCCATCTTAGATGGTTCAATCATTTTGAAATGTTTGCTTGCATAACTTACGATTGCTCTGATTTTTAATGACTTTTAGAATGTGTACTGGTTTTGCTCTATTTTGAAGTAGTGTTAGCATTTATTGAACACTTAGGAGCTTATTGTGGGACTTTCAGGGTGTAAGTTCTTTAAATATTCGGGTGACTGAATGCTATAATTTTTTCCTAGTGGAACAAGGCTGTGGAATTGGCTAAAAGTCACAGTATGAAGGAAATTGGATCTCTGTTAGCTAGGTATGCGTCACATTTACTGGAGAAGAACAAGACTCTGGATGCCATTGAGCTCTATAGGAAAGCCAGCTACTTTTTTGATGCGGCTAAACTGATGTATAAGGTAATGCACAGTCCTGCCAAACATTATCTTGTTCTAGGCTAAACTGATGTATAAGGTAATGCACAGTCCTGCCAAACATTATCTTGTTCTAGGCTAAACTGATGTATAAGGTAATGCACAGTCCTGCTGAACATTATCTTGTTCTAGGCTAAACTGATGTATAAGGTAATGCACAGTCCTGCCAAACATTATCTTGTTCTAGTTACTGCTTAAAAAAAAAAACTTTAAACTTTATTATTAAAAAACCTTGCAAATAAACATCACATACCCAAATTAACCAGTCCCAAAGTTTATACGTCTCAGTAGACTTCTACATGGTTAGAATAGCCATTCAAGGATATTTTTATGCACTTATCCATCACCATACCTGAGAAATCCATGATAGAATTGAACTAGAACAATTAGCTTTGTATCTTCTTTTATAGCTTTTAAAAAAGTGCTCTCTGTTTTCTTTGTAAACAAGTGTCTGTCACTGCGAACCCTCTTACGGCAAGTCTGTGTATTGCTGCCTTCTGCTAACAAGGGTAGTTATGGAGGCCAGCAAATTGCCAGTTTATAAACAATTGTGTATTTGGTACAGAAGCTAACCAGAATTTAAGAATTTTCTGGGACTGCCATGAACAAATTCTTTTAACTGGAATTAAATCCTATTGATAAGAAAGTTATAAGCCTTTGTAAAATGTGTACATTTTAAAACAATTCTTTATTATCCATAATACAGTATTAATATACATAAATTTTACACTGTTATGCTCTTTTCTTTCCTGACTTAATAAAAATGTTTTTTCCCTCAAAATCACTTGAATAAGTGTAAACTTCTGAAAGACAGACCACTTTCCCCATTCTGATTTAGTTACTTAATAGATGTTATTTTTAAGACTGTTAGTTTCTATTCAGGTGACTAAGTTCTCAAGAAAAGACAATGACTTTTAAAATCTAAAACATAAGTAAACTCATACTCCATCCTACGCTCTCCCTCCTCTTAAAGAATCAAGTCTCAGTTAAGTTTGGAAATGGTTTTATTTGAATGGATACACACCAAGAGGTGTCTTCCCCATTGTTTGAAATGTCTAGATTGCAGATGAGGAGGCGAAGAAGAGAGCCAAGCCTCTGCGCGTGAAGAAGCTCTACGTCCTGTCAGCCCTGCTCATTGAGCAGTATCACGAGCAGATGAAAAATGCCCAGCGAGGGAAAGTCAAAGGGAAGAACTCGGAGGTAACGCAGACCATTCCGATCATTCACATAGCACACAATGGCAAGTCATCTCAGACTTCTCCTGGACAAGTCCTTTCCTCTCTAGGCTGTGTTCATTTCTTTAAAGGGCTTGAAGATTAGTAATGCCTCCTTTAGAGTAAGGATACAGATTGAGAAATTGCTGTTTAGAAATATGGAGAACTGTTGTTCTTTAAGATTAGCTTGTAGGGTGCTGTAATTTACTTTGGTTAAAGAGTTTTTAATCAGAGAATTAAAAAACTTTCTTAGAATGTAAATCTATTTTTTACCATAAATGAATCTCATTACATTAAATACATTTCACGTTGACTTAAACTTTACTCAGGTCTATTTAAACTTTGGTCTTAGTTTAGAAAGCTGTGGGTTGTGATGGAGAACTTGAATCTGTGACGACAGGAAAGATGATGAGATCTCTCTTGTAGCTGTGTTGTTGATATCTTAGTTTCAGACCTCACCTTCTGTGGAGAGGTGAGACTCTGTGTGTTTGCGCTGACCCAGGGCACTGGCTTTTCCCCCAGGCCACTTCTGCTTTGGCTGGCTTGCTAGAAGAGGAAGTTCTCTCTACAACTAGTCGGTTCACGGACAATGCCTGGAGAGGCGCCGAGGCCTACCACTTCTTCATCCTCGCCCAGCGGCAGCTCTACGAGGGCTACGTTGACACTGCGCTGAAGACAGGTGGGCATGTCGCCTGACGGGCGGGGACATCGGAAACTTGGAGTGAATAGCAACAGCTGGCTCTTCACTTGTCTTTATAGCAATTTTACTATTTCTGCCGATGTGTTTATCTATACGTGTCAGGATATGAATATACAGTTTATTTTGTGAATTCCTCTTTTTGAAGTTTTCCTCCACAGTGTTCACAGAAATATCAGGTGCTTTAGATAATAAACAAACAAACAAACAAACGTGTAGTACTCATATGTCTTCTGTTCAAAGCCAAGCACTATACAGGCTGTGCCTGGGTCTGGAGGAACTCTCCCACTTCTCATATTGTATTGGAAGCTTGAACAGGCTCGCTTTGTATGCCTTAACAATGCTTAAAGATATTTTCATGTCATACACATTTCTGTAGTATTTATCTTTTTTTTATAAAGTGATTCTTGTTTAGTAATTCCAACCAAAATAGAGAAGTACAAAAAGACAAAATAATGGCATGAAATAATTTTACAACTTTTTTTCTCCTTTTAATTAGAAAAATCTCATTTATTCAGATAGGTTTTTTTGTTTTGGTGTGTGTGTGTGTGTGTGTGTGTGTGTGTGTGTGTGTGTACATGCGCGCGTGTGTGTGTGTGTGTGTGTGTGTGTATGTATGTGAGTGTGTGTGTGCATGCGTGTGTGTGCGTGTGTGACCATAGCCCGTGTGTTGAGGTCAGAGGACAACTTTGAGAGTTGGTCCTCTCCTTTCCCCGTGTGGATATAGGGGATCCAACTCAGGTCATCAGGCTTGATGGCAAGCATCATTTGGGTGAATTTTCTGAGACATTTTCCCACTTCAGAGCTTCAGAGCTCCCCCCACCCCCCACCCCGGAGCTGAGGACGGAACCCAGGGCCTTGTGCTTGCTAGGCAAGCGCTCTACCACTGAGCTAAATCCCCAACCCCCAGAGCTTAATTTTTCTCCTCAGGAGTGTGTTAGTATTCCTTCCCTCATTGTTAAACATAGATCTATGACAGTTTTAACAGCTGCATCACAGTCTACCACTTTTATGTACTGTCATCCATAGATTATTTACATGCAGTATAAATGTACATCTTCTGGATTAACAGTATCTGAGGGCTTAGACATTTTTTCTGTTTATTAACTCCAATGAGTATAGTCTGAGATTTTGCTGTAAACTAAAGTATATGACTGACTCACACACACACACACACACACACACACACACACACACACACACACACAAGATAAAAATGTATTTTCCCCTCACAGATTGGGAATTCTAGCTTCATGTGTGTGCGATGAGTCGGAACTTGCAGTCCTCTGGTCTCTGCCTGCCAAGTGCTGTAATTAGAGGCATGACCACCATCATGCTTCAGCAGACGCATTCTTAATTCCTCCCCAGTACTGCCCTCGTCTAACCTTTATTATTTTTTTATTATCATTGTGTCTGTGTGACTGTACGCCACTTGTGCACAGGTGCCACAGAGGCCAGAAAGGGCTTGAGATCCCCCGGAGCTGCTGTTATGGTGGTGATGAACACTCAGAACGGGTGCTGGGAACCAATCTCAGGGCCTCTGGGAGAAGCTTCAATGGTCTAACCACCACGCTACATCTCCAGCCTCTACTTATACTTCAACTTTTAAAAATCATTACTGTGTCTGTTTTTTTCTTTTTTTCCTTTTTCCTCTGAAGAGCTTTAGTTTACTTCTGGTTTGTTCTGAATGTTTCTTTTGGAGTTTATTCCCATTTTTATTGTCATTAGTAATAGGTCTGTAAAAAAGGTTTTCCAATTGGCTGTTGGTTATATAAAGAAAATTGTTTTTATTTTTTAACTTATTTTATAGCAAATTACTTAATTTTAATTAATGTGATACAAGTTATGCAGCTTGAATATTTTAGAGTTATGTGCCACTTCTAGACACAGGCCGAGAGAAAACAGACTTCTGAGATTCTTCACCTGTTTAGTCAAGAGATCCATGTCCTTCATCTTTTTCTATTTCAGTGTAAAATTATTAGAAATAGTATGTATCTTGTAACTATTGCCTGTGAAACTGCTGTGCTCCAAAGGTGAAATTAGAGGGTCTTGTTTATTATAACTCAATGAATATGTTTTAAAATAAAATTGTCCATCAACTTCTTGTTAACACTTGACCTTAGAACCAACTGGTGGGGCCGGGTGGTGGTGGCACATGCCTTTAATCCCAGCACTCGGGAGGCAGAGGCAGGAGGATCTCTGTGATTTCGAGGCCAGCCTGGGCTACAGCCAACTGGTGGGCTCTAATGATAAGATGCAATGGACGTATTGTCATAAATTATACCATCAGAAGGACCTTTTTAAAAATGTCAGTGTCTAGAGAGGAGAAACAGAGAAATTGATGACCAATCTGATGCTGATTCTGCAGTGCATTTTAATAAAAGATTCTGTCTGTAGTGCAGAAGGGTTATAGATACGATGTGGCAGCTGTCAAAATAAACAGTCTGGGCTGACAGTGGGAAGCTCTTTACACTCAGTCCCGTTCTCTCAGCAGGACAAAGGACATAAGGAACCTCATACTGCATTTTTTTTTTCTTCGTGAGCAGAAGTACATCGCCTTGAGAATAACAGCTAATGTAGTACTAATTCACCTTGTCTGGAACGCCACAGAAATTACTGTTGATCAAATAGAACAGAAGCCACACGTTTCAATACTGAGCCCGTTCGGTCTGGAAGTGAGCAGGGCTGTGTGTTATTTTAGTGACTTCACTCTTAGAACCTGGGTCATGTACTCTGCTTCCTCCTGCTGGTGTGCCCGCCCCTCAGCATTTTTTTTTTTTGCATTTGTTGAAGCTCATGTGGGTTAAGGTAAAACGGCATCCATGGATCCTGTCCCGCACATGCTCATCCTGTACTTGTCTTTGTGATGCTAACGGTGCCATCTTTTCTAGCTCTTCATCTGAGAGACTATGAGGACATCATCCCCCCGGTTGAGATCTACTCGTTGCTAGCGCTCTGTGCTTGTGCAAGCAGAGCTTTCGGGACCTGCTCAAAGGCTTTTATTAAACTGGAATCGTTGGAAACACTCAGTGCAGAACAGAAACAGCAGTATGAAGACCTGGCTCTGGAAATCTTCACCAAACACACACCGAAAGACAACAGGAAGTCCGAGTTGAACAGCCTTCTGGAAGGGTAGGTGCCGCGAACTTAGATGCTGTCTACCTGATTAGAAGCTTGAATATAATAAAGCACTGAATGTTGAAGGTGTCTATGTTCATATTAAAATCAATTTTATTTATCCTACAAGGGTGTAGTAATGCTGTATTTAAAATAAGGGTTTTATTTGAAAAAAATGTGAGATGTAAGTATTGTATTTGAAGTTTGTCTTGGAATGTTTTTCATTCTTCAGTATTTAAAATATATCAGATAGTTAGGCTAGACACGTATTTTAAAGTCTAATTTTAAAGTCTAATTGTTTTCTCTCTTATTTTTACAGCGGAGAAGGGAAGCTGCCAACGTGCATCGCCACCGGAAGCCCAATCATTGAGTATCAGTTCTGGGTGTGCAAAGTCTGCAAGCACTATGTCCTCGCTCAGGAGATCAGCAACTACAACTTCTGTCCTTTATGCCACAGTTCAGTAGAATAAAGGAAAGAACTACCTTAACTCTAACGTATGTGAAGCATATGTACTCACCTGCACCTCTCTATGGAGTAATGCTTGATTTCCTTAGGCTTCACATGAAAATCAGCTCCATCATCTGGTAGCTGTACTTTTGTATAAAATATATATTAAAAACAAAACGAGGGCTGGAGTGTAGCTCAGTGGTAGAGTGCTTCCTAAGCATGCACAAGGCCCTGGGTCCACTGTCAGTACTGGGAAAAAAAAAAAAAGATAGTTCGTGCATCACAGTGCAATGAGGAGATCACTTGAGGACTTTTCACATAAGACTTACAGATGTGAACTTAATTTCTCTGTATTTCCTGTCTGTCCATTTATCATTTATGTAGCTTATAGTCTGTGGTGAGTTACCACAGAAATACCTCCACCAGGGCATTTTTTCTCATATTCTCAAGGTTTTACTAGTTCATTAGAGACCCCTTGAGAAGCAGGTGGACATGGAGGAGGCAGGGGAGGGGCAAACCTGGGGTAGAGAGTCGATATAGCCTGTATTTCTGGGGGTGAAGCAACTGTTGTATGGAATGAACTCTATTTCTATTTAAGGATTAAAGTCTTCTATAGTTTATTTTCATAACTGAGGAGATGGCATTTTAAGACTTTTTATTATTTGAAGTTTTAAAAAATATTTTATCCTCATTCACGAGGAGGCATTTGGGACCCACTTTTCTTGTAATAAACATGAATGAACTGATTCTGAGTAATGCTGTTGTTCCTTCCCATCAAACTTATCCCCAATTACGCTATGGTTCCAAGAACTCCGAAGGCCTAGGTGCTGACGTGTGGAATCAACAGGTAAGGCTGTGTGGGTAAGCAGTGAGCCCGAGCAAGCATTGTGGACCTGCTGTCATCCATGACACCAAGGTCACTATAGTTTGCTAAAATATACTTTAAAAATCACCTTCTGTATTTCCAGAGTTCAGATCTTAGGTTTTGATGAGATTTTATTTGAAATAAACATGAAAACAATAAATTATGAAGAAAAAAATAACATGTTTATCCCATGTTACTTGTGGTCTTTGTTGAGCTATTTTGGTGAGACAGACAGACAAACAGACAGACAGACAGACAGACACACACACACACACACACATACACCACACCACACCACACCACACCACACCACACCACACCACACCACACCACACCACACCACACCACACCACACCACACATGTCACATTGTTATCACACAGAGAAAAACCGAACAGTCTTTTTATGCACATGGCAGAGAATTGTGAGAATTGTTCCCTCAGAGACCACACGAAGTTCACATTAGAAACAAGGGAAAAAAATCATTACAAAGTAACAGAGTATTAACTTTGTTGATGTAGCTCCAAACGCTCATCCTGGGTATCCAAAATGAAAACAGCAATATTATGTTGCCCTCTGCTGTCTATTTCTGTCATTATTTTCTCAACCTTTTTAAAAAAGTATTTTAACTATAAAAGTCACATGTTCATAGTATTAATTTTCAGAAATATGTGAGAATATAGATGAGAAAATAAAAGTAGCCTTAACCTTTTTGAAAAGTGTTCATTTACACTTGAGATGAATTTCAGAAGAAGTGAAGCTGAAGAAATGAGTGTATCACAGACAAGTGTCTCCCCAAGAACTGTTTGCTCTTTTCTCTCAAATTAAAAGTACATCATAAGATTAAGCTTATTTAAGCACTTTCTGATATGGTACACATTACATTTCTGGTTAATAAAATTTCAAGAAATCTGGGCCTGGGAAGATGGAATTCGGGCACCCACATGAACACAGGCGATGGCAGCCTGCCTGTAACCCCAGCAGCTGGGAGGTTCAGCTGGCATCTCCTGGGCAGGCTGGCTAGCTGGACTAGCAGAATGGTTAGCACGAACTGGGGTTCAGCATGAGACCATCTCAATAAAGTGCAGAGCGGCCGAGGAAGATACTCCTCTACCTTTGGTCTCATACCCACAAACATGTTCACACACGTGTGAAAAAAGACACACACAGACATTTGCATGCACACAGACCTGTATAGACACATTAAAAAATAAAAGCAATAGTTAAAAGGATGAAAAAAGATGTGTCATGTGAATGGTAAGGTCAAGAATGCCTGTATGGTCACACTAATAACAGTTGCTGATAAAAAGGGTTTTAATTTTTCAAGTGCTTTTCTATGTGAATTGAGAAGACCACACAGTTTCTCCCTTTTCATTCTGCTCATGTGGTATGTTACACTGATTAATTTTCATGTGTTGAGTTATCCTTGCACTTCAGGAGTAATTCCCATTTGGTTACAGTGCATAATTCTTTCAATTGCTGCTGCATTTGATATGGTAGTCTTTTGTTAAGTTTTCTATTAATGTAGGCTGCAGAGATGGTTCAGCCACTAAAGGATAGGCCACAACCAAAATGCCAAGTTTCACATAAATGCCAATCACAATGGTTATTGATTGGTCTGTAGTTTTCTTCTAGTGAAGTGGTTCTCAACATGTGGGTCGCAACCCCTTTGGGTTGAATGATTCTTTCATAGGAGTCATCTAAGACCATCCTGCATGTCAGATATTTACATTATGATTCATAACAGTAGCAAAATTACAGTTATGAAGCAGCAATGAAAATAATTTTATGGTTTGGGGGTCACCACAACATTAGGAACTGTATTAAAGGGTCACAGCATTAGGAAGGATGAGAATCACTGCTCTAGTGTCTGGCAAGCATTGACATCAGCAATATTTGCTTTACAGAATAATGTAAGATGTGTTCCTTCCTGTTTGCAGAGTTTAAGGGCTGTTGTTAAATGCTTATAATCACTGGGATAGCCATCAGATCTAAAATATCAGCCTCTTTCCCAGTTAGAGGTCTGTTGGCATTTCTTAGTTCTTGATTCAGCATTGGTTTCCATTTACTTTCACATCCATCCTTTATAAAAAAAAATACTGTTCTCCTTCTCTACATGATACTATCCATTAATTTAAAAAGACTTTGTTGCTAGGCCATGGTGGCATATGCTTTTAATCTCAGCACTGGGGAGGCAGGTGAAGGCAGGTCTCTGAGTTCAAGGCTTGCCTGGTCTAGAGTGAGTTCCACGACAGGCAGGGCTACACAGAGAAACCCTGTCTTGGAAACAAACAAAACAAAAAAACAAAACAAAAACAACTGTCGCTGTAGTTATCCTGTTCCTGCCTGGCTCCCGTGGCCCTCAGACCCAAGTAAACACTCAAAGACTTATATTATTTATAAACTGTATGGCCTAATGGCTCAGGCTTCTTGCTAGCTGTCCTTATATCTTAAATTAACTCATTTCTATTAATCTATAATTTGCCATGTGGCTCGTGGTTTACTAGTATCTTAACATCTGCTTCTCATCATGGTGGCTGGCAGCGTCTCCTGACTCAACCTTCTTCCACTCAGCATTCTCCTCTCTCCTTGTCCCGCCTGCACTACCCTTCCTGCCTGGCTACTGGCCAGTCAACGTTTTATTTATCAATCAATCATAGCAACATATATTCACAGCATACAGGACACCCCACAGCACCCAACCAAAACCAAAACCAAAACCAAAACCCCAAACCAAAACAAATACACAAACAGAAAAAAAAAAACAAAACAAAACAAAAACAAAGCCGGGCAGTGGTGGCGCATACCTTTAATCCCAGCACTCGGGAGGCAGAGACAGGCAGATCTTTGTGAGTTCGAGGCCAGCCTGGTCTACAAAACGAGTTCCAGGAAAGGCACAAAGCTACACAGAGAAACCCTGTCTCGAAAATAACCAAAACCAAACAAGAACGAAAAAACCCAAAAAACCAAAACGACTTTGTTTTCCTGCTGAGCTGCAAGGTACTGAGGACAAAAAGCTTTGTTCATTGTATTAATCCCAGTTTTAAAATGTGTGTGTGCCACACTGTAGACTTAATATATACTCTTTCAGCAGGAAGTTCGATGTTAAAGATGACAATTACTCTCCAAGTTGATGTCTTTCTTCTCTGACCTTTATTTTTATAGCTAATTCTACCAAATGCCTCGTATTATTTATTTTGTATCACTGTAACCGTGCTAGTCGGGGGTCACTTGTAAATAAATTCATTCGACTCAGTTTGGGGGCTGGGAAGTCCACGTATGTACAGGCCTTCTTGCCTCACCACAGCATGGCAAAAGACACACAAAGAACAGGTGTGCAGCAGTCTGCCTTTTAACTGAGTAGCACCCCTCCATTGGTGAGGGTGGAGTCCACCTGCGTTAGGTCCCACCTCAACACACTGCTGCATTAAGATTCCCACTCACGAGTTGGGGGGAATACATGCAAACTGGAGCACTCCTTTTTTTGTGCATTGGGAACTCTGCTCTATTTAGATAACTACATTCTTTTTATCTTTGGAACTTAATGTTCTAAATATCTAGCTTTTAATTCACCCGGAATCAGCACATAAGCACCGTATCTTAAGTGCTTCTTTGAAAAACACAAGACCCTCTCTTAAAACAAAAGAAATTGACTTAAGGCCAGTCTTCTCCCGATCTCTGCATCAGGCTCCTCAAATAAATATTCTATCTATCTATCTATCTATCTATCTATCTATCTATCTATCTATCTATCTATCTATCTATCTATCTATCTATCTATCTATCTATCTATCTATCTATCATTATTTATCTATCTAATCTCTATCATCTGTTATAGCTCTCATCTCTATTATCTATCATCTCTCTCATCATCTGTCTGTCTGTCCGTCCATCCATCCACCTCTATCATATGTATGTATGTTTGTATGCATGCATGTATGTATGTTTGCATGTATGTGTGTTTATGTGTATGTGTGTATGTATGTATGTATGTATGCATGCATGCACACATCACAAAAAATTTTAATTCTCTCCATTTCCCGCCAGCTCCGCCAGGCGCTACCAGTCTATCTCGCGATACTACCGGTCCCCACACAGGACAAACTTCCTCATCCTGGAGCGAGCGGCTCGCTCCCGTCAGCCAACGAAGTCCCCGTGTGCGGACGGGCGCGGGCGGGCGGGCGGGCGGGCGGCTGTAGTTCCGCTTCCCCCGGAGCGAGGCGGTCATGGCCGGGCCGCGGGGCCGAGAGGAGAGCCGAGAGGGGCCGGCCGCCCTGGCGCTGGCCCAGGCTCGCTTCGCCAGGGGCGACTTTGCCGAGGCGCAGGCGCTCTACTCCGCCTTCATCGGGCAGTGCGGGAGTCGCGGGGGGTAAGTCTCGCGAGACGGGGATGGCGTCGGGGGGGGGGGGGGGGATGGTGGTCGCCGTAGGGACGGACGCGGTCCTCCGAGTGCCCGGGCTGCCCGGCTCCTGCCGTCCTCGGCACCCCGGCGAGGGCGGTGCGAAGGTTCGGGTTCAGAAGCTGGGGATTCTTAAGAAGAAGACGACGACGACGTCCCCGGACACCGCGAGCTCCCTCTCTAGCGAGAATCCAGCCGCCGATGGCGCTTTTACGGGCCAATAAAGCTCGTTGTTGCTTGGATGTTGGGGTCGGAGGAGCTTATCAAGCTGCACCCCTGACCCCCGCTCTGAAGCCCACCCCGCTTTTAGGTCTTGAGAAAACGGGGCCGGGTTTCAAGTGAACGCATTTTGGAGCTGCCGAATTGAGCCAGATGCCTGTGATTGTCCGTCTACTAAGATTTCGACATCTAGGGGGTCTCGATTGGGTTCCCGTTCTCTGCCAGTTAAAGAATTAAAAGGCAGTTAAAAAAAATCTCAAGCCAGGGCAGGTAGCAGCAGTGAAAACCTCAACAACAGCTAATGAGTGAAATGACAGCTAACGACAGCATTATAACGAGGAAGGAAGGGTTTTCCAGGGGTGGGGAGACATGCAGCAGGCAGAGCGGAGGGGGATTTCAGGAACCCCCAAATCCAGTCTCCTGGGGGGTGTTAAGGGGCTGAGGGTTGGTCAGTTTGAACACAGGGTGGCTGAAGGATCCTCAACTTCGGCCTAAACATGTCCTGATCCAGCTTTGAACTTGTGTGTGTGGGGAAGAGCAGATCCGTCAGCAGGGGGCCCTCCTGGTGGGAGAAAAGCCCCTCCAGGTCTCCTTTTTAGGCTGCCAGGTTTTTGTCTCAGGTCTGCAGGGTGAGGAAGAAGCCGGCCAGCTTGTCCTGGCTCCTGTCCTGATCCGTCTACCTGTCAGGGAAGTCTCAGCTCCCAGTCTCTCGGTACTGATTGTGAACTGGTCGTTAAATCTGGAGACTTGATCCAACTCAGAAAGGAGAACTTTTCTGTCTGCAGGTTCACACTTCCACTGTGAGCACTTGAAGCCTGGTTTTACTCTTTGTGATATTAGCAGGCTCGTTAACTTCTCAGTTGACGCCTGGGTATGTAGCATTAGTTACATTGCTGCGCTTGTGGATGGCGTGGAGCGAACACAGAGAAATTTCTCAACGCTTGTGTGACCTGCAACATTACCCTTCTCTCCCTTGGAAGTTTTGTTTTTGAGACATGGTTTCCCCACGCAGTCCTGGCTGTCCTGCAACTCCCTTGGCACACCAGGCTGGCCTTGAATTCAGAGATCCACCTGCCTCTGCCTCCCAAAGCCACTATGCCTGGCTCGTCCTAGAAGTTTTTTTTTTTTTTTTTTTTAATGGAATGCAAACTTGTCTTTTGTATGAGATCTAATACTGAAGGCTGCATTCCTACTTGTTTGTAAGACTCAAGTGGAATTAAGTCAGAGAGCCAAAATTGTTTTCTCATTTTAACACTACATTAACATGATAGTTAACAGAAATTTCTTTATTAAAAAATCCAGTGTTTTTATTAGTGCTTTGAGAATTTCATACAGTGTATGTTGATAATCTTCACTCACTCCCCACTATTCATCTTAACTCCACTCAGCTCTCCTCTCACTTCTTCAGCCTTTTTTTTTTTTTTTTTGGTAATCACCAAGTCCCATTTTGTGCTGCCCATTTTCTCCAGGAGTTAGGTTGACCTACCCGGGGCTATACCCTTAAAGAAAACTGCCCTCCTGCCCTCCCTCAGATTCCCTTAACTGTCTGTAGCTCCTCTGGGGTTGGGACTCTGAGCACCCCCCCCCCCCCCCACATCAGTGCTGGAGTGTTAACTGGCTCTATCGTGTGCAGACAACTGCAGCTGTCCTGAGTCACGAATGCAGTGGTCCCGCAGTGCCCAGAAACCACCGTTTCACTGTTTCACTGTTTCTCATCCCCAGGCTCTTGCAGGTTTTCTGACCTCTGTTCCCCATCCCCTGGGCCTTGGCGGTGGGAGAGGGGCATTGATGTAGGCGGACCCTTCCACTGACACTTTGTTAATAGAAATTAGCAGAGATGCTAAAATGATGTTCCCACTCCCCTCTCACCTCCCCCACCACTCCCGATAAACAAAGCTAGCAAACACCGATAAACAAAGCTAGCAAACACCGTTTCTCCCCTTGTTTAAGGCTGGAATGGGCTTGCCCAGGAAGTTTCAGAAACGATCAGCAGCAGGCGTGTGGACGCTACTTGGGTGTGTTAATTCTCCTCCTTTGCACATCTCAGCCCAAGAACCTCGGTCCACCACAGCAAGCCGATCTCCATCCTGTACGGGCTGGAAAAACCTGCCCGGCTTAGCTGTAAGAGTTCAGCATGCTCACGTTCTGGTCTCAGCGTCACTGTCTCGCTGGCGCCTTTCCCCTGGCCAGTTTCTCATCTGTCAAATGAGCCTTCAGTTTCCTTAGAGTTCAGAACTTGAAGTCTATCAGTTCAGCTTTCCCCCTTAAATATATCTTTGGAAATTTAAACTTGTTTTTTTAAAACATCGAGTGGCTGAATCATTTTGAAATGGTGCTTGCAACCCTTGATTGCTTTTCACTAGGATTTGTCATTTTTTTCAAATATCCAAGGACAGTTTTAGCCATAATTTAATTTTTCAAATATTTATCTTGTCAGAAGTTAGCAGATGCTAAAATTCCATATTCAGATTAGGTAACTTGGTTAAATGCAGTACAGAAAATATTATTGTGGGTTGAAGTGGGTAAAGGTCTTGCCATACAAGCCTAATGACCCGAGTTCAAACCCTGGATTGTATGTGAGGCTGGAAGGAGAGAACCACTCTTCAGAACTGTCCTCTGGCCCCCACAGACACATGGTGGCATGTGTCCTACCATTCCCACATACAAAAAGAAATACTATCTTTAAAAAAATCAGTATTATAACAATGAAAGTCAATGTTCGGTATTAGCCCATTTCTCTCTTTTTTAAAAATAGACTTCTTATGAATCTGTATAGGTGTTTTGCCTACATGTGTGTCTGTGTACCAAGTACATGCTATACCCATAGAGGCCAGGAGAGGTCGTTAGATTTTTCTGGTACTGGAGTTCAGATGGTTGTGGACCGCCGTGTGAATGCTAGGAATTGAACCTGGGTCTTCTGGAAGAGCAACAAGTGCTTTTAACTGTTGAGCCATATCTCTAGCCCCTGCCCATGTCTTTAAGATTGCAAACAAAATGTCTGCTTGCATGAAAAGTAGGATTTAGAACTTGCCTTAATGAAATCTAATATTCTATGATTATCTGAGGATAAGACTTGATAACAAAGCTTTGAAACCTCAAATGAATAAAGAAAATTTTACTGAGGTAGATTTTCTTTCTTGAAGTCTGGGGTCAGCAGTTCAGCTAGTGTCATAACAGAGAGAAGACATGCATCTTTCTGTTCTTTGGCCTTTAATGGTGGTCTTAGCGGCCTTAAGAGATGTCCTTGTGTCCGTCTTACTCAGTCAGAGCTGACAAAACGAAAATTTCTAAGTTACAACAGTTTCTCCCCACTATTACAAAGTTTAAACTGCAGGACCATGTGGGTGTGGTAATGCATGCTTTGATCCGAGCACTCGGGAGCCAGAGGCCAACCAGCTCAACATAGTGAGTCCCAGGCAAAAAACAAAACAAAACAAAAAAAACCCCAAAACAATGACCCACCCCACTCCCCACCATCCAATAAACTGAAAGACCCCTGTGTGCAGCAGCAGTCACAGTCCCTGTCTGAGTTCTCAAGGATTAATGTCAGGAGAAACAGCAGATGGGCCAGCCCGGCAGCTGAGTTCGATTCCTGGAGCCCAAGTAAAGGTGGAAAGCAAGTACTGAAATCACGGAGTTTTTATTTACCTCCACGTGCCTGCTGTGGCATGTGTGCTCTCTCTTACACACACACACACACACACACACACACACACACACACACATTTTTCTTTTTTTTTAGAAAAAAATAGGTGACTGCTGTTACCAATATTTTCTGAGGACTATGCTCTGTACCATTGGGTATAACAGAAGAGGACTTGAACATGTAGTTCTTCTGTTTAGTGCAAATTTGACAATCACTTTGGGGAAAAAGGAAGGAAGGAAGGAAGGAAGGAAGGAAGGAAGGAAGGAAGGAAGGAAGGAAGGAAGGAAGGAAGACAGAAAGTCAGAAATACCCCTGGCTCGGAGCAGTGAAGAGAATTTGTTGTTGGTAGTGGGGGAGGCTTTGACCTCCAGGCCGCTCCCAACTGCTGGTGTCTTGAACTCTCACAGGAAGGGCAGAGCTGTGGAATATTCTGCCGATGGTTAACCACTGTTTAACCAGTGTTTCTTGACTTCAGATCTCATTGTTTGAAGACCACTGACATTTTAGAGTGAATTAAAAGTGGCTGTGACACTTTGGTGGCACACTGGTACCTGGGCGGGCTTTCCTTGACCAGGGGCTCTGAAGACTCTAAAATCCACGGACTTCAGATCCACGTTGTGCGGTAGCCCCACGAAAGTCGCCGATGGCCCTAAACAGAAATTGATTTCAGGTTCTCAAGCACATTTTGCTTCTTCCACTTGGCGTTTCAGCTTCCACACAGCGTGTTGGAGGCTATGGAATCTGACAGTACCCCAAAGAGCGGGGCAGTAGAAGTGAGGGAGTTTTACAATGTGCTTTTAATGTGGACTTTCTGTTTAAAGCAAATGCAGCCCCGAGGATTTGGCGACCGCATATAACAACAGGGGGCAAACCAAGTACTTCAGCGTTGAGTTTTATGAAGCCATGGACGACTACACGTCTGCTATAGAAATCCTGCCCAACTTTGAAGTTCCGTATTACAACAGAGGCTTGATCCGCTACAGGCTGGGTAAGGTTTTGTTTTTCTCTGGTGTTTTTGCTTTTCTCGTGGAATGTATTCTGTTGCTTCAGAGTGATCAACTGTTGTGAAGGAATCAAGTTTGACAGTTAGGTGAAATTTAGGTTTAAAAGGCATTTCCTAGGCATGCTCTGAGAATGGGACCTGGACGCAGGAGCAAGGGTGACCCCATTACTCTGTCCTCTCGATGAGGGTAGTACTGACTGGCGCCTGTGACACTTTCTAGTTGAAAAGGCAGGGGACAGTCCAAAGTGAAGTTTTTAGAAGCCTGGATTAAAGAGGCTTTGGATACTGTTTCCCATTGAAAATAAAAAGAAAAAAAAAATCTATTTCTCAGTTTCACTGCAGCTTTGTAAAATGGTTGATACAGTTTTGTTGAAATTTATATGCTCCCCACCTATTAAATTGGATACAAAGCATCACTAATTTTCTTTGTTTTTTGTGTTTTGTGTTGTTGGAGATTGAACCCAGGGCCTCATGTTTGGTAGATAAGTGCTAATGTTGCTGAACATCATTCCCTGTCTTCCATCACTGATTTTAGAGTCGCTTGCTCCATAAGGGCACACATTATTTTGACAGAGCATCTTAGATCACTGAGAGAGGCAGCTTCCTTTTAGAGGCATTTTTGAAAGCTCGTAAATGTGAAACTGTGTATATCCAAACTTCACAGTGCAGTTGTGAAAATACTCAACTTTTTTTTTTTCTTCTTTTCTTTTCATCTCTGGGACTCTGCTATAGGGTATTTTGATGAAGCTTTGGAAGACTTCAAGAAGGCATTAGACCTAAATCCTGCATTTCAAGATGCTGTTTTGAGCTTAAAACAGACCATTTTAGACAAAGAAGAAAAACAAAGAAGAAATGCTGAGAAAAGTTACTGAAACTTAAGTTCTTGAAATTTTAACTCAGGGTCCTTAAACCTATGTCTGATTAGCTCTAAGATACACACGGAATTATTTTGATTATGTGAGAGACTGCATTTTAGAAGTGAAAGTAAAATAGTATGTTGAATCAAAGTTACTCATTTCAAGAGAGACCATGTTGGATGGATCTTTTAATAGAATAAATAGATAATATCAATGTACATTATTATAACAAAATATTTAAATTGGTATGTATGATTTTTAGTAAAGGTTTTATTTTTACTACATATTTTTATTTCTGAATTTTAATTTCCCCCCCACCCATAGAAAGGTTGCTGGTAAAATACAATCCAGACATAAACTCCCTCACATATGTTCACCAGTGAACATATCACATTTGCTTTTTCTGTATTCTTAAAACCAAAACCGTCCACTTCAAAGTCTGAGGCAGGAGGATTGCTGTGAGTTCGATGCCAGCCTAGGCTATAGAGACCCTCAAACAAAACCCAACAAAATAAGACAAAACCCAGACGGATTTTTTTGCTGACCCACTTGAGAATAAAATACTGATGTCACAGTACTTCACCCATAAACAGGTTCCTCCTGCATCTTCCTAAATACAGTTCTCCACAGGCACATGCCACTGTAACACCTAGTAAAAATAATACTATAATATGCTCCATATTCAGGCCATGTTCACATTTCTCCTGTGACTTTGGATAATTGCGTCATGTTCTCATGTCTCAGTATCTGAGTCTTTTCCTCTGGGGTCGTCCCCTCCTCATTCATTTTCTCCCCACAGCTCTTTGAGAACTCACTTTTCATTTGGTAATTGACTGAGAGACAGGACTCCTGGGCTTAAAAATATGTGCCCATCTTATGGGAGAGCAGTGGGAAACATTTCATCTTACACTTGATGTTTGTCTAGAAATCATTAGAGAGATGGGCTAGGGCTTGAGGATTGAAGACAGCTTCTGTCTCCATGTCTGTGATGATGGACACTATCAGTAGTTCTCAAAGACTGCTCAGACTCTTTATGAAATGGTGTGGGGTAGAGAGGGAGCTGGCCAAGTAAAAACACATATTAATGCAAAGCTTAAAAATTCCGTTTTGGGTTCTGCCGACGACCATCAGGGCTCTCACAAACTGGGAAGAACTCGGAGGAAGCAAGCCAAAGCCAGCGCGTCCCATCAACAATTTTGTTTTTATTGTTGTGGTTTGGCATCCCGAGATACAGACCCTCAACTCTGAGGTCTCCCAAACTGGTTTTATTGCTGCTGTGGGAACGCTGTTCTGGATGGAAATTGCCCCCACGGGAGAGAGACGAAGCACATTTGCCTGGCACCCGGAGCCCTCGCTGCAGAACTCCCGTGGCTTCGGATGCCATGACTATCACACCCTTAACTTTATTTATCTTTTCTCTTTCTTTCTTTCTTTCTTTCTTTCTTTCTTTCTTTCTTTCTTTCTTTCTTTCTTTCTTTCTTTCTTTCTTTCTTTCTTTCTTTCTTTTTGAAGTGATCTCATGAAGCAGAGAAAGTAATTGCCCTGTTGGTAATTCGGAAATAATATCTGGCAAAATTTATGGAGCATTTGTGCTGCAGGTGAATGCCTATGAAGAGGAAATCAGGTTCGATGGCCAGAAATGAAAAGCTGCTCCATTTTCTTAATTGCTCACGTCTTCCAAATGATCTATCTCTGTTGGGAAGGGCATTACTAGAATTTATAATGTTGCATGAAAACAGAAAGCTCCCTTAAAAAAAAAAAAGCCCGTTTGTAAGAAAACAAAAAACAACAAAAAACAAAAGCCCACGCTGTCCTGACCTTGGGAGAGCTAAACACATTTCCACCCAGAGAATCAAGTAATACTTAAACAATTTTATTTTCTCTTGGCTCCTACTCTCTCTTTTCTACTCACAACTGGAGTCAGATGTAGTATGAAAAAGAAAACTTGTTAAAACATTTTCATTTGCTTTGCTAGATTTTATTACTCAAAGTTTCTACATTTCTCAGAAAAACAAAATCACTGACGCTTAGGATCAACCCTCGCCGACACGTAGTTTCCCTCGTCTTTTACTGGACATAACTAACTAGTACGTTTACTGTGTTCCATCTTCTCCAAAACTAGGCTTCTTACAGCCGGGGCCTGTTTCTCACTGGCTGATGGATACCTTGGGTATTTAAATGTTGTTTATCCTCATGACTGTTCCAATTGCCCCGCATCTCATAGCTGCTAGAAAAGTGCCCAAACTCAGTTACCTTGGCATCGCCCCTCTGCAAAAACAAAACAAAACAAAACAAAACTTGCAGTTCATTATACAAATTGTTTCACAAAGGATAGTAAAGTGGTGTAAATGCATTTAAATTGCTTTCTCGAGTTTAGAAAATTATTTGTAACACTGCTTGAGTTGTTTTTCTCTTCCAAGGTTGGAACTGAAGGAAGTCCCTGGACTGATTTGACAGCAGCAAACACCAGTGGGTGAGCAAGCTAGATTTCCTAGTCAGCCCTCCATCCTCAAGCGTGATCTGATTGCTTTTCCTGTGGCATTCCTGGGTCCTCCGACACTCGATGGCATCTCTACCCTATAGGGTTAGCGGTATGCCGTTTTGGAGGTCATAAATCTTTCAGTGGGCATGCTACATTTTATTCCTGCCACTCAGGGCAAACCAGTTCCTATTTATATTGCTTTGTAGAGCAGGCTGGCCTCAAACTCAGAGATCTGCCTGCTTCTGTCTCCCAAATGCTGGGACTAAAGGTGTACACCACCTTTCCCCGCTTACTTACTTTCACAAATAGAAAAATAAATCAGTGACAACAAGTGTCTGTAACAGTGTAAACAATCAGTTGGCAATAAACGTATAGAATCAATGTTTACTTTTTCCCTGAAGTATTATGAAACAGTTTTATTGGGATATAATTTACATATTCAACCAGTCCATTTGAAGTTATAGTTAGGAGGTTGTGATTACATTCAGAGTTTCAACACTAGTTTTTAGAAACCTATTTTCAGGCTTTGGGGTAGGGGTATCTCATGGTCTTGTCTTTGAAGAATACTTTGTCAATGCAGGAAAACACCTTTAGTTGAATTAAAGACTAACTACGAGCATGCTTCAGACAGCACATGCATAAGACAGATCAAAGGTGCTGCCCCTCTTGGCTTTCCCTAAATGTCCCACACGGTTTAAACCTTTCTAATAGTCTCTGGCTAGAAACCTTAGTAGAGGAAATGGGTTCTACCTGCTTGGAACAATAATGTTAAATGTTAGATTTACTTGGATTGTTTAAGTTAGCAAGTGATTGTTTTGAAAAATTAATTGTTGGGACTGGAGTGATGCCTTAGATGCTAAGAGCACTGGATGCTCTTCCAGAGGACCCTGGTTTAATTCCTAGAATCCACATGGTGGCTCACAATCATCTATAACTCCAATTGTTCCAGGGGATCCAATGCCACCTTCTGGTATCCTCTGGCTCTTCATGCATGTGGTGCACAGACATACATGCAGACAAGGCCCCTATACATTTACAATAATAAAACTCAATCAACTGTTGAGATATGTGATGTGAGAACCCCGTGAACAGGACTTTGAACTGCTGCTCTGTGCGCCTCGTACCGTTTTAATGTTTATTTAGATTTCGCTTTTAGTGTTTTTCTAGATTTCTAAAACAATGTGCCAATTAATCAGGGAAATAGCATTCCAGTTTGACATGGCAGCAGAGCAGAAAGAGGAAGGAGGTTTACAACATTTCTCAGCCAGTGTTAGGGGACCTCAAAAGACTCTTCTCTCCATGAAGAAGAAAGGAGGATGATAAATACAGGTTTTTTGTTTTTTTCCTGTGTAAGGTTTTCCTTGGTACCATTAAACAACAGCGCATGCTTTTTAAAATGATAGGAACATAAAAATCACAAAAGCAAGGACAAAAGACAAATGATGGAGACCTAGAAGTGAGAAACCAGAAAGTCGGGCCGGGGAATATACAGATGACAATAAACAGAGAGAACACTTGTGTCCTGTGTTAGTGATGCCAGTGTGCACGCGTACCACCCAAGGGGTGGACGCCATCTTGGTTTCCACAGAGGAAGAAGCTGAGGCCAAGACGGGAACTTCCCAAGTCCATACAGACATCTGGAACTACAGTTAGTAGCAATTGATTTTTGTTCTCCAGCTGGCATCGGCTCAAAGTAGATATGTAGTTTTTTTTTGGTCCCAATTAAAAAAAATAAATTGCTTATAAAATGTTTTAGCACCCATCAAGGTGAGTATCCAAACAATGTTACATTGATTTTTTTTTGCCTTTTATAACAGAGCGTTATTGCATCGCTGGAATTGCTTGTGGCTCATTTTCACTCCTGATTGAAAACAGACACAGGAGATGGTGAAAAGCAGATTAATATTAAGAGCAAACTCCACTTGGAGACTTGAAAGCCACGGCTGCCAATATGTAGATTTGTGTCTTATGTTAAGCAAAGGCATCCAACACTTAGAAAGAGTGAACCAGACGAGTGTGTGCTCTTCCAGAATCACAGGCATCCCCGCCAAACACACCCACCCAAGGACGGTTGCGTTCTGGTGATTGAGGGCCCGAGGTTACATGAACTTGTCCGGTTTTGTCCAGAGGGCATGCAAATGAATCATCTGGTAGGCAAGATAACCCCAAAGGCTCCGGTTTTATTGCCCTCCAGGGCACCCACCAGTTTGGCCTCTAAGAGGGCAATGTGAGTTCTGCATCTGAATTCTCCTTGCGTTGCCTGAGACTCCTCACTTCTCTCAGCACCTCAGGGTTCTTTCCTGGATGCCGTGATTTCATTCCGTATTCTTATAGGGCTCATTTAACTTAAGAAGATTTTAATCTTTGACAGTACTATTAAAAAAATTAGCACCTTAGATAGAACTCAGTATACGGGCCTGTTATTTCTAGCAGGAACAAGGGTGGAGAGGGTCCCAAAGGGGCTCTTTTCCTGTTGTCACATGTGCAGAAGTTTAATTGTGCCCTGAAGCGATGTACAGGGAAACGCTTTCACTTTACGCACACAGAAAAGCAGCCCGGCTACAGAAGAGTTACCTACGAAATGCCCAGGCTCCCCCATGGTTTCTACTCTCACTTTCTTTTAATTACCACCATTTAGTTCCTATCTTTCAAGATCACTTCCTTTGTACACATACATGGTCTCATTCACACATACATCTACAAGCAAAGAATGATGTTGTGCACATCATCAAGCAGCTTGAGTTATTTTAATATCGTGGTCATGTTTCCATAGAGGAATATAAACCACCTTAAAAATGATCCTTTCTGTTTTGTTATGAAGTCAGTGCAGGGTAATAATAATTGAACACTACAAGAGTTATATATGAAAGCCAAGGTGCCACCTACACATGCCCTTTACCAGGCAATAACAATTAGCATAACTAGAAGCCAAGGCTCCAAAATACATCTATTCCTGCTGATCACATCTTCAGAAAATGCCTTTAGTTCTGGTTGGGTGTAGGGGTGCACGCCTGTGACCCCAGCATTTAGGAGATGGATCAGGAGTTTAAGGTCATCCTTGGCTACATAGTGAGTTCAAGGTTAGCCTGGACTACACAAGACCTCTCAAAACAAGACCAACTTTTGGTTCTGTTGGTATCTTAGTGGCTATTCTTTCAAGACAATTTTGGATGGTTTCTACTTGGTGAAAAGCTCTTTGGAGGATTACAGAGTTGATGAGGCACACACTTCCCTTGGCCCACACTCGTGTCTCGGTCTTGTCCCATGGCTGACAGAATCCCACTGTGTGTTCCCACACCCGACTCCCACCTGCGAACTTCCCATGGACCCAGGTCCCAGAAATTTTCATTAACTACGGTGCTGCATGTCAAAACCCATCCCCTGCCTGTGTAGTACAAGTGTTCTGCTTTGCCCTCCCCCAAAGTCTGTTTTCACTTTCACATGGCCGCAGAGTGGGGTCCTTCATGTGTGATGGTTGTATCATACGGTAAGTAGCTCTCACAGAGGCCAGGACTACAGAGCCTTGCCTTCGCTGTCCCTCTGGGGACCCCTCAATCCCTAGCTTTTTTAAAAAATTTTTTTTGATATTTTATATATTTTTATTTTATGTGTAGAAGTGCCTGACTGTATGTCTTTGTACCACGTGCATGCAAAGCCCACAGAGGCTAGGAGGGCATCTACCTGTGACTGGAGTTAAAGATGGTTGTGAGCCTTCATGTGGGTGCTGGGAATTGAACTTGGGTCCGCTGTAAGAGCAGCCAGTGCTCTTAACCACTGAGCTGTCTTTCCAGCCCCACCCCCACCCTTCCCCCCTTTTTAAGATTTATTTAGTATTATGTATACAGTGTTCTGCCTGCAGGCCAGAAGAGGGCACCAGATCTCATTATAGATGGTTGTGAGCCTTCATGTGGGTGCTGGGAATTGAACCTGGGTCCTCTGTAAGAGCAGCCAGTGCTCTTAACCTCTGAGCCATCTCTCCAGCCCTCACTCCCTAACTTTGTCTTGGGTCTTTCTACCATGACCTGCTTAAAAGCACAAATCTCACTCACCTCCTCTGTGCCTTTATATTCTCTCTACATATACCATGCTTTATTTGCCTGGTCTTCGTGTCTGCTCCTCCCCGGCAGGTGAATTATGGGGGCAGTGATCTGTGTCTGTTTTGTTCACCGCTGTACCCGCAGCACCTAGAACGGCCAGGGGTCTCAACTGTGTGGAGTGGATTAAGGAGCCAATTTTCATCTGCAATTTCGTAGATAAAATCCCTGGCTAATAGGGATGGGATGGGCCAATGCTTGGTCCTTCTTGGTTGACCTTGGAAGTTGGGTCTAATCTACAGTGAAATTTTCATTTTACTTAAAGCAACCACCCCTTGTGGTTTAATCTAGAAAAAGAGGGCCTTGGAGATGGTTAATTTCAGCAGTGATTTTGTTTTAATACAACTTCATAACAGGTGCGTGTGATGGGCTGAACTGTATTATTGTGAAAGATAGGATGCAGACTTCACTACAGATTCCTCACATGCTACCTTATTTGGGAATGCAGACAATACATATCTACTTATTCAAGACAGTGTAGACAGAGAGGATGAGTCCCTGAGCCAATGACTGATGTCCTTATGTAACGCCACCCCATATGACCGGTGTCTTTAGAATAAGAAAGACACTTGGACAAAGACACACGGGAGGCCACTTGTGAGGCTTTTGCGAATTATGATCTACAAGCCAAGGGGTGTCTGGGGCTGCCAGAAACTGAAAGAAGCATGGAGAATCCTTTCCCGGAGGCTTTGAGAGGATGAGGATCCTGTCTACACCTTGACTTTGTACTCCTAATCTCCAAACTAGGAGATATACAAGTTAGAGCTACTTTGTCATGGCAAATGTTGGGGAGATGTGACCACACCCAATAAGTATGAGTTCAGTTTTCAAGGGACAGGATTTTGGCACACGTGCTTTTGTGTTCCGGTACCCACAGATGTAGCCCCGTTGAAGAAAAGGTGTGTCTTTTGATGGAGCAACCTTACAAACAAGATTTCCGAGGTGGGGGAGGAGAGAGGGGCTGTGTGTCTCTTTCTTTGATCGTGACCTTGACTTGAGGAACCTATGACTAAGCGCTGTGCAAAACATGCCGCTTTGCCCTGGCTGCCTGCTGAGAAACTCATAACCACCCCGTGTGTGGTTTCGAGACACTCCACTCTTGGAGAGCTGAGGCCCTTCCGAGTCGAGATTGGAAGAGGGGGACTCACCTCAGGCTGCCAAAAAAACAAAGCATTCCTAGCAAGCCAGGTGAAAAAACATCCAAGTTGGCTGACAGGCAGGACAGGGAGCTGTCAGTCTGGGGCTCACAGAACAATAATTGTTTCCATCGCAAAGACTAGCTGCCAGTAGAGTCGTTGGAACTGGACCAGCCTCTTGAACTGGGAGGTGCTTTCCTGTGGCACCCCATCTCCCCCCATCTGTCACTCCAGCGTGTGTCACAGTTGCTGATGGTCACTTCCTCCCCCTCGGTCTCCTCATCCCTCACTTCCGCTTTTCTCAGTGTTCTGCGCAAAGATGAATGCCGATTTTCTCCTTTACTTAAATCTTTCAAGTAAAGAGGTCTTCGGCTACTGAGCATGTCCACAGAGAGTGGTCTGGGCATGCCCCGGGGCTCTGCTAGGAATGTAGATGCTTGGAGCTGGAGGTAGAGCTGAGTGGTACAGTCTGTGTTTAGCATGTGTGGGCCTCGGAGGATGAAGAGGATGGAGGGAGGAAGGGGAAGGAAGAAAGGAAGGCAGCAAGCAGGGAAGTGAAGGAAATGGAAGTTCTAAATAGGCTGCAGGTTACTGTCATTTGCTCCGGATTGGTTTCATCCGTAGATGGTTCCGACGGGAAACTAAAGGCCAGGCCCTCTGCTCTGCCGCCGAGCTACACAGTTCCTGGTGTCCAGACCAGCAGTGTTAGCGACACCCAGAAAGTTAGGAGAGATGAAGATGAGGTGGGTTTAGATCCCACCCCAAAGCAGCTGAATTCCACTTCCTAGAGTGTGGGGCCCAGCCAGCTAAAGAAGCTTCACGAAGACTCTCCTGTGCACTCACGTCTGAGAAGCATAAATCTAATGAGCATCTGATTAGACCTTTTCATTCCATATTTGTCTCTCCCACAAGACGGGAAAAGGTGGTTGTGTCTTGGCGCTGACCCTCTTCTAAGCATGGGAAGATAGACATCTAGAATCACGGGTGAGTTTCTCCTCCCCCACCCGACTCTGAACAAGTATGTGGGTGCTGGCGAGGAGGGGTGGGCAGTTGGAAAAGAGGACTTCTCTTCCTAGGTCTCGGGTTTGTCTTGAGGGGGTGGTGTGCTCACACTCTTAAATCAGAGACCATCTTTCCCATGTCATTTTCTTATCTCGCCCCAGCCAGACTTGATCCAGAACTCTGTCTCTAATAGTTTCTTTTCTTTTCTTTTCTTTTCTTTTTTTTTTTGGTGGGTTTCCTCCCTGGAAAAAAAAGTCATTTTTATTTGCTATTAAAATAAGCAATGCTGGCTAGCTTGCGTTTTCTGGATCCATAAGCCCTTCCTCTGGGCAGTGGCTGAGCTGGCTCCTCGGCCCACAGTATCACGGAGAAGGAATCTCAGACATAACTAATGTATAGTCCTCCTCGGCTTCCTACCCATGAGCTCTCATAAATCGCTGCTGTCTTCCATCAGCCTCAATTACCCGCCACAGCAGAGTCCCAGGCTGGAGAGCAGCCTGGCCCTGCCCCACGTGCTCCTCCTCCTCCAGCTCTCTGCTGGCTTTCTGATTGCCAGACTAATTCCTTTGGAATTGCTTAATGGGTGCACGGTTTTCACCGGATGTCTCAGGATGCTGGAGCTGGAGGGAACTGAAGAAATCATCGGCTTATTTATCTTGCAGGTAGACAGATCGGGGAGGAAATTCCGGGTTAAAGGTTATGCCATTGGTTAACAACAGACTGAAGACTGGATTGAGCCCTTTAAGCAGTCGTGACTTCCATTGAGTGAAGGGCCTCAGTTTACCCTGCTCCCATTAATCTTGGCACCAAACCTTTGTCCACGCCAGGATCCAATTCTTCTATCAGGACCGTTCTCCAGGGTGAGGGCTCATAGCCAATGTACTGGTATTTTTTCATTACCACAACCAAATTATTCAACATAGACAACTTAAGGGAGCAAAGACTTCTTTTGGCTGACAGCTCAGTGGGTTAGTCCATCATTGTTTGGCTCTACGTTCTTGGGGTGAACTTCATGGTAGCAGGAGTGTGTGGCAGAGGGCAGACGGTCACATCATCGGTAGATAGGAAGCAGAGCCGGAAAGGAAGTGCAAGGGGTGATGTGCTCTCAAGGACCCTTCCCTACTGACCCACATCCTCGAACTAGGACCCACCTCCCCAAGTCCCCTAGAACCTCCCAAGATCGTGCCACTGGCTGAGGACCAAGCATTTAAGGTGGGAACCGGCGTGTGTTGGGGTGCATTTCAGAATCTAACCCAGGTCGCAGGCACTCAAGTTCTGAAGGTAGGCAGGAGGTCCACAGAGCAGAGCTGAGTTGTGGGGTGCATGTCCCAAACCGAAGACTACAATAAAGGAAGCTGGCATGAAGAATGTGGGGAGGCGGGGCTTCTAGACCCCACTGCATTTCCACATACCAAAAAGCCTTTTGCAATTTGATTTATAAGTATGATAACTTCATATAAAACATGAAATGGGGAGAAAGAGTGGAGAGTAGAGAGCCATTCAGTAAGAAGATGCCCACTACTTCTTTCTTTTCTTTCTTTCTTTCTTTCTTTCTTTCTTTCTTTCTTTCTTTCTTTCTTTCTTTCTTTCTTTCTTTCTTTCTTTCTTTTCTCTCTCTCTCTCTCTTTCTTCTTTCTTTCTTTGTTTTTGGTGTTTTGAGACAGGGTTTCTCTGTGTAGCTTTGCACCTTTCCTGGAACTCAGTCTGTAGCCCAGGCTGGCCTGGAACTCACAGAGGTGGTCCACCTGCCTCTGCCTCCCTTGTACCACCGCCACCCAGCTGATGCTCAATACTTTCTATGTGTTCCCATTGAAGCTGTATGGCACCTTTGCAAGACTGACCCTATTTCCATTTTGGGAAGACAGGTAATCAAGGAGTTTGCTTAGGCTGTAGTTTAAGTTAGGAGACAGTCCAGATTCCTTCCGATTCCTTCCTTCCTTCCTTCTTTCCTTCCTTCCTTCCTTCCTTCCTTCCTTCCTTCCTTCCTTCCTTCCTTCCTTCCTTCCTTCCTTCCTTCCTCTCTTCCCTCCTCCTCCTGTACTTAAGTTCCTTCAAAGGTGACCAGTACTCTCTTCATTCCAGAGTCAGCCTTCATCTCTTTTGCCACACAGGCAACAAGAGTTCTTGTCGGGAGCCACACTGGCTTCACGGGCCTCTGATGGAAGTCCTGTTATACTTAACTGATGGGCACCTGGCGCCTGGGTTGACGGCCACCTCTGCAGCCTAGCGGTGGAGGTGGGATAGAGTGGCCAGCCCTGGGGTTGGCTGTGGCTTTGCCAGCTGCTGTCACATTCCGTTTTACTGTGGCCTGTTTTGTTCTACTTTATTTTACAGCTTCAAGAAGTTAGACATGAGGGAAGAAAACGGGAAGATAAGTGAACCAGCCTGGGGGCGGGGAGCCAACTCTTGCTACCTCTGCTTTGGGCTAAGTTGAGCGGTAAGGTTCAAAAGGATTGCGCATCACAGGGAAATGAGCTGCTCCCTGAGCAGGCTTAGATAACGGAGAATAGGAATGCCCATCCATGGTCCTGTTGTTGGTTGTTTTCTTATTCCTTTTGGGGGCCCTCCATCCAGCTCCCAAATAAACCACACACGGAGGCTTATTCTTATTTATGAATGCCTGGCCTTAGCTTGTCTTAGTTTCTAGCCAGCTTTCCTTCACTTAAATTATCCCATCTACCTTTTGCCTCTGGGCTTTTCCCATTCTCTCCTGTAAATCTTACTCTTACTCGTTGGCTGGCTGTGTAGCTAGGTGGCTGGCTCCTGGAGTCCTCGTCCTTCTCTGGCTACTCCTTCCTCTCACTTCTCCATCTCTCTTCTTCTTCTTCTTCTTCTTCTTCTTCTTCTTCTTCTTCTTCTTCTTCTTCTTCTTCTTCTTCTTCTTCTCCTCCTCCTCCTCCTCCTCCTCCTCCTCCTCCTCCTCCTCCTCCTCCTTCTCCTCCTTCTCCTCCTCCTTGTCCTCCTCCTCCTCTTTCCTCTCAGATTTCTCCTTCTATATATTCTCTCTGCCTGCCAGTCCCACCCATCCTTTCTCCTGCCTAGCTATTGGCCGTTCTGCTCTTTATTAGACCATCAGGTGTTTCAGACAGGCACAGTAACACAGCTTCACAGAGTTAAACAAATGCAACATAAACAAAAGTAACACAGCTTGAAGTCATATTCCCCAACATGGTCTTGCTGGGCTCAGCAGTGTGGCGGTTCTGGAGGCTTTTTGAGGCATTTGGACAGGCAGATCTAGATGGGATGCTTGGCTTCTCTGGAACAAGGACTGGGTAGGAAGCTGTAACTTAGAGAGCTGGGACTACCGCCCAACAATAGAGCTTCAGTACTAGGGCATGATCTGGGACTGGGACAGAAACAGGGATGGGGCAGGCATGGCCATAGTGAGCTTGGGGTGGCGGTGGTGGGGACATACTCTCCTCCTCCCATTATTTAGGCAAGGAGAATCAGAGCTGCTCGTTAAGGTTCTTTGCAACTTTTAGACAAATGACACACCAATCCCATCTCTTCAGTCCTCCTTTTGAGGAAGGTCTCTCACTGAACCACCCCTTTGCATACTAACGGTCAGCACTTGCTCCATGTTACAATTATTTTTTTTTTTCTAAATCCTGATACGGAACTGGGTCCTCCACAGGGGAAAATCCAGCATCTTGATGTTTTTAGGGCCCAGGAGAGATTTAGGCAGCCAGGGTTCTTCACACCCAGAAAAAGAAGGCCCCCCCCCCACTCCCTACAGCTAGCCAATACCTGATGCTCAGCTAGGTTAACGAGATGGACCACCCATTTTTACGGGGAGAAACATGGCCCTTCTGAGATGTTGCAGGGGCCAGGAAAGAGTGTGGGCTGAGCTGAGGGCTCCGTCCATTACAACATGATGAGGAATGGGGGCCAGCTTAGTAACTGGGCTCCAGGGGAACATTCTTACAACCTCCTTCAAGGCTTGCTTCAAGACCCGGCCAGCAAGGGCTCCAAATGAGAGGCGACATTTAAGCCATTAACTTGCCTAAGTTGTATGGTGTTGTACGAATTCTCAGAGTTGAGATAAACACTGACCCCGGAGGCGAAGATGGATGGACGTCCCTGGGAAAGAGTCCTCGGGGAAGCTTTACAAGCTATATGAAGTAAGGCAGAAGTGTGTTCCTAAGAAGGTTGGCAGGCCTGAGAGAAAGAGTAATCACGCTCTGAAAGGGGCTAAGAGCTCACACAGAGCCCTTGTAGCCCATAGGGCTAGGCTGGTACCCTCAGGGCTGGGTTGGTTTCCTCTGAACTCTTCTGGTCCCTTGTGGGACTGGGCCTGCCCTCTCAGGGCTATGCTGGCCCTTCAATTCCAGAATGGTTCTCTCTGCTCCCTGTCTCAGGGCCCTGATGATCCCCTTAGGGTTGGGATGGTCCTCTCTGGACAAGGCTGGTCACCTCAGGGCAGGACTGACTCTCTTAGTGTCCTGCTGATACCCTAAGGCCTAGGGACGTTCCCATTAGGCTTGGGCCAATCTCCTTGGGTGGGGGCCTCTAGGGCAGTCTTCCCCTCTACTTAATGAAGCCAGATGGAATCGTAGCACTTCCAATGTTTCTTTCTTGCTAGCAGGTCACTTAGTACCACAATAGTTACACAGTGTCCCTGAGTCAATCACTTCCATTTTACTAAACCAATTCTGAGCCAGTAGGGACTCAAGGACCTTTGGGGAGCTAGCCGGCTGAGAGTTTCCCCAACTGGGGAAGGCCAAGAACTATGAAGCAGAACTCTGCTGATAAGAAAGAGGGGTTAGTGGGTGGTAGGGGTGGGTGGGAGTGGGGGATGGGATGTGTGCTTGGTTAAATATGTTTGTTACACTCGGGAGATTTTGTATCTTCATGGGATGGCTTACAATTAAGTTCCTCATGGATGGACCTCACAAAGGCTATATAACTGTGACCAGGGAGGTGGCCAGACTTGACTACAGTTCCCCCCCCACCCCAGGGAGGAAAATGATAGAGTTTCCAGGAAGTAGGGAGCTTAAGCAACAGGCTTGCTTCAGAGTTCCCACCAAGGACCTGAACCCGTGGTTTTGTGGGCACATAACCCCCATTGTCCCCCGACCCCAGGTTGGAAAATCTAGAAAAAAACGTCTTCCTGGCTCAAGTTCAAAATGAGCTCAGGGTGGGGGCATCGTCGAGGTGGGAAGACTAGGACATCTGCACACATGAACCTTCGTCCAGGACTTCTTCTAGAAGGCTAATCAGACTCGTTCAGTGTTCATAAAATGCCTGGAAATTAGCATAGTCAGACACTAGACAAGTCTGGTGGGCGAGAGCCAGACATTTTTGGCCAAGGAGCCTTCAGAACTCACCCAGCTCGGCATACAAGGTCTCAAGCAAGAGTTCATGGGGCAGAAGGAACAGACTGGGCCAGGGGAGACACAGCTGATCCCCAGAGAGCTGTGGAGGGCTCTCGGCAGGAAGGACAGGGTGTCATCTGGCCAGACCCAGGGTTGCTTTTAGTGTTCTGGGAGTGGGGGTGGGGTGGGGTGGGGATGTCTCTCAGTCCACCCTGCAGGGAGGAGTAGAGATCTCCGTTGCTGTGGTGATGGACAGCTTACGTCAAGCTGAAGCAGCACAGGTCAAAGAGGAAAGTGTTGGCCCCCCAAAGTTCTCAGTTCTGAGGGGGGCTCTGGGTTTTTTTTTTCTTTCTTTGGCTTGGGTTTTGGAAGCCTGTTTTTTGGGGGCATGTTAGACACAGGCTTCTATAGAGTCTTTTGTTTGTTTAAGACAGGGTTTATCTGTGTAGTCCTGGCTGTTCTAGAACTCTCTCTGTAGACCAGGCTAGCCTGGAACTCAGTGATCTGCCGGCCTCTGCCTCCCCAGGACTGGGATTAAAGGTGTGTGCCACTGTTACCTGGCTGGGTCTTAAATTTTTTTAAAATTATGTTTTTTTATGTATGTATGTATTTAGTGTGTGTGTGTGTGTGTGTGTGTGTGTGTGTGTGTGTGTGTGTGTGTGTTGTGCATGGGTAGGTGGGAGAAGACAATGCTCCTTCCACTGTGTGTGTTCTGGGAATCAAACAGAGGTCATCAGGCTTGGTGGCAAGTGCCTTGACCTACTGACCCACTCAGCCATCTTGCCAGCCCTCTCAGGTCTTTAGACAATGCGTAGCGACAGTGGGAGATCAGAAGGGGTGGTGGTGGCAGACCCTCCAGAAAAGGCTCAGGACCACCTGTGACACCAGAGCTGATGTCAGGGGGAGCAGGTCAGGGATGCCTCAAAGGTGTGAGGTGGGCACGGCAGACAGAGGAATCATGGATCCCTGAGGGCAGCCTAAGGGACCTCTCAAGTGTCTGTCTTCCTCTCCTCTTCCCCAGGTCGGTTCCATCTTGCTGGGTTGGAAAGGAAATTGTCCCAAGGACGCAGGGCCATGGAATTTCACAAAAGTCTTTTTATTGTTACCCGAAAGCTAGGGACAGGCTTCGTTCTGTGGGGTCCTGGGAGTTAGCTTCATCCCTCAGACCCGCTGGGGCAGCCGCTCTCCATCCCTTCTTCATTAGGGGGTCCATTGGAAAAGGCAGGGTCTGATCCCCTGCTACCCCCATAAGAATGTCTCCTGGACTCTTTGGATGGCTCAGCTGTGGACACTTTCATACTAATCTTTACTGACATGGGAGACCTCCAGCCAGGCCAAGGGTCAGGGTGGGTCCATGGAGAAAAGTCCAGAGGCAGTAAAGAGAACCCGTAGCACAGAGTGGATGCACAGGCAAGGAGCCAGGCAGGGCAGTTAAGTTAGTTAGGCCAACTGGGCAATGCTAGGCATGTGTACATCCCCGTGGGGCTTCAGGCTATGCCCCATCCGGGCATCAGCTGCTGGCACTCAGCTCTAGGAGCGTATCCAGGGTTGTGTATGGGTCATGTAGGGCAACCACCATTGGGGACACACTGAGAGGCAGGTCCAAGCTGTAAGTGACAGGGGGTGTTGCCCATGTGGCTGTTGAACATTTAAAGTATGGCTTGTGCTACCAAGGAACCGAATTGCTAATTTTACTCTAATCAATTAAAAAGATGAAAAAAGTTTTCTTATTCAGGGGCTGGAGAGATGACTTAGTTCCAAAAAAAAAAAAAAAAAAAGCTTATTTTGCAAACCAGTTTCTGGGCACCCACAGCACAGTATCCAGGTAAAAGCTGGGTGGTATATAGCTGTAGTCCCAGCATGGGGGGCTGGTGTGAAACCAGGCAGGTCTCCAAGCTCCCTGGCCAGCCAGTCCAGCCAAATGGGTGAGTTCCAGGTTCAGTGTGTTAAAGGATAAGGTGGATAGCCACGGAGACTGGCATTGACTTCCACTTTTTACATGCGTGTGTTTGCACAGACATCATGTCTCCATATGCATACATGCATTTAAACACGGACATGTACACAGGCATGCACCACCACACACACACACACACATACACACACACACTCACACACACACACATACACACATACACACACACACTCACACACACGTACACACACACACTCACACATACAGACACACACACTTCTAATTCAATTCAGTTACTAGAAATTGTTAAAGTGTGTTTGGAACAACAAATTCACATTTATAGTTCGTACAGCGGCAGCGGAGGAGCCTGCTCGATCCAAATCAAGTATTTCTGATGAAAGCGTCATGTTCACTGTAAGTGTTAAATAAATACCAGATTGTGTGAAGGCTCTGTTAAAAAAGAAGAATGCAAACCATCTCTAACATTTTTATATTGATTATGTGTTGAAATGATAATATTTTGGATACATCGGATCAAATAAAATCATATTAAACTTAATGTCAATGGCTCCCGTCGCTTTCTAGCTCTGTGGTTTGGACAGTCCCCCCCCCCCCCCCCCCGCAAACTCTCTAGGCTTCAATTTCATCCTTATCTCCAGATACTGAGGGGAAAGACCCTCCCGCCTCATCACAGATGGTGTTGGCTGAAGAGGAGGACACTTGGAGGGAGGAGGTCTCCAGCCACACAGTGAGGTTGGCCTCAGAAGGGTCAGAGCCCCAAGGCAGACAGGAAGGATCTAGAAGATGTTCTCCAGGCCTCATGGTTAGCATTTGTGGGGACACCCCGCTGTCATCTAAGAGGCCAACACTGCCCTGGCTAGTTGACTCCTGCTAACAGACACGTCTTGGTCCTTTCTGGAAAGTCTCCTTCTGGCTGAGTGCTCCTCACCTGGATAGCTCCCCGTTCCCTGTACCTGGGCTTCAGGCTCCACTTTGGGCTAGGCTCGGGGAGGAGAGAGCAGAGGGAGAGGGACCCTTTCTTCTCTAGGTGGTTCCGTTTTTTTTTCCAGGTAGCTGTAGGGTTTGGGATGAGGCTATGGTGGACAGGAGCTGGTGTGTGTGTGTGTGTGTGTGTGTGTGTGTGTGTGTGTGTGTGTGTGTGTGTGATGCCTGTCTCCCCTCCCTCCCTCCCCTGCTCTTTCTGCATGATCAGATCCGTGAACTCATGACTGACCATCTGGAGGGCTGAGGACTTCATGTCCCTTATCTCCTTTGGTTACCACCGCCGCATACCTGCACCTGTCTTCGATCCATTAAGATGTTCCTTTAGAGCACCTGCTGTGAGGAAGGTCCCATGCCTGGGTGTTTTTTTATTTATTTATTTATTTATTTATTTATTTATTTATTTATTTATTTATTTATTTATTTATTTATTTATTTATTATGAACACAGAAGAGGGTGCCAGATCTCATTTCAGATGGTTGTGAGCCACCATGTGGGTGCTGGGAATTGAACTCAGGACCTCTGGAAGAGCAGTTGGTGCTCTTAACCTCTGAGCCATCTCTCCAGCCCGCCTGGGTGTTTTACAGCATGTCATCATATCTTCAGATTATCCAAGAAGGGGCAAAGGGCAGATAGGAGCGTAGTGCACTGCTCAAGCCCACAGAGCCGGGACGGGCAGAGGCAGGATTTGAACCTCTTCTCTCTGGCAGTAAGATTCAGGGTCTTGAAAGTTGCTTATGGGGTCTCAGAGCTGCAGATGCCCCGGAAGTGGTTTGTTGGAACCCACTCTTGTTTAGCCATTCCTCTGAGTGAGGAGAGCACTCCCATCTAAGAGGGAGGAGGCAGGGTCGGAGGCCCAGGAAGTCAAGGAAACTGGCCAGACTCAGAAACTCAAAAAGTTAAAGATTCACAAGCACTACCCAACCCCCACCCCTCCTTCCTGCCCCAATCCCTAACCACCCTATAGCCCTAAAGTTGCTGGCGGAGCGTACTCTCCCGTGGAACTGCTTTCAAGTTGGGCAGGAGGTTCCAGGGATGCTGTTCTCCTGAGTCTGCCACTCATGGTCAGGTGGACTTTTTAGTGATGCTGTGGTCTTTGAGTCACCATGCACCTGAATGTAACCTCACCCACTCGCCTGTAAGTAAACCCAATAAACTTACTAGGTCACCAAGCCAGACTTGGGTGGAATTATTTCTTTGCTCTGTTTTCGGTTGCCTAAATAGACCTTTGTGAATGTCTCCCTGGGAAAGGACCACACAACACCATTGAAAAGTTTCGATCCCCCGGTAGTGAGTCATACTGCCCACGCAATAAGCCAATCAAGCCGAATTAATAAATCCAGGCTTAATCTGAGCAGAGCAAAGCACCTCCTGGGTGACTCTCAGGAAGGCAGGAGAGGAATTACTAGAGCGCATGGCAGGTATGGGGACCAGTTCTTAAGTAGCCTGTAGGTGTGGTCTTAAGCAGCCCCGGGAGGGGAGGGGCTGACTCTTGGCAGGCTTTCTTAGGGGCGGGGTCTGGGAAGAGAGAGAGGTGGGGCTTCCACCTAATCACCTGCAAGGCTTCCACCTAAACAGCTATTTCCTTTCTCCTCTACTTCAGGGCTAGGAAGCATGACCAGGCTGGGGTGGGGCTTGTTTAAGGGTACTGGGTTACAGCTCCAACCTAAGGCTCTGGTGGGCACCGAGTTCTTGTCCCTTCTCCCCTGCAGGAGACTGGAGACCTGAAGTATGTGATTTCAGGTGGAAGGAAGCCTGTTGCCGGATTAGCCAGATTTGCCCTCTCATGCAAGTTGTGTGTGTGTGTGTGTGTGTGTGTGTGTGTGTGTCCGTGCATGCGCCGGAAATTAGTTGCATGTCTGTGTACCATGTGCTAGCAGTGTCCACGGAGACCAGAAGAGGGCCTCGGATTCCTCTAGAACTGGAGTTTCAGACTGTGGTGAGCCACCATGTGAGTGCTGGGAATTGAACATGGGTCCTCTGCTGGATCATCTCTTCAGCCCTGCAAGGTGTGTTCTTGAAATAGGCTGCACATGTGTCTGGATATCACTAACGGGGAGGGGACCTTGATGTGCCCCTAGGGTCTGGGGAGACCAGAAGGTGTGCTACTCACATCTAACCTAGCTACTGACACATGACTGAAACTGTCTGAAGGTGGCCTGCTGTTTCATAGACCTGCCCGCTGGCCTAGGCGTGCCATTTCCCAGGTGGCCACTAGGTGTCGCCATCACACCATGAGTGGGCCTCTTTGAGCCCATGGCTAAGAGGATGCCGGCTAGGGACAGGTGTGGGTCCTAATAGTCCAGGCTTTGTTCTGAAGGCAGTGGGTCCATCTTATCGGGTCACAGTGCTGCTGCTGCTGCTGCTGCTCATAACTGGGGCTTTAGATGGTATTTTTTCCGTGGAGATCCTCAAGGCTTACCCACTGGATGTTGAACCTTTGTACCCGGCAATGCCTGGGCTCAGCCCCCTTAGACACCCGAGGGCTGGAAACTGTGGCTTATATAAATCTCCGAGGCTCTGAGATTCTGATATTTCTGACACTTGGAAAAATCAGCTTCCTGGCTCCCACACCTCACAGATATGGGTCTGGCCTCTCAAGCTGCGGGCACACAGGGAGGCAGGAGGAAAAGGGCCCCCCACTCACTGTACCCCCATGCTGCCCATCCATAGATAGGTTACTGGAGATAATAGGGACTGGTGTATTATTTTTGAAATTATAAAATTACATTTCTCTTTTCCCTTCTCTCCCTTCAGACTCTTCTATATCGCCCACCCCATATGCTCTCCTTCAAATTCATGGCTTCTTTTTTTCACTGTTATTGAATGTATAATGTACATATACATATGTATACATACATATATATGCATACATATATACATATATATTCCTAAATATAACCTACTCAGTCCATATAATGTTACTCGTATGTGTGTTTTCAGGGCTGACCATTTGACGGTGGACAACCAATTGGTGTGCTCTTCCCTGAAAAAGACCACCTTGGAAAGTGATTCTGGCTCATCTGGTCACGGCTGAGCTCTTTGGTGCTCCATTCATCCTGTTGCAGACACCCTTTACAGAAGGCAAAACCATGTCCTCCTGTGTTCGTATGTATTGAGTCCTGACCTCCCCGCGGCCCCCCCTCCCCCGCTCCACTCCCCTGAGGGAGACTTGATTTGGAAGTAAAAATCCTTGTAGATAGAGTTAAGAAGAAGTCAGTCATATTGGCAGGTTTCCCTACACAAGGGGGCATTTACACACAGAAGGTGGTATTTATACACAGAAGGGGGCATTTGCACACAGACAACCCCAGGGGATGCTCGGTGAAGACTAGGGCAGACTAGGCAATCCCAAAGCCAGCTCCGGCCACCAGCAGCCAGCGAGGCTGGGTCAGAGGGAAGCATCTGGGGACACTGTCACCTTCCAGGTCCCAGGCTGAGGCTGTAACCTTGGCTGCTTAGGGTGCTTGGCTTGTGACGCCCTAATGTGTCAGCCTGGCAAACACGGTCGGTGCCCAACTCCGAGATCTGCTCCAGCTAATTGGTCCTCCCTCCCTCCTGGACCTCAGATGTGATCGGCCAGTTCTCTGTCTCCTTATTTGGGCCTCTGGCTGAACAATTCCTCTTTATTTCCCATTCTTCTGAGCCTCGTACTACATACCCTCTCTGCCCCACCCTTCACTGGATTCGAACGGAATCCGCTCTTTCGGATGTTTGAATGTCACCAGCCGGCAAGCAAACCTTGACTAAAACCGTTTTACACTAAAGGGTGAGTGACTAATAAATACACAGGTAGCATGGTTCCAGGGAAGTTCCCCCTTGACCCTCCCAAGGGGAACTTACCTGTTCAAAAAGATATTCATTACTACCAACCTTTTGTTGCGGGGGGGGGGGGGAGAATAATTTTGTAATGTGAACATTTATCTCCTTAAGCAATCTGTTAGGCATCTCAACTCATCTTCCAAATGAGGGCCGGAGTCTTGTGTCTGGGCTGGACTAGAGGCCCCCTTCTGTGCAGGTCCACTCTGCCCCCCAAACCAGTGGAGTCCTCTCAGGGAGCTCTGGCCAGTTCTCAGCCTCTTCCCTGGCTCCACATGGCTCCACACTCGCCTTGTAAAAGGTCGACTGCTTTCTCGGATTGGCTGTTTTTTTTTTTTTTTTCAGCCTCTCTGACCAGACAGGTTGCCCCCAGGGATGGATGGTGCTGGCTGCCAGGCCCAGTTGGCCCCCTGGGAACAGTGCTGGCTGAAAGGGGGGTGGTGCCCAGAAAGAGTTGGCATGGGGCAGGGCTCATGTCTGGTTCTAATGAGCCATGACCTGTGACCCTCAGTTGTGGAGGGGTGCTAAGGGGGTTACAGAGCGGCAGGGGAGGGGCATGGCCGAAGGCAGGGCTGTCATCTAAACAAGATGCCTGGACTTTATCCAGGGGCCTTGAGGAAAGGACTGGCAGCTAGGACTCCAGCACCAAGAGGCAGGGGGGGTGGGTGGGTGGGGGGAAGGCCTCTTTGGCTGTGAAATGGATAAGGGGTGGGTTGAGCATGGGGGTGGGGGGTAGACTAGATGGATTGTTCCTCTCCCCAGCCAGTCTCCCTGAGGCTCAGTAGGGTCTCTCTACCCATCCTGACATATCCGAGCCTGGGTGAGACCCACAGAGTAACGCATGGTCTTGTTTCCAGTGTCCTGGTACTCTGTTGGAACATAAGCCCGTGCCTGTCTCCAGGTGGCCCTGAACCAACCTGGCAGGGTCACAGTCGCAGAGACTTATGCCATGGCCATTGGAGGAAGAAAGCCGTAGCTTGTTATGGGAATTCCAGGGACGCTTCCTGGAGAATGTGAAGGCTGGATGGGGTATCCTGGAGCAGCCCTAGGTAGAGGGCAGCTGCTGTAGCATCCCCTCTGGAATCCCAACAGCAGTGGGATGTGGCACAACCAGCCTTTCTCTCCTCATCATAGTCATGCGTGGTCTTCTCGCTTCCAAAGCTCCGTAGATGTCCCTTGGCTCTCCTCATCCTGCATTCACCTTGGCTTTGCTCATGGGGTGGGAGTGGGGGGGGGCTGTTCCTGTAATTCTCTCTGCCAGTGCTAGCTCAGCGTTCTGAAATCCCACCATTACATCGTGTTGCTCTCTATCGTGCCCCGTCTCTCTCTATTTTGCCCTTCAAAATGCACAGTTTCCTTCCAGGCCTCCTTAAACTATCGTCCCCAGATTTCCTCTGCTTCCTGGTCAACAGACTGGCTGAGCCTCCAGCTTGAGGGGGACCACACCATAACCTGCAACGTGTCTCGGGGTAGGCAAGGTTCAGAACGAGGCCCGTGCTAGCCACTTGAGAAGCCAACGTATCTGCTGAGTCCTTGGCTGCCTATTTCAGTGTCCCCAAGGTATTTGACCTTCTTGCCAGGGACTGGGTGGGGACAGGATGCCTGTTTCCCAAGAATAGTCAGCACATCCATCTTGTGTGGGTCTATTCCTGTCGTTTCTCGAAGCATTAGCCACTCAGGCTGTTGTTGAGGGCCTTATTTGGAGAGCCTGGCTTCCTGCTACGAGGCTTCAGTTGAGGCAGTCAGGGCCTGCCGGTCCAGGGACAACGCCATCAGAAACAAATCCTCAACTCTGTTGCCCCGCAAGCGCTGGGAATTGAAGCATGCAAGGAAATACGATTCATAAATTGATGGACGTTGTTTTCACTGTCCCCAGGCTTTAATTTCCAGAAACAAAATGTCCGTGTTATGGCTGAAGTCCTCTTCGTTTTAGGAAACACATCATAACCCAGAGCTGTTTATGTATAGTTCATATATTATATGACGAGAGTGGGTTTGAGAGTGATGAAGGGTCACAGCACTGTGGTTACACGGAAACGGGAAGATCTGAGTGTGGGATCCACCCCCTCTATTGTTTATGTCGCAAACCCTGCCCTTATGATCCCTCCTGGAAAAAAAAAACGGAAGGGAGTAATGTTTCTTCTGGAAGCTGGGGCTGTGGGCAACCAGCTGTCAGGGTACTGAAGGGTCTCTGTGTGTGCGTGTGTGTGCGTGTGTGTGTGTGTGCATGCACACGCGCGTGTGCTCGAGGTGTAAATGCATGTGTGTGACATCTTTGTGGTCAGCGAGAGGCCAAACCAGCAGAGGTGGAAGAAACAGGCTCAGATTCTCTTTGCCCCTCCCAGCCAGTGAAACGCCCTGCCTCAATCTCCTCATCTGTGACAACGGTACACTAAGCCGCCGTCAAAGGCCACTTGGACACTTCTGGTCTGTGTGGAGTAAAGGAGACCCAGCGCCAGTCTGGGGATTCTGGAAATGCATTCTGGGACTCCAGGTGGGCTAGACGTTGGGTTGCGGTCTTGCTTCAAACGGCGCAAGGGTCCTGGGGTCGCTCAGGTCCTGGTGGCTTTCTTCCCTCCTTTCCTTTCTTCCAGGTTGTGGGGACATGGCTTGTGTGTGCAGCAGCCGGTGGGAAGGTGCACGTTCCTGGCCGAGATGCTGGAGAAGAGCTCCTTCAGGGTTTTTACAGCCCTGTTTACAAGAGAACAGGAGTCTGATCCCATCTCTCGATGTGATGCTCCAAAATTAGAAGTAAACCGCTCCCTTGTTTCCTTTCAGTAGCGTGGGCGGCGTCACTGGATGTACTTCCTAAGGCAGGGGGGAAAAGCAACAGGTCTGAAATGTCTCATCAGGAGGCCCTTCTGGCCTGGGGTGGGGTGGGGTGGTGGGTCAGGAGCTCGGCCTGGGTCCAGTATGCTTTGCTGGGCAAAGAGACTGAGCGGGTCTCCCTAGGGGATGGGGCTCACTTTTCCCAAATGCTGGGCCCTTATTGCTCCTGTTCACGCTAGAATCTCCTCTGAAACCTCCATGAAGCTTCTCAAAAAGGTGTCACAACTGGAAACGGTCAAGGGTGACCTGCAGACCACGTGACTTAGAGCTTGCTCCCACTTAGTAGACCCTGGAGGCTGCCTTCCTCTGGGGGACTTTGCTCGTGTGAGAAGCCACAGGGGGCCACATTGGGATAGAGCTCCTGGGTCCAGATATGGTATAGAAGTTGCATAGAATTTATTTTACCCCCTTGACCACAGCACAGGGGACTTAACTCTGCAGACACTGGAGAGGAGACCTCACTGTGGCAGGCATTGTGAGTGGGCTTGGGTAGTACACCATGGCTCCTTCTAGAATCTTTCTCTATGTCCTAGTTCCATGCCCATCTTTTGAGCCACAAGCTTTGCAGATGGGAAGGGTAAGGATAACTCAATTATTCTCTCTGAATGTCTCCTCTGCTAACCACATGTGAGGAAGATCCGACCTTGAGCCCTTTCATCTCCAGACATACTGGATTGGAGACAGAGGAACAGGGGAAGGGGACTCTGAAGTCATGAGAGGTGATGAGTGGGCCATGATGACATGTCCTCACCTGTACAGCCAGTGTGCAGACTCTCTACCCTAGGCATAGTAGTGTCTCCAAGCTGCTTCCTGGGCAGACATGGTGTACTTTGAGAATGGAAAAATGGACCATCCCTACAGCACAACGTGCCTGTTTGTCTGTGGGTCACTGTGAGTGACACTTTGGAGCTCGTGGTTATATGATGGTAGCCTGATTTGCCATGTGCCACTGGACACTGGAACACACCTCTCCCAAAGCATACAGATAATGGACCAATGGAAAATGTTCACGTTCTTTCTGGAGACATCAGTCTATGGTGGGTCTTTTAGACTCACTGTTAATTTGGGGGAAATCTGGCTTTTTTTTTTCTGGAGAAGCATGGAACATGCATATTTTATCATCACATTTATATCTTGCCATGATATGGGATCCTGGACCCCTTGGGCACTGGGGAGCAGTTGTTTGGCATTAGGAGAAAAATATTCTGCAAACATTTCCCCAGATGTCCTTGACGTCAATCTTCCCTACTCGCCACAGTGTGGCTAGAAGCTGGACCACACTGCTTCCAATACCTCGTTTACTTTTTTGGGGGTGTGATATTAATTTAAAAGATGATTATTATTGTTGTTTGGGTGTAGGTGTATGTGTGTGTGTGTGTGTGTGTGTGTGTGTGGTGTGTATGTACATGTCTGTACACATGCCATGGTGTGTATTTGGAGGCAAAAGGACTACTTAGTGGTGTGAGTTCATTCTCTCCATCTGCATATGCTTCCAGGAATCAAACTCATGTTTCCACGCCTGTGCCCTCGGATCAATCCCAACTGTCCTTGTTTTGGTTTTTTGAGACAAAGTCTTGGTATATGGGCCACGCTGGCCTTGAACTCACTATGTAGCCCAGGCTGCCTTCTAACTCACAGGGATTCTTCTGCCTCAGTCTCCTAAATGCTTGGCATGTGCTTCCAACATGTCTAGTTCCTCACTACTCATTCTTCACTATCTTTGTAGAGCTGGGGACTGAACACAGGGCCTTCTACACGTTAGGCAAGTGGTAGAATGCCACTCAGCGGCACCTACAATCCTCTTTATTTTTCATCTTGTAAGCGGGCCTCACCAATGGCCCATGCTAGCCTTGAACTCATTCTGCTGCCCAGGCGAGTCTCAAACTTGCACCCCTGTCCCATCGCAACCTCTGGAGCAGCTGGGATCACAGGACCCCTAGCCAGACCAGGATCTCTTTAGTTATCTTTAAGGCTGTCTTGGGGCCCGAGGGCAGAAAATGGCATGATGGCCAGGTGCGGACATGGAGCTTGGCTTCAGCACTTGGTGGCGATGCAGCCTCTGCCTTCCTGGTGCTGTTCTCATGGGGCTTTGTTGGCATGAGTGTAAGGGGAGCTAGCAGGGATGTGGGGGGGGGCACACATCTGTATTCTAAGAAGGCTGACCCTGACTGTCCCATGCGGCAAGCTCTGCCGGGACAGTTTGTAGTGGGAACTGATGAGGTAGATTTGAGTCACTGGAACCTGTCCAGGGGCCACAGGGGAGCTGAACCGGGACACTCACTCTCCTCGGTATGATTGTGTTAACTGAGGGCTGTGAGGATCAGAACGTCTGCAACATGGGGCTGCTGTGAGCCTGAAGAGCCAGTTTTTTAAAAAGTCAACATAAGGAGAGGAGACGGATGAAGAAAAGAGGCCCCCCTCATTTTTCCTTAAAAGGTAGTTTGAAAAAAATTAGAAAAAAAAATCCTTTGAAATGTTGCCAGCAGCGAATGAGTGAGAAGTAGAGAGAGTGCAGAAGACTCATACTCTGGTTTCAAAAATGGTTCTTAATGATCCTTTCCCATCGTTCAGCAGGAATGCATATCCTCGACATTTCTCCAGAATTTCGTTTTGTTCTCCATTTCAGGGTGGCGGGGGGATGTTGTGAACACTCTGGGCCTGCTTTCCCTGGCCATGGCAATTTCTCAGGAAACCGATGCATCGAGTTGCATTTTCAAGTTGCCTTCGGAGAGGCCATGTGTCCCCGCGCCATGTGGGAGTGGCCCACAGTGTGGGCTTCTGGGCTGGGGTTTAGGAGGAACTGCATATAAATTGGATCCAAATATAATTGATATTTAAATTTCTCCCTGGAAATTTAAACTTTTTTGATAGTTTATATCTCTCCTTAATAGCATATTAAATCATTTTATAAGCCTTAACAACTGTTTAATCTTTTCATTGTTGAAAAATGAGGTAATTGATCTAAACCATGTTGGAATATGCCAGGAAAAACTTATTTAATATGCCACCCTCGCCATGCATTCTGGGCATCCGGAGGGTCCATATGTGTTTAGGGTGGCCCATCTCTCCTGCAGTGGGGTCTCACATGGAGCCTGCTGGGATTGTGGGCTGCTGGGGGTGGTAGGGTGGAGGCTGGAGTCTGGGATTTGGCCCTTAGGCAAGGGTACTGTCGCCATCTAGGGTTTTGTCTCCTAATTGGGTACTGTTGAAAGCAAGTTCTTCTGGCCAGTGGTATGGTCTATGATTTCTCAGGCAAGGTCGTCTTTACATCATTTCCGTCCACAGTGCTCATGGCTGGGAAAGAGAGAGAGAGAGAGTCAGTGAGCTAGTGACAGAGTGAGGGAGAAAGAAGGAGGGAGCGTTGTTGTTCCAAAAAAACAAGTATGCCTTCTCCTTGGGAATGACAGCAGAGAATATCTTCTAAATGAAGTATGTTTCCCTTCAGAGATTGCAGCATGGTTGATCAAAGTCTCCTGGAAATAGCTTCTGGCAGCTCTGAGGTTTTCTGTAACCCTTATTCTGCTCAAACAGGGCGGTCCTGTCCCCAGAGCAGCAATGAACTGGCTTGGGAGGCCTGAAGAGCCAGGGGTAGGGGCAGATAGTGGTCCCATGTGTCCACGACAGCTTTGCGACCACTGTGGCCTTGTGTGGGCTTGGGGCACCGAGAACAGTTTCGTTTCTCTGGAGAAAGTTGATGGTGGTGCATGGGCTGGTATCCTCTGTTCAAGTAACGCAATACAGACATCTTCTAAACTTAAACGCGGCTTTGGCAATCTTGGTGAAATGGATTGTCGTCAGCTACGTGTCCTGATGTCCTCGGTAGAGTTGAGGAATGCTTGGACCCCGGGCTCTGATCCCTTTCTGGTTTAAGTTTAGGGAAAGACCAGGCACTCTAACTCTACCTGGCAGCAGGGACGAACCCCTTCTTGTTAATTATTGCAACGTTAAACTGTCTCCTTCCAAGCCCTATATACAGCCCTACACATTTGTATACATTTTATATGGTCTATTTCCATTATAAATTGCCCATAAATTAAATACAGATTTTTCTCCGAACATCTTGAAAAAAGGGAACAATTTGTGTGATGCGTATTTCTGGGATTGGAGGTGACATGAATTTTGAAGGGGCAGGGGGAGGGTGGCTCCGCACGCTGACTGCCCAACATGGAGGTCATGTGTCTGGGTGAAGGCAACTCGAGTCCTGTGTGAACGGACATGAGGCGTGTCTTCCCTCCGTCTTTTAGGGTGGGAGCCGCACGTCCTGATTTACCAAAGGATGGAGACTGACGGACGTGGATGATCGGGAGGGGAGCCAGAGGAGGACAGGAAGGACAGGGAGGGATGTGAGTGCGTCCTTGGTCTGGGGCTGTCTTCCCTGTGAGGTGTATTGTCAGTGTGAACAATCAATCAAGCAGTAGGAACTTCAGGGGGTTAGTTCAAGCGGATCCCACTGCGTTTCTACGTCACTGCGAATGGAGAGCTGGGGGTGCAGCTTGCCCCGCCCCGGAACTGCCTGACCGGAAGCTTGTTCCATTCGTGATCTGGCTTTGCTCCTCCAAGGGCTTTCTGCTCCTTCTGCTTGCCATAGCTTCCCAGTTTCTGCTCTTAGGTCTTTATTCAATTTAATGATATCCCTTTAACACACTAATGAGGCAGGGGTGTCTTTGTTCTTTTGTTTCATGCTCTACCCTGTTCTCCTGTGTGGTACCTACATGATGCTTACATTTGTGAAATGAATACATGAACGAATGCCCGTGGGGATGCACAGAGAGGCCATCAGTTACATATTGCAGGAGAACAACATATTGCAAAAACCTGCTTTAAGTTGGGTGTGGCGGTGCCTGCCTGTAATCCCGGCACTCAGGAGGCAGAGGCAGGTGGCTCTCCATGAGTTCAAGGCCAACCTGGTCTATGTAGTAAGTTCTAGGCCAGTTATGATCGTACTGTGAGGCCGAATATAAAAAAACCACAAATACACACAGACCTCAAACAACGAAAGGAATTTAAGATAGAGATAGCTAAGTAACAAGAGTGACCAGAGATAAAACAAAACCAACAGCGAAAACAACTTTTTAAAGAAATTTTTAAAAAGTTTATTTTTAAAAAATTGAAATTGACATTCTTATTTTTATTATTTACTTTATTAATTTTAAAATTATTTTTCTTTCTTTTATTTATTTTATTTTCATTATTTCTTTTTTAGTTTTCCTTTGGGAGAGACACTACAAGTGTGAGGAAGAGTGGATGTTGAGGGCCTGGGGGATGGGTGGGATTGGGGTACACAATGTGAAATCCCCAAAGAATCAAAAAAAAAAAAAAAAGGCCAAAACTTAAAAGAAAAAAAAAGAAATAAAAATTTCAGCTAAAGAATATACTGCTGTCTGGGAAGTAGGTGGCATGGGAGAAGCATTTGAAATAAGGGAGGGCACCATCTTGGCAAGGGGCCATTGAGCCACATCCTGCCTTGGGATACAAAGAGTTTTAGCATCCCACCCATTCTCCTCTTCTCTGTGGTTCTGTTTAAAGTTATACAATGTGCTTGTTTGGACTCTCTTAAAATTCAGTGCCAATGGCCGGGTGGCGGCGGCGCACGCCTTTAATCCCAGCACTCGGGAGGCAGAGCCAGGCGGATCTCTGTGAGTTCGAGGCCAGCCTGGGCTACAGAGAGAGATCCAGGACAGGCGCAAAGCTACAGAGAGAAACTTTGTCTCGGAAACAAACAAACAAAAATAAATTCAAAAAAAAATTCAGTGCCTGGGACAGCAGGATGGCTCAGTGGGTAAAGCTGTTTGCTGCCAAGCCTGACGACCTGAGTTCAGTTCCTGGAACCCACATGGTGGAAGGCGAGAACCTACCTGTGCAAGGTGTCTGATGACCTCCACAGGTGCCGTAGTGCACTGGAGGGTGTGCATACACATGATCGTGCACACACACACACACACACGCTAAGTAAATAAAATTAAAAAGTTAAATAATTTCATGTTCTATAATCTAGTGCTCTTGGTGGTTAGGATATTCCAGGGCTTGGATCACGCAGCTCTCAGTGGGGGCAGGGAGACAGAGCATTCCTCCCTTAGAATGTAAATCTCCAGCACACTATCGCTATACTGAGGTGGGGCAGCCCCTGTACCTCTAGTCCTGGGGGTCCCCACCCTGTGATCTCCAGGTGCCCCTTCTAGGATTCTACTGGTGGTTTTCTCCAGGATCCCACGGTGCTCTGATTTTTAGGTTGTCCGCACAGGAGGCAGCTGTTTCACCATCTGCTCTGTCTTCCAGTCTATGCCCTCGGAAGGGCTGGGTCCTTAGCACTTCCCAGAGATGTATTTGCTGTTCCATCCTGTACTCCCAGCACTGTTCACACCGTTACCAGGAGGGCGCTTGAAGGTGACCTGCAAACCCACCTTCACGTTGGTCGGGATGTCCAGGCATACCTGGCCTCTGTGAGTTAAGAGCCTCTAGGATGAAGGGCACAGCTCCTAGTCTGGCTTTCCCGGGGAGCTCAGGGCAACTGGTACCCTGGGGCAGTTACTCTCTTTATGTAGAGCTGGGGCTTCGAGTCTGTTGGTGGACATAGCTTTGGATACTGGACTCTGGTGTAGAGTGAGAGCCAGAGCCACCTCCATCTTCACCTTGCCTTGGGATGAGCAGGGTGTCAGCATTTGTGTGGAACTTGGGACTTGAACAGGGACACTGTGGTCCTTCTGTTGCTAGGACACAGAGTGCGGACTAGCTGAGTGACCTTGGGCTAGCCACGTGACCTCTTTTCCAGCAGCTTTCTTGTCTAAAACACAGGGATTAGACTCCCCTCTTGGGACATCTTTTATCACTCCCCCGAAGACATTTTCTTCTTATTACATAGCTTCCTGTGCTGTTTGATATTTTAATTTAAAATATGTAGCCACCACTTTAATTATAATATAGAATAAGAGGCCTAGAAAGATACTTCAGTTGGTGAAGTGTTTTTCACACAGGCATGAGGCCCTGAGTCGGATCTTCAGAACTCATGTTAAAAAAAAAAAAAAAAGCTGGGCATGGCAGCACATGTCTGTAATTCCAATGCTTGTGGAACAGAGTCAGGTGGGTGCCTGGGACTCACCAGCTTAGCCTAATCAATAAGTCCAAGGTCCTAGTGAGTCCCTGCCTCAAAGAACAAGGGACTCTGTCTCAGACAACAAGGCAGGCGGTACCTGAGGAATGACATCAGAGGTTGATATCTGGTCTTCACACAGATGCACAGGTCGGCATCTCAACACATGTACACACACAAACACAAACACACACACACACATGCACACATGCACACACACACACTCACATATGCACATGTTTACATATGCATGCACTCACAGTCACAGATACACTCATACATATACACATATACACTCATACACTCATACATATACACATACACATATGCACAGATACACTCATACTCACAAGTACAGATACACATACGTGCATATGTGCGTGCACACACACACAGATGACATAACCAAGACAAGTTTACGAAAGGCTATGGTTCCTCCAGTGTCTGTTCTCCCCGCTGGGGATGGTGATTGAAAGCACATGATACTCGGGGTTCTGTGTCTCTGCCCCAACCCTCCATCTGAGGCTTGTACGAAGGCTGTGTAGAGGAAAACCCGCCTGTCTGTGCTGGATTTTGAAGGACACATGCAGAAAAGCTCTGCTTTGCCAGGCTGGAGGTGGTAGGCGGCTTAGGGGGGGATGGATGAGATCTTCCCCACTTGGGCTTTATAAATGGTTCAGTGGGGTTCATTAGATCTGGGTGGAGAGTAAGAGAGTAATTTTTATTGACAATTTACACATAGCTTTTGTTCAAGACCCCACTCATTGCCAGCTGGACAGCAGGCTGCTAGCTGCTCCCTGGGCCAAGTTCTGGTCTGGAACAGCCCAGACTATGTGAGATAACACCCAACAGTGGGGTGCTCACTGTGACTTGGGGCCTGGGCACGGTGCCCCAGACACCACAGGGAGCCCTACTCCCAGAAGCCCCAAGGGGGAAAAAAAAAGAAATTCTAGCACCCTGTTTCTCTCTGCTCCTTGGACTTGGAATTCTGTTCACTGAGGCTGACATGCCCTGTCTTTGAAGGGAGGTCATGGTTTTGGGGCCTGCTTTGGGCTTTATTAGGGAAGAACAAGGCTCCAAGAGAGAATTGCCTCTGAAGATCTCACTGTTGGTCAGGGCTGAGACAAGATCTCTTTCATTACTGTCTGTTGCTGCTTTAGACCAAGGTCAGGAGGAGGCAGGCCTGGGGGACCCTGGTTTTAGAAATGCACCTCTCTGTTCCCTGCGGTTGTGGGGACAGGGTCTTCTCCCCACATACTGTATCTGGGCTATCAGTGATCCCCAGAACCTATGAATTACCTGCAGCTTCCTCCACAACACTGAGATACCCTGGTATTAATGAGATGCCCTGGTACTTCCTCTGTGGTGCCTGGCATTACTCTAGGGCTGCCGGAGAGCTCAGCCCTCATGGCCTCTCCCTCAGTGTGCTGCGTGTCCTGGCCTGCTGTAACAGAACACCACAGGCCGGGGAATGATAGCAACAGGAGTTTGCTGGTCTGGTCTGGAGACCAGAAATTCAAGGTCAAGGACCACATTTGGGATGGCCTTCTTGCTGAATTATCATATGGAAGCAGGCATATGGTAAGAGACTCTCTGTCTTTGTCTCTGTCTCTCTCCCCCCCCTCTCTCTCTCTCTCTCTGTGTGTGTGTGTGTGTGTGTGAGAGAGAGAGAGAGAGAGAGAGAGAGAGAGAGAGAGAGAGAGAGAGAGAGCCCAAACCCAGAGACAACACTCTCATCAAAGCCCACCCTAGAGATAACAAACCCTCTCCTTTAGACAGTACCATTAATCAATCCATAGTGGGGGCAGAGCCCTCATGATTTAGTCCCCCACTAAGACCCTACTTCCCAACATTGCTGCATTAGGGACTCAGTTTCCTACCCAGAAGCTTTGGAGGATGCATGTGGGGATACATCCCCCCAGCAGTGTGTAAGGTATCCCATCTTCTCACACATGGTTGCAGCTGGAAGGGGGACGCTGGGTCTGAGACTCCTGCCTGTTCTCCTTTGGGCACCGGAGAGCTGAATTTCTGCCTCGTGTCCTACAAGATGGCGTCAGGTACCTGACTCGAAGAAGCCTGTGTTACTGGCTGTACAACCTGGAGAAAAGTCCCGGGAACCCCCGTTTCCATGCGGTGCCGAGGTAACAGAGCAGAGGGAGTCTGAGAACTCTTGTAGTGCCCTGGCTCCTCCTGTGCTGTTGGTTGGCTGACTAGACCCTTTTGGACCATCAAACACTTTCTTGGAATTCTTGATCAGGGTTGAAAATAGGAGGCCCACACTTACACTTTTCATGGGGGTACCTGCACTTGTGTAGCTGGTCCAGACCTCCATCTGACTGGAAACAGATGAGGCGGGCGCAGCAGGGTTGATCTCATGATGGTAAAGTAGCTGCTGGCTGAGAAGAGACGAAATGGCTTCAGCATCCAGAGCCCGTTATTCTTGGTAGCTTCACTGGACAGCCCCCCGGCCCTGTTTTCTGTGGTTTCTCTCCCTTTCTCCATCCTGGCTGTCCACTCTCTGGGGATGATTTTGTGGTATTGATCATTCGAGTGATCAGAACAGGTGCCGTCAGTCAACAAGGTACTGCAGAAATTCCAGCTGCTCGATAAAACATTTATTTCCTTGCCCACATCTCTCCATCTGAGGGGGGGGGGAGAAAGAGAGAGAGAGAGAGAGAGAGAGACAGAGACAGAGACACAGAGACACAGAGACACAGAGACACACACACACACAGAGAGCAGACATTCTTCTCTATGGGATCACTCAGAATCCTCAGTGATGGAGACTCTTACGATCTCAGAGCCATGCTGTCTGGACCATGTTGCCTGTTTTGACGCTACAGTAAGAGAGGAGAACAAAGAAAAGGCTCCGAGTACCCTTTACTATTATAACTTGGAATCGACACATACCACTTCTGGTTGTCGTCTATAGTCGGAACTGGCTCTATGGACCTATCTAAGTAGAAGGGTCTCAGTGGGATCCTCTATCCCCAGGAAGAAGAGAAGCAGCAGATATTGTTGACCCTGGAATGCCTAACCTGCGTACCCTAGATACTTAAAGGTGAATAAACGGAGAGGCGATATGGCATGCTCACAGGCTTTCAGCTAGGGAGAGAGGTGTTCAGTTTTGACTTTGGAGTATTGCAGGGTTCACTAACGAACCACTGAAAGCAAAGCCCCCAGGTGGGTCCCCAATTTCCCTCCGGGCAGGGAAGAATCTTTTTACCCGCCTCTCTCATACCTAGGGCCAACAAACTGCACCTTCCCAGAGTGGGTAGGGGAACTGCTGGCGTGGAGTGTAGCCTCAGGGCTGTCCAGACAAGGGCGGAGCTTAGCCAATGGGGGCGTGCCACGATGGCTGGCTTTGAGTTCGGTGAAGGTAAAAGAAGCTTAATTAGTGTGGATTCGATGGCCGCCACTTTGCTGTGAGGAATGTTGCATTTGTTTTCACGAGTCACATCCACCTTGGTCCCCAGCCATCCAGAATGTTCTCTCACTCTGCCTCCTTGATTCCTATTGTGTTGTCTCTCATTCCTGTAAAATTAGACAGGGGATGCTCACCTTCTCCCCTGTCTCCTGGATTGCCTGCATCCTGTGGTCGATTCAGAAATAGTAAAGTCACTGGCACTCACAAGACGGTGACTCTCAGTGCCCAGGGCCGCAGTACCCACGAGACAAGCCTTTCCTCCTATAGCAAGGGTACAGCTTGTCCTTCTTTCCCCAGTTTCTGAAGCCCTGTCCTTTGGACGTGAGCCTCCGGAATTGTGGGTCACTTGCTTGGAGTGCCTGCCTGTCTCTAGCCACCAGGCTGCCTCAGTGCAGCCAGAGAATCTGTGAGTTACCTCATCTTGTCCACATTTACATGGCCAAAACTCATCGCAGACAAAACACCAATAAAAGCCTGGGCCTGGGGAACAGGACCACAGAACAAGGAAATAAGGTTGTTCTCATGGTCCAAAATTTGTGGGGGTTTCCCCCCCCCTTTTTTTTCCTGGCCAAAGAGAAAAAGAAGCAAGTTTAAAAACAATGTACAGTTCACATTTGATGGCTGTAGAATATGTACAGCCTTCAGCTATTTCCAACAAATTATTCACCATTTATTTGTGCCTTCACTAGACGCTTACACCACGTCTCCTCAGAGTGACTCACCCCACCTGGGGCTCTGCCTGGAGCCTGCTGGCCTGGGGCCCCTGAAGGATTCCATACCTGAGCCTATATGGAATGTATGGTAAACTGTCCCAAAGATGACCTACCTCTGTGCTCAGTTCCCAGTGATGGGCTCTGACAGTGGGACATTACCAAGCTTGCTCCTTCTTGGGAGCCATCTAGCACAGGTACCACCTGCCCAGGTCTCAGGCGCTCCGGGCAAATCCGGCTTGTGTGGGGTTTCATCCACGGGAGACTCCTGGGTCACTGCTTTTCTTAGGTCCACTGTCTCTTAGGAGCACTTGTCCTGTATTTTGACTCTATCCCTCATCTTTCACCTTTGGTCCTCCTGGGCAGCGGTTTTCACCTTCCTGAAGGTTCCTGAAGGTTGGCTAAATTGAGAAAAAGCACTCTGCCCAGGCAGTCAGGGGGTCTGCTACCAACCCGTCCGGGGTCCCTGCTGATCTCTGCTCTGTAGATGAATTTCTAAACAGTCTTATTAAATAAGAAACACAGAGCCAAATACGGGGGTGAAAGCCGTAGAGATTAGAGAAACAGTGAGAGTCACCAACTAACCTTAGCTCACCATGACGCCGTCACTTCCCAAGAGAACTGAACCAGCTTCTTCCTGTCTAACCTGTACCTTTATTGCCTTGCTGTTCTGCCTTCTCATTGGCTCTTAGCCCAGCCATCTCACTTCCTCATCACTGCTTGTCTGTACAGACCTCCAGGTCTCTATGGTTGGTACTGGGATTAAAGGCTCGTGTCACCATGCTTGGCTGTGTCCTTGAACACACAGAGACTCTGCCTGCCATGTGATTGGATTAAGGGCGTGAGCTACCACCACCTGACTTTTGTTTATGGATGGCTATCGATGACCTCTGATCTCCAGGCAAACTTCATTTATTAACATGCAAATAAAATATCACCACACTTCTCTCCTTAGTACTTGGCTTCATTTTTCTCTTTGCAAACAGCATATGAGAATTTCCAGTAGGGACTTCCTTTACACGTCATGCTCCATCTATAAATAGATAAACTTAAAAAAAATCACTCTTTCAAAAATTTCCCCTTTATTGAAAATAGATTATTCTCTCATACATTATATCTTGATTATAGTTTCCCCTTCCTACTCCTCCCAGTTCCTCCCCACCTCCTCTCCCTTCTGGGTCTAGTCCCTTTGTGTCTCTCATTAGAAAAGAACAAGTTTCTAAGAAATAACAACCAAACACTGTAAAAATAAAATATAACGAGATAAAGCAAAAACCATCATCATGTTGAAGTTGGAGAGGATGGTGTCTTATTTTCATGTCCTGTTGCTATCATAAAACACCTTGACAAAAGAAGCACCTTGAAGGAGAGAGGGTTGGCTCATGATGCTAGGTTATAATCCATCACTCTGGGGAAGACAAAGCGGCAGGAGCTTGAGGCAGCTGGTCATGCTGCATCCACAGTCACACACAAAGGGCAGAGAATCAGTGCATGCATCCTTATGAATGCTCAATTCACTTGCTCCACTCTATATGCGGTCGAGGATATCCTGCCTAGGGAATGGTGCCACCTGTAGTGGTTGGGTTGTCCAACATCAATTAACCTCATCAAGGTACTCCCCACCCCATGACATGCCCTTCGGCTACCCTGATCTCTCCACATCGGATGACGTTAAAAATACAAAGCACGGATCAGAGAGAACATTGCCGATGTCTTCCCTGCTTGGCTCTGTAAGCCACCCTGCCAGGACTTCTTAAAGGGCTCTAGTCTCCCCACCAAGCATAGCTTGAAAAATCACAAAGGAAGCTTGCCTCTAAGAAAACGGCGATTGCTGGAATTTTGATGATCTCAAAAAATCAACTCCCTCCCCCCCCAAAAAAAAACCCAACAACAAAAACAAAACAAAACAAAACAAAAACCAAAGAACAAAACACCATCATAAAGCCAAGAAGGCGACAGTAAAGATGTCAGAAGGAAGGCTGGAGGATGGACCGAGTCATCATGGGAATATCCTCTTTCTTCTGTGCAATACAGTGCCCTGTTCATTGACCACTTGGCTGCTTGCATTTCTTGAATTTCCTTGGTAGCCATGCAGTTTATTCAGGCCTTCCAGGGTGCCCCTTCTCTGGGTCACCCTTCCACTGACCTCAGGTAACCATGGGAACCAGGAGAGCCTTGGCTCTCAATGATCTCATGACAAAACCTCTTTGAGGGTGAGTTAGGAGGGACTTCCACCTCTCTGTAGGGATCTCTAAGCCTTCATCACAGCAATGGCTGACTGGGGGGCGGGATGGAAGTGGGGTCATGAGGAGATGGTACCCAGCAAGGTGAGGCAGTTCTCTTCAGGTTCTAGGCTTGTCGGGCAGTGGCCATTGTCTGATTAGTTCATGGTAGCTGATTAATAGGCAGTTGTAGGGATGATTGAAGGGTTGGTAGGAAAAATAGGGAAGCAGATGCCCATACAATAGAAGACCATTGCTGAATGGGATCAACTGACAAATCTTGGTTATTGACAATAATAGCTTGGTGCCCCCTGGTTTCTGCTACACAGGGGCTGATGATGTGGTACTCTGGGTAGGGCTCAGACCAGAATGTCCTTCTGTCCCCACCTCCTTCTGTGACCTTATCATGTACCCCTCTCCAACCCTGGGGTAGAGGTCTCAGACTCTAGAGAAGAAAGATGCCCCACTTTCGTTCAGCTAGGTTCCCTGGCAAAACAACTTTCTTTGTTTCAGGAAAGCTACCTTCCTCCTGCCCAATGAGCCTGCCGGGGACCAGTCTGGGGAAATCTCCGCTGTTAATGGTGTGGAGATGGATTGGACAGAGATGTGTGCATCCTGGGAGGCCCAGCCCGGAATGCTTCACTTGCAGGCATCAATTGCAGGTGCCCCCTGCGGGTGGCCTAATTTCCTCAGTGGGTCAGTGCTGTGGAGCCTGCCTTGTGGGGTTCACAGTGAGAGTGAGTTTCCATTGCTGGGGGGGGGGGAGACCGGGGATTTTTAGCTTGACTTTTCCTAGATGGAGAGTTACAGCTAAGTTTTATTTTTTTGGATGGGGAATGGATGCAATTCACACTTGGTTCAAAGAAAGGATCCCATAAAAACACCTAGACTCTTAGTGTGTGAAGTGAAGGGTTATCTGTTTAGTGTCAGGTGGACTTGAAAGGACTTTCAAGCTTCTCCCTTTCATCATTTTCTGCTACAGTCATTGTTATCTTGGTCAGATGTCCATCCACTGCTAGGTAGGGTCTGACTTCACATCACAACCTATTGAGCTAGCTGGCTCTGAGCTCAGAAACATCTAACTTGAAATGTGGTGTAGCTATGGCACCCCCTAGAACCTCCTGAGAGCTTGTACTGTCCCGGGTCCTGACTGCCCAGGGGATCCTCTACAGACAGCAGAGGTCCTTCCTAGTACCCCTGTGCTCAACCATCCCTGGTGCCTCATGATACTGTGAAACGGAATGCTTCTGGTCCCTTCTCAGGGAGGGCCGCCGCATATATGAAATAAAGAGGAGTCCTCCACTGGTGTTGCTGTCTTGACAGGGTCAGGGGCTGCTGGGGAAGGTCAAGTAGGGTTGGACTTCTGCTGGCAGTTGTGACTCTCCCTGTAGTTCCAGGAATGTTGGGCTCCACGGGAGCTGTGGGTCCCCCACAACACACTGCCAGCCTCTGGGATGGCCGTTTGGCTGAAGCTAGAATTCCAAAGAACCAACTAGGCGAGGGATCTAGAAGCAGCCAAGGCTGTGCACTGAGTGGTAGAAGAAGGTGGGGGGTAAAAAGGAGCAGAGGCATGCGTTTATAAGCTCCCATTCATGCTGGAGTCTTTTATGTAGTGTCTCATTTGATTCTCATTGAACCACATGGGCTGTGGAATATTTTTACTTTACCAGTAAGTTTTCTAGTCCTAGAAAAGACTTTGTAGACGTTTGGCGCAGTGGACTTTGGATTGAAATCAAGACTGCCAGTCCCCTGAGCTATGTTCTTTGTTGCTGGACCAACCAAGCATTGCCTTGGACGTGTCCACTCGAAGCATGAGGTATTGGATTCCATGCCTTCTAGAGCATTTTCCCGGGGACTCTCACCCTGGGGTGTTCCTGTGAGTGATTATAGCTGGGGGATGATCAGGGAGGCCGCAAACCTCCCCTGCCCCCTCTTTGGACAATGGTGTATTCTAGAATTTACTGCCTTGTGTGTATGGGAGCGGTGACTAGGTTTGGCTTTTTGTATTTTGATCATTGGTATGTTTTCCAATCAGAAAATGGACCCTGTCTTCCCTGTGGACACAGTGCCCCCTCCCTGAGGTTTCTTTCAGGGATGCCCTATGGAGTTGCCCTTTGGTGCTCATCCTGGGTCTCCTAGGTTTTCAGCATGGGACATAGACTAAACTCTAGAGAGCCCCAGTAATACCATTTTCATCCGCCACACTACATCTCCAGGACAGTCACTGAACTGACTGAGAGTGTGCTAGGCTGGGTGTCTGGGAGGGGGGGAGGTGCTCCTGGCCAGAACAGAAGACTTACTGCTCTCTTCAAAAGGAAGATGGTGGCCTCTGATGCATTGATGGGAAAAGGCATTGGTCGGAGGACACTTTGGTGGGGAACTGTGTCTTGGTGCTGGGCTCTGCTGGTTTCTGCCTTTGCTATCTTTCTGAGAGTATCTGAAAAATGCCACCTATTAGGAAGGAGAGTGTCAACTATTTGGTCCCGACCCTGCTTTTGCTTCCTAGTTCATTCCTCACTCAACAGGCACTCCCAGAGAGAAATTTCTGGGGCCCTCAAGGGATTTTACACCCCCCACTGTGTGTCTGAGGGCTTTGATTTCATGGCACATGTCTGTTGTGTAGACATATCTATGGTGCATAGGTGCCAGCTTCAAGCTCCATCACAGTGCAGCATCTTTGTGGGTTCTGACTGCCCCTAGAGAACAGATGTGCCATGGTGAGCAGGTGCCAACGCTTTCACTATATCTGCACTATGGATGGGAAGGACATTAATTTTTAGCATAAATAAATGTTTTTTTTATGATGATGGATCATGAGAGAAAGTGGTGTGTGTGTGTGTGTGTGTGTGTGTGTGTGTGTGTGTGACACACAAACAGGCTGTCCACATTGTCATCTATACCTTTGGTCACACCCAGGTGCTCATCGCTCCTGAGCCAAGTGTGAGGCTTCCATTTGGCTCTTGACTGAAAATCTTCATGTCACCACATCTGTCATGTGTGATCTTCTGGGGGGAGATGGGACTGAGCACAAAGAGCTCTGTGGGGGGCCATGTGCTGCTCCAGGACGTCTCTCCTGGCCTCTAGCCAGCCCAGAATAGAAGGGAAAGGCCTTTGGAAAGGCTCTCACCGTTGGCTATCCAATATGTCTTAAAGGGCACCAGTTTGATGAATGTTTAGTAAATCGAGACCATGTGGCAGCTCCCCCTCGAGAAGCCCCCACTTGATGAAATTGGAGGGTGGGAAGCAACATTGGCAATCAGCCCCGAGGCATCTCTTACTTCTCTTTTCTCCTTTCTCTCCATCCCTCACCCCACAGGGAGGCAGACAGTTCAGTTTTAACTGTGGTTCCCTGACTCCCAGGGCGAGAAGATCTCTTTCCATTGCCTGGAAGTAGCGTTATCCCTAGCATGAGAGATGGAAAATTCAGTCTCATGAGGATTGGGGCATAGGTCAGAGAAGAAATGATCATGTTTTTAAAAATCTTTTTCCATTCATTTATTTAGTGTGCACGTGTGGGTGTGGGTCTGCCATGGTATGCATGCAGAGGGCAGAGTACAACTTGCAGGGGTTGGCTCTTTTATTTCTGCTGTGTGGGTTCTGAAGATGAATTCAGGTCTCCAGGCTTGGTACCAATGTTACCCATTGAGCTGTCTTTCTAGCCCCCGGGACCGTCTCTCATGATTGTAATGACTCAGATGATAGGAGCCTTGGGATGAGCTCCTGAAGCAGCAGAGAAACAGGAAGACCAGCTCAGCTTTCCTACTTACCAGCTGAACCCATCATGGGGGAGGCTCCTGGGCCCAAGTCACCTACTTCCAACATGGGATTCCCTTTACTGAACAGTCCGAGATGTGATCCAATGTTGGATCAAGTTTAGTTCAAAGAACATGGATCTTCAGGAACGAGAGGAACACCATACTATAGAACTAACCAAGGGAATTCTGGGATGCTGGGAGTGGGAAAAATAGACTTTTACTTATTTTTATTTTTTGAGAGAAGGTCTCTATATTTAACCCTAGTGGTCGTGGAACTCACTATGTCTAGCCTGGCCTTGAACTCACAGAGATCCACCTGCCTCTGCCTCCTGAGTACTGGGATTAAAGGCGTGCGCCACTGCTGCTTGGTGGAGGTCGACTTTTTAAGGGTATGACTTCTCCTCTGTGTCAATTTAGTGGTCCTGGAGGACATTGCCAGTGAAACTCACTTTGTTCCCACCCCTATGGTCATAATGAGGTCAATTTACTTATTCCTATTCCTACGGCCATAATCATTTTTTGAGAAGGTGTTGTAAAAAAGCACGATCAGAATTACACCCCGTCATGTGGCAGACACCACCCTAGTTAGCTTTAATTGTCAACTTGACAAGCCTAGAATCACCCAGAGAAGTCATGAGGTCTGTGGGCATGTTGGTGAGGGATTGTCTGAATTCTTAATGGATGAAAACACCGTGTACTGTGAGTGACAGGTGCTCCTGGACTGTCTCAAAATACTATCTAAGCATGAACCAGGGAGTGAGCTAGTGAGCAGGCCACCTAGCAGGCAATGTCCTCCATTGTCCCTACTGTACGTCCTTGTCTGTGAGTGAGTTCCCTAGCCAGAGGTCATGCTGCATGGAATCAATCCTGGCTTTGGGTTCCTGTCATGAGTTCTTGTCTCAACTTCTTTCCATAAGGGACTGTGACCTGAAAGTGTGAGCCAAGTACATCTTTTCCTCCCCAGATTGCTTTTGGTCACATCATTTTATCACAGCCATAGAAAGGAAACCAGAACACCACCCAAGGCTCTCACCAGTGGTGTCGGTGGATTCTTCAAAGAAACAGCTGAAGGAGAATTTGTGGGATGCTGAGTTCCCGGGAGTCCCTGTGGTCAGTGTGATCAGATGTCTGTCTGCCCCTGCCTGATGAGGCCAGAGAGGGTATTGAGCTAAACTAGAGTTATCTTCACTATGGACACTTTCTTCTCCAATGGCAGAATCTCAGACCAAATCAGCTTTAGCAGAGAAGAACTGAGCATGTTTCTTCTCTGAGAAGGCAAGAGTTTGAGCTTGTTGCAGGCTTGGCTTTGCAAAGGACTTCACTGAGTCTCAGTTATAGGGTTCCAGCATCTCTCTGTCTTGTCTGTATTAGGTACTCTTTTGTTGCTGTGGTTAAACAGCATGACCAAAGGCAACTCAAGGAAGAGAGGGTTTATTTTGGCTTACGGTAAGAGGGAGAGTCTGTCATGGCAGGAGCAGGAAGCCGGAAGTGCACATCTTCAAATGCAAGTGCCAAGCAGGCGACAAGAGATAGACACACACAAGGCTTTATACTATCAAAACCTGTTTCAGACAGGAGCCTCTGTTAGGGACCTAAAAAGTTAATATTCCTTCAGAGTCGAGTCTGGCAGGACAGAGCAGCAGCCCCTTTCTTAGGCTCCTTAGCCAATACCTCATTGCATCATTAGTTTAGACTTGGTCTCATCTCTCTCTCCAAATAGTAGTTTTCATCATCGTTGGGAGACTGAGATACAATGATATCATTGGTTTAGACTTGCATTATAGGCTCCAGTTCTGAGTACTGAGTGAAGCCCCACCAGCACTCAGGATGAAAGACAGAGGAAGAGCCAATTACCAGAAGGCTCAGTCAATCCATGCCAGGTGACAGGAGCCACAGATGTCTCAAATGATGACCTCTAGTGTCCAAATAGGTGGCCTAGTGCCTGCGACTCAAGATTGTCCTCATGTCTGCTAGCCATTATGATGGGCACCGTAACTGTGATGAGGTGGTTAAAACTTGGCTCGTATCTAAACACCAATGGCTGCTAAAGAGTATCCAAAGCCATTGCTGGTGATGGCCATGTAGGAAAACTCAAGGGGGTTAAGAAAACGAGTGTTCTTAGAACCTTTGGACAACTTATGAGCTGGGATGTTCTCATCAGCAGAGGCTGAATCAAAGTGTAAATGAACTCACCATGTACTCTATAGGGAAACAAGATGAGGCATTTCCTAGGACAAATTCCATAACTTCTCTAAATGGTTCAAAAGGGCTCAGCATATGACAGAGAGTTTATGGAAAAGTCAGAAATGAGCCCGAGGGTTAGAAGAAAGCCAGCATCCAGTTACAAACAGCTACATTCTTGACTCGGGCCTGCAAACACCCAAGAATACATCTTCTGTATTAGCTGAGGGTCTGCCCCTCTTCCCGGCAAAGCAGCCTGGTTGTCACACAGGGATACCATGGACTGCTATTTGTTCATTCCCAACAGTCATTTCCACACTTCAGCTTTCACTGGGGGTAATGTCTCTCTGCCCAGCTCCAGCGCACGTGGAGCTGGTAGCTGGCTCCCATGCCATCCACCTGGAGGCCCCCAGAGTGAACATGTGCTGAAGGCATGGTTGGCTCGCTTATTCCGTTTCCCTGGCCACAGCAATTGGTTCAAGATGGGCAAATGGGCCAAGGGAGGGAATCAGAAGCAATCTTGGGACTAGCCATTGGAGACATTGGGGTGCTAGGCTGGTGTATTGTTAACCAGGAGCCATTGGTGACTATAATGCTGCTTCAGATAGTGCCTGAGAGTGAGGACAACTCCCAAATCTGGTAGAGCTAGTGAGAAATATAGTTCTGACCACAACATCTTTTCCAGTGCCTTGCCTGAATACAGACCTGGGATTTTTAGTTTATTGCGATACTTTTTGTGTGGGCTGGTGGTTTTTCCTCTTCTTCTATCACCTCCTCCTTCTTCCTCTTCCTCCTTCTTGTCTACCTTCTCCTCTCTGCTACACTCAGGGGCTTCTGGAAGACTTCATAGAGAAAATAATGCTGCCACATGAGTGATCGAAATTCACTCTAGTTGGAGTTTAGAATGAGTTTGTTGGTCATTAAGAAATGACAATTATTAAGAGAATATGCTTGTAAAAGCAGGAATAAGTTTGTGCTGGGCCTCATAAAAGACCTGCTAAGAAAAATGTGGTCTTTATTAAAAGATCAAAGACAAATCCTGGGGTGTTGTGATGATTAGTGTTATTTATCAACATGACAGGATCAGGAATCACTTAGGGGACAACCCTGTGGGCACACCAATGAGGGACTGCATAAGTCTGGTTGGCCTCTGGGCATGCTTGTGGGGGGTTATCTTGATCGGGTTAATTGAGGTAGAAAGGTGTGCCCACTGTGGGTGAAACTATTCCCTAGGTTGGTCCTGGACCTGCACAAGGCAGGGAAATCTAGCTTTCTGCTTTCTGATTGTGAACGTGGTATCATCAGCTGCTTCAAGCTCCTGCCATCTTGGTTTCCTGCTCTGATGGACTGTGCCCTTGAACTGTGAGCCAGAGTAAATATTTTCTCCATTAAGCCTCTTTTGTCTGAGTGTTTTATCACAGCAACATAAGAGACTAAGACAGGTGTAGAAATGAGGGTGATGTTTAGAGTGCAGAGGAGGTGAATATCACTATCCAACAGAAGGTCATGGAAGTAGACCTGGCCTGGTCACACTTGGAGATGTTGAGGTCTCCTAAAGACTCAGAGTGGTGGAGACCATTCTTAGCCAGCTGTTGGACTCTGTGGGGGAGTGAAGAGAATATCCAGGAGGATGGTGATGGCAGTGACAGATGGGAGTGAAAATGAGAAGTATTACTGGAGGACGTGTGTCTCAGAGAGCGAGGGTAAGCACAAATGAGGAGGTGAGGTATGGATTGAAAGAGCGGAGGAAGCCAACGATGATGCCAGCCACGCCTTCTGGTCCTCTCAGCTCCATCTTCAGGAGGCAGCAGGTGGAGTTCTGTTCTTGGGACTGGGGAGCCATGTTCCCGGTGACTGTTCCCAGATGATCACAGCCCTGGGACTAGACACACTTTTTGGATAGCAAGTCTCGCCAAGCGTGGTCAGCCCTTTGAACATTTGCCATGGATACGCTGTTCCCAGCACCTGCCTGACATCTCTTCTGTGCTCAAGCCAATAGCCAGGCCCCCAGAAGTCTCTGCACAATGTTACTACATGTTTGATGTCCCTGAAAAAAAGAGGGAACACATAATCATGATTTAAAAATAAACAGCAGAAGACAAAGTATTTTGGTTCTTGGCTCTACCCACTGCTGGTGAAGTCATCTCTTCGAGTGGGCTCTGGCCACGGTGCACTTGGAGGCCGTTGAGGTTTGGCAGTCATCGGCCTTGGTCTGCAGAGGGCTGGCCCTGCTCACAGATGACAACCTCCATCTGCGACAATTATGATAAGGCTGGCACAAGACCTTGAGCTGGCAGTGCCCTGCTCTGGGCTTTCCCCTCGATGTCCCGACTGCTTCTGTCTTTCTGTCCCTTTGGCCTTTTTAGAATAGTACAGAGCAACAGTGCCATTAGCCAGGGAGACATGTCAATGGATTTGCCATCGAACACAGGCCCAACCTATTCCAGGTGCTTGGCCGCTCTAAGGTTTATTCAAACAAATGGGAGATGGCGAAGGGCCAACTCTGAATCCTAAGACTAAGCCTGTGGATATATTTCCCCTTTCAAAGGCAAAGGCTTTGGGGGGGGGGGCATTTACCATACAAGTGGCTTCGATCATGGCTCAGTGAGAGTTTTTGGGTCAAAGGGAAGAGGCTGAGAAGGAAAAAGTATGGACACCAGAGGTACAGGGTCACTTGAAGACATCTAATCAATGTCTGATGGTCCTTAGAGTTTAGCTCATTGCTCCTGGAGGAAGGCTACATTATACACAGGCTATGTATGAGAACATGGGTCTGATTTAATAATATTCAACTACTTAATCACAAGAAATCCTGTACAAAGTATCTGCCTTGTGAAAATACCACTAAGATTTAAAGCCAAATGACAAACTTGGAATAATTCTTAGTGACAGAATGAAAATGCCAAAATACATAAGTCCTTTGTAAGATAAAAGGAGAGAAAAAGGGGCTGGAAGATGTGTCAGTGATAAAGAGTACTCACTGCCCTCACAGAGGACCCAGGTTCAATTCCCAGCACTCACATGGTGGCTCACAGCCATCTGTGAACTCCATTTCTAAGGAAGCTGAGACCCTTTTCTGAACTCACTGGATGTGGCATGTGTGTGGTGCTCACACATACACACAGACCAAACACCCACACGCATGCCATAAGAATAAATAAATCCTTTTTAAAACAAGGAGGGAGAAAACCAGCTCCACAGAGCCTGTCAGACAAATCAATTGAAAAATTAATTTTTAGAAAGAAAGTAAGAGAAAGTGGCTAGAAACACAGAAAAGGATACGAACATCACTAATTATGAAAAGATGCTAATTGAAAACTGAAGCATCGTATTTTATCTATTGGTGAAGGTGGACAGATGGGGCTGCAGGGAAGTAGCTGTTACAAGGAAGGTCTTGAGGGAAATTTTTTGTTAATCAGTTGGTGGAAGCTGTTCTCTGATCTGAACTCTCAGAATACAGAATGCCACAAGGCTTTGGCCTGGCACCTCCATTCTTAAGAATTCATCCTGAGAAGGAAACCGATCAGTGAGTAAAATTGGATGCTAATTTTTGCTTAGTAAAAAATTGGAAGAAACCCTTCAATGTTCCTTGTGAATGGATTGGTTAACTAATTTATGGGTCATACTATAAAGGAAAACTAGGCAGTTGTTAAAAATGATAACATATCTTCTAATCTATTAGAAAGAAGAGATCTATATGATATCCTTTTGAAGACCCCAAACAAATCTACCTAGACCCCACAATTGCTCTTTTCTAGGTTCATTTTGCTCCACTGTGGGCTCATCCCTCAGCTTAGGAGCCCTTCTGGATGTTGCTTCCAGGCAAGTGGCCAGCTGGTAGCATTTAAAGGAAATAAACCTCTACAGTGTGTTCCCAGAGACCCAGAGAGAGTCGAGTCTGGGGAATGTGAACTTTAATGTAGAAGATGCAGGTCTGACCTTGAGGGATGGTTCTTGCTCCTACTATAGAGCAAGCACTATGCTTATCCTGTGTTTTTATTCTGGTGATTTTGGGAATCAAGACTGTTGCCGTGACCCAAACACTTGGCCAGGGGAACCTCAACCGAGGAAACACCTCCATCGTGCTGGCCTGTAGGGAAGTCTGTGGGGCATTCTCTTGATTAATAATTCATGTGGGTAGGCTCAACCCACTGTGAGCAGCGGTACTTGAGAGCTGGTGAACCTGGGTTCTAGAAGAAAGCAGGCTGAGTAAGCCATGGGGGCGAGCCAGTAAGCATTGTTCCTTCACGGCTTCTCTTTCGGTTCCTGCCTCCAGTTTCCTGCCTGGATTTAGCAAAATAAACCCCGTCCTTTCCCAAACTGCTTTTGGTCAGTGTTTGATGATGGCATTAGAAAAGTCACTAGGGTGCAAGTGTTGTAAGGAAATGCAAGACATTACTTGGAGTAATGAGGATTGGGTTAAGGTTAGGGTTGGGCTCGGGGTCAAGTCTCAGGAGGACTGAGTACACAAGGCTGAGTCCATCTCCTCAGCTTTCACTTCCTGCCGCCACACCACTGACTAGTCCTGGGGCCTTGGTAAGTCGCTTTCCTTTCTGTAGCCATTGGTTGTCACCGGTGAAATGTGGGGAGCGCAGTCACAAGCACTTTCTTGACTGAGTGAACTCATACATGAAAATACTTGCCTTCCCATCTCTGCCCTCATTTACATATTAAAATGACTCTTGCTAGATCCAGAAAGTGCCTATAGGTGTATGATATGCCTTTTGATGTTTATTGAGACTTAAGCCTTACAGTGTTTTAAGTTCTCATTGCTATGCTTTGCAATCTTGTTGTATCTGTTCTTATTTTTTTGGGTTTTTCGATACAGGGTTTCTCTGTGTAGCTTTGCGCCTTTCCTGGAACTCACTTGGTAGCCCAGGCTGGCCTCAAACTCACAGAGATCCGCCTGCATCTGCCTCCTGAGTGCTGGGATTAAAGGCGTGTGCCACCGCTGCCTGGCCTGTTCTTTATAATTTTATATTTTTGAGTAATTTTTACCTTATTTTCTATTTGATACTTGTGTATGGAAATACAGTTGATAGCATGTGCTGACCTTGTATTTACTGGCCTAATTATGAATGTTTTAGCTCACTATTTGTTACTTCAAGTAGTTTTCTTGTTCAAATTCTGACAATTAAATAATCGTGTCTTCAATTAAAGGATAGATTTTACTTGTGTCGTGGCTAGTTTTTATGTCAACTTGACACAAGATAACATCATCTGAGAAGAGGGAAACTCAATTAAGAAAATGCCTCCATAAGATTGGATTATAGTTGAGCCCGTAGGGCATTTTCTTAATTAGTGATTGGTGGGGGTAGGTTTCAGCCCATTGTGGGTGGTGCCATCCCTGGGGCTGGTGGTTCTGTAAGAAAGCAGGCTATGGGGAACAAATCAGTAAGCAGCACCCCTCCATGGCTTCTGCATCAGCTCCTGCTTCCAGGCTCCAGCCCTGCTGGAGTTCCTGCCTGGACTTCCTTCAGTGATGGACTATGATGTAGAAATGTAAGTCAAATATACCCTTTCCTTCCCAACTTGCTTTTGGTTATGCTGTTTCATCCTAGTAACAGTAACCCTAACTAGGATAGAAGTTGGTACCAGGAGTGGGTATTGCTGCGACAGACCTGACCATATTTTCAGGAGGATTGTGGAAGGACTTTGAAAGTTTGGGCAAGAAAAGTCATTGAGTGTTGAGAGCTCAGTGGGATGTTCTGTAGGATCATGGAGGATAAGAATGTTGAAGGCAGTGCAGATGATGGAGGCCTGGCCTGTGAAGTTTCAGAGGGAAGCAAAGACTACCAGGCCATTTGTGTGAAGAATTAGTGGTGTCTGGTCAGCTGGAGCTGAAGACTCAGCTGTGATTAACAAGAGACCAGCACCACTGAAGTAAAACCTTTGTTTTGCTGAAACAATGGATGCTCATCAGCTGGGGCTAAAGAATCACCTGTGATTAACAGCACTCTGTAGGCTGCGAAGTCTTCTGGGAAGTGTCTCCTCCGAGTTAAGACACAGAAGCTGTGTTCCAGAGGCGATCAAGGTTGGACCTCATGCTCGCAGCTGAACTGGGTAGTCTAAGAGTCACCCAGACGGCACTGGTTTCGAAGACGTGAAGGGGTCATGGAGAACAGCTGATATTTGGCACTGTGAGAGGCCAGGAGAAGCCATGGGTGAGGGTGCAGCCTCAGTAGCAGTCAGAGGCCCAGGACTGCAGGAGTCATGTAGAGAAGCTGAGGTCTAGCACTAGGAGGACAGAGCCCAGAAGACACTGGCGTGAAAGTGCAGCCCAGTTGCATCAAGAGACCCCAGCATTTTGGAGATGATGGTGCAATGGGGTGGCATCGAGACCAGAAGCAGCTGTGGAGTGGAGCCTGCCTGAGCTTAGAAGACAAGCTGTGTGTGCTGCAGAGGGCAGAGCTGGAGAAGCCACCCAAGCCCCTTGGAAGAGCCTGAAAGATGGTGAGTGAATCCCAGATAATGGACATTGAGTTATGGACATTGTTGGAGTTTGGTTTTGCTTTGTTCAGATGGGGAATGTGCCCTGGTTCTTCCTTCTTGAAGTAAGAAAGTACTTTTTTTTTTATTTTACAGGAGCCTACAGTTAGAGACTTTAAATGAGAGAGAGAGAGAGAGAGAGAGAGAGAGAGAGAGAGAGAGAGAGAGAGAGAGAGAGAGAGAGAGAACGAACACTATCTTGGAGTTTTAGAGAGAATTCAGATTTTAAAAGAATCTGAATATTTTTAAAGAGACAACTTTTAAAGTGTTTGAATTTGTAAGGCCATGGGACTTAAGTTTGTAAAGTGTTTTCTGTTGTCTTTATTAGTGTGCCATCTTAGGGATGAGCAGGAAAGGAAAGGTTGTGGCTTAATAGTGATACATTTGTGTGTCCAGTTGACACGGAGTCAGCTGTCCTGGCTAGTTTTACAGCAGCTTGACATGCTAGAATCACCTGAGAGGAGGGAACCTCAATTGAGAAAATGTCTCCATAATACCCAGCTGTATGCAAGCCTGTAGGGCATATCCTTAATTAGTGATTGATGGGGGAGGGCCCAGCCCATGGTGGGTGGTGCCGTCCCTGGGCTGCTGGTCCTGGGTTCTATAAGAAAGCAGGCTGAGCAAGCCATGATGAGCAAGACAGTAAGCAGCACCCCTCCATGGCCTCTGCATCAGCTCCTACCTCCAGGATCCTGCCCTGTTTGAGTTCTTGTTCTGGCTTCCTTCAGTGATGAACTACAATGTGGAAGTGTAAGCCAAATAAACCCTTTCCTCCCCATCATGATAATAACAGCACGATTTCTTCCTCTCTAGGTTTTATGACTTTATTATTTTTCTTATTGAGCTGGTGAGAATTTTTTTTCTGAAAGATTTATTTTTAAGTGTGTGTGTAGGTGTAGGGTTATGTGCATGTAAGTACAAGTGGACTTAGAGATCATAGGTTCTTGGATTCCATGGAGTCATACAGACAGCTGGGAGCTGCCTGACATGGGTGCTGGGGACTGAACTCAGGTCCTCTGGGACACTGACAGGCACTCACTCTTAAGCTCTGAGTCAGCTCTCCAGAAATACTGAGAGCTGTGGTGTGTTCAGCATCTCCACCAAGCACGATAGCAACCATAGGATTGTTCTTCTGCAGCCTTCCTTGATCAGGTTTCCTTCTGTTTCCCCACTGAGCATTGCGGTGTGTGCGTGTGCGTGTGCGTGTGTGTGTGTGTGTGTGTTTAAAACTCCAAAGAGGTCTTGAATTTTGAAAACTACATTTCTTCATTTTTTTGAGACTAACACATGGGTTTTTCATTTTCATTTTTTCCTCATGATGAATTTGATTTTCAAACAGCTGATCAGCCTTGTAGTCGTGTATGGTAATCCCGCTTGTTTATGATGAATTATCCTCCTTATATCTGAGTGGATTGTATCTGGTAATATTTCACTTGTGTTCACAGAGAAATGGTCCTAGTATGTTTCAGGGTTGGTGTATCTGAGCATGTAGGATCCATTAAAGGACTTGGTAAAGAATCCTTTTCTGAAAGGATGTTCATACAATTAATGGTATTTATTGATACATATTGGATACAATATAGCAGAAGAATCATTTGAGTTTGGGGCATTTCTTTCTGGGAGTAATTTTGATAAATATAACTTCTTTGGTAAATATCGGACAATTAAAAAATTTCTATTTCACTTTGTGTTGTTTTAATAAGTTGAGATTCTCAAAGAAATTATCTACGTCATCTATGCTGACAAATTTATAAAGATACCATCGTGCGCAATATCCTGTTACTTCTCTTTTACATGATCCATAGGCTGTGGTTACATCACTTCTTTCCTGCCTGATATTCCCAGTTTGTTTCTTTTTTATTTCCTCTAAGGGTATTCAGGTCTATTGATTTTCTTAAGTGCAATGTTAAGATACTTGGCAACCCTTTTTTACTTGGTTGATTTCTGTTCTTACTTTTGTATTATTTCTATTTGCTTTCAATTCAATTTTTTATTATTTGTTGTAGCATAAAGTGGAACCTCTACTATGAAGGATTCTATACCTTTCTGGTTCAGGCATATAAAGCTATGGGGATTCTTGTAAAAATTTATTCATTAATGATTAGCTTATTTATTTATTAACTTTTGGAACAAAGATTCCTTGAAACCCTCTAAAATGGCTTGAATGTGAAATGTTTGAACATTGGGTCCTCTGGAGGTGGTGCTGTTTTGGGAGGTTATGGAAACTTGTGTGTGACTAATGGAGGTGGGTAGTTGGGGGATGGACCTTGGAGGTTAGTAGCTTTCCCCTGCCCTCCCTGTTTTCTGTTTAGTCAAGATGTGAACAGCCTTGGTTCAGGAGGAGGGGCTTGGACCTGCCTCAACAGAATGTATCAGGCTCTGCTGACTCCCCGTGGGAGTCTACCTTGGAGGAGGTGGGAATGGGGGTGGGGTGGGCTGGGGCGGGAAAGGAGGAGAGGGGCACCTGTGGTTGGTATGTAAAATGAACAAAAAATTTCTTAATAATAAAAATAAATAAATACAAGAAGACGTGAACATACATTACCGTCTGCTCTGGCTGCCACACACAGACCACTCCGATTGTTACCTCTTTCTTGCCTTGATGGATTGTATGTCCCGGAGCCATAACCCAGAGAAAGCTTTCCTTCCGTAGTGGGCTCCTGCCTGGTATGTGGTACAGCGACGAGAAAAGGAACTGATATACACCCTATTTCTTCTTTTTCTTTTTCTCTTTTTGAGGCAGGATTTCACTCTGTAGTCCAGTTGGCCTGGAACATTATTACTGTATAGTCCTGACTGGCCTTACATTCAAAGCAATCATTTTGCCTCAGCTTCCTGAGTACTGGGATTATTGATATGGGCCTATTGATATCCCCTTATATATATGATATATATATCACATATCTTTTATATATATGATATATATATATATATATATAATGTATAATCTCATAAACATTTTCATTCAGTTCAAATATTTTCTGGTTTTCACTTCAAACTGTTTGAGATTTATTTAGTATTTATTTGCATTCTAAACATTTGGTTTCCTCCCTTGCTTTTACTTTATTATCAATTCCTAATTTTTCTGTGGTTGAGTAATACTATGTCATAATCCTTTAATATTTTGAAATTTATAGAAGAGTCCTGCTTTGACCCACCGTCTAGGGAATACTCTATGCATCTGAAAAGACTCTGCACTCTATAGGTTTGGAGCTTGGAGACACTGAGGCCACCATTATGTTAGTGTCACTTGGAGCCTTTGTGTCTGTGCCGGAGTTTGTTTTACTAGGTTTATCTCAAGCTGAGAGCAGGCTTGAGATAAACCTACTCTGTAGACTTGTCCACCTCATTAATATTTCTGTTAAGTCTGGACTTCACGTTTAGGCTTGCTGTGTGGAGCCGAAATCATTTCCCTCTTATCTCTGTCATATTCCAGGTCTGAGGTCAGTGTAGACTCTAGCTCTTTTGTGATCAGTGTTTGCATCAATGGTTTCCTTTTCCTTTTCCTCTCAAACTCTTCTTATTGATTGATTTTTCCTGTTTGACAATTTCATACATGTGTGTAATGTGTCTTTATATTTATGTTTTATCCTGTACACTTGTAGCTGAGACATAGGCTTTTTTTTTAATGTTCATTCTGATTATACTGGTCTTCGAATGTTTTAAACATTTTTTACATTTATTTATTTTCATGGGTGCACCTGTGTGCCTGTGGAGGTCGGAGGTTAACTTTCAGGTGTTGGTTCTCTCCTTCCATATGGGTTCTAGGGATTTAACTTAGGATTGACAGCCTTGGTGGCAAGTGTCTTTATACACCAAGCCACCTCACCAGCCACACAATGGCCTTAAATTAAAAATGCATTAATTTATTCATTTTGTGTGTATATGTGTGTATGTGCATATGTGCAGGTACAGGTACACACCAGAGCACATGTGTGGAGGTCAGAGAACAATTTATGGGAGGTGAGTCTTTCCTTCCACTGTGTGAGGCTCTGGAATCCATCTCAAGTCATCAGGCTTGGTGGCAAAGTACCTTTACCTGCTAAGTGGTCTTGCTGGTCCTGTGTTGGTCTTTTGATTGTATAGTTTGGTACATTCCCTTCCAATGTAGTTATTGGCTTCAACTGCTGTTTTAACCTTACCATTCTCCCATATATATATTTGTGTGTGTGTGTGTGTGTGTGTGTGTGTGTGTGTGTGTGTGCGCGCGTGCGTGCGTGCGTGCGTGCATGCGCGCTTGTCACATCTGTATATGTTCTTCCTTTTCTTCTTGTCTTCCTTAATTAGGTTTAATGAAATATTTTCTAGGATTCCATATTTTCTGTCCATCAGGTTGCTAGCTGTGTGCTCTTGATTACTGTCTTGGTGTTTGTCCTGGGGGACAGCAAGGTGCATTTTAGCTGACTGTTTCCATCCTGGGATAGTTCTTTCCCAGCTTTCCAGGTAGAATATAAGTAGCATCTATCTTTCAGGGGCAACGGGCAGGGAGTTTTCTCTTAATGGCATCACAAGATATGGCTGGACTCTGGTCTTGGACTGGGGCTGGGAAATCCATTTGCTATAGCAGACAGTTGTTCTATGATAAGAACATCAGCCTGTGAGATGGACAGATGCCGTTGGGCTGTGGAAGTGAGAGAAATTACTTGCTAGATATATGTTAAACATACAGGAAATAGAGGTAAGAACTCCTGCAATGTAGGGTCTAGGAATAAATCTGGCTACGTGTGCATAGGCAGTTTTGTTATTTATTTTTGGTGTCAATCTTTTCTTTATTCTTTGGTAACGCTTCTAAAAGCCATAACATACTCTATTTAGATAAGTTAAAAAAATAAAACGCATGTTTAGTACAAAGTTAAGTACTATTTAGATTTTGGCCATCAAGAAAGTTAATGGTTAATGTGGAAGTTGGAAAAAGTCTTCATTAAACCTACAATCATGTAGAAAGCAGGAGACACATGACTGTAGAAAAAACATCAGTATCTTATAATATTTGTGGTCACTTAGCCAGACTCAGAGAGACAAAGAGCAAATGCTTTCTCTTCTGTGTGTAGTCTGGATTCTACATATGTACATATACATATGTTCTTTCTCATATGCAGAATGTAATTTAAATGCACAGACATGCACATACATGAACACAAGCACACGCATGTACACATGCATGCACACACAGACAAGACAAAAGCCAAGATCTTTTTTTTTTTGAGGGAGAAAGAACTAGCAGGGTTGGGAAGAGAAGGCAAGGAAGATAAAAAGTACAATGACATCCATGTATGAAGATGCCATAAAGGAATTCATTATTTTGTAGGTTTTCTAAAAAAATAAAAATAAAAAAGCTGATACAGGTTAAAAAAATCATGGTTATTTTAAGTCCACGCCTAAAGGTAATTTAGAATAGTTGTATAAGGCGGCTTTACACATTGCTTTATGAATCACTTAGACCGAATGGCTCCTTTTCTATGTTAATTGTGTTAATTTTTTAGTCCAAATTTTCCTGGGCATGGATGGGAAGGGAAGAGATAACTGGCTCCGTCAGTATTAAAATAACTTGTTGAATACTTAGCAGGAGGCCAGAATTAAATCAGTGTCATAGACCCTTCAAATGGACTACCCACAAGGATAATTTTAATTCTGGTTTGGTTTTTCATCCAGTTTAATCAAAGTAATCATAACAGTACATTGGTATGTCTGTCCTGCCAAAGCTGAAGCTGCCATGACAAAAGCAGTTGTAACTGGTTAAGAAACTGAACATTGAGAAACTCTCACCCCCCCGCTTTTTTTGATAATAAAAACATAAATTTTGCTAGAACACGGTGTTATAGAACAAATAATTTTCCTACTAAATTAAGATGTTTATAGACTAGGAATGTACTTGGAGTTGCTTGGTTGTATGCATAATTAATAACTGTTCCCAAACAAGCTGGGTTTTTTTTTTAATATCAATTGGATTGGAAGTTGTAGTAAAAATTAATTTTTATATCGCCAGAGACCAAACTCCAAAAATTTGTCAATAGTAATTTTGAGTACAAAATAATATTCCACTGTGGCTCTGTACACTGTCTTCCTGTGCCTGTCGTCAGTGAGATTTTTTTTTTAGCAGTCTTCAGACTTTAAAGAATGACTTTGTGAATCAAAATGTCCTGAAAAGTGTTTGACCTTTTGTGTAAACAAATCCTCCAACTTTTGGATCCCCTTGAGCGAAAGCACCTGGAAATATTTAATCAGCGCTTAAGAGCTCAACCCAAGACATTGGTTTTGGAGTCTTTTAGGGACTGGTGGTTATACAGAAGAAAGGTTGCAGGCAGGAAGACTGAGGTTTCTCTTAAAAAGAGCGAGAGAAGCTGGGAAATTTAAACAAGAGCTTCAAAGCTATGCAATGACTAACGTTTCAATTATGTAGGATATTTTTGCAGTATTCAAATGGACAGGAAGAAGCTTAACATGGTGCATGCTTAATATGGTGCATATATGGCCATAGGATAACTTTGTTGTCTTTGTCCCAGTGGCCTGAAGTGTGATAGGCTTGTGATGCTGGGCAGCTCAAATTGGTGAACCATTCAAAAACTCATTAATACAGATTGTTTTTGAACATATTTTGTCAAGAAAAAAAGTCACTCTGAGGCAAAAGAAAAGTATCTCTGAGACTATCTGAAGTGAAATATTTATTCATTTCAACATGAGAGATAATTAAAATGGACAGGATTCTCAAGCCGACTGAAGTCTCTCCAAGTTTACCATCTATCTCGGCACCAGGAGGCAGAATGTTTTCCTAATTAAAAAATCGTGGTCCGCAAAGAAGGATTGATTGGAAGAGTGAATGATTTCAAATTTATTAATAACACGTGAACCTGAAAGGAATTTCAGGCGATTTTATGGGAAAATCTAAAATGGTGAGTTTGAAAATCCTGCATTCCTCAGGAAAAAAAATCAATGATATCGTGATAGAGAGTGTGTTGGATACTTTTATGTCAACTTGACACAAGCTAGAGTCATTAGAGAGGAGGGAACTTCAATTCAGTAAATACTTCCATGAGATGGGGCTGTAGGCAAGCCTGTAAGGCATTTTCTTAATTAGTGATTGATGGGGGAGGGCCCAGCCCATGGTTAGTGGTGCCATCCCTGGGCCGGTGGTCCTGGGTTCGATAAGAAAGCAGGCTGAGCAAGCCACAGGGAGCAAGACAGTAAGCAGCTCCCCTCCATGACCTCTGCATCAGCTCCTGCCTCCAGGTTCCTGCCCTGTTTGGGTTCTTGTCCTGACTTCCTCCAGTGATGAATGGTGATGTGGATATGGAACCACATTCTTCAGTCAAATCTTTTTTTTTTTTTTTTTGGTTTTTCGAGACAGGGGTTCTCTGTGTAGTTTTGGTGCCTGCCCTGGACCTTGCTCTGTAGACCAGGCTGGCCTCAAACTCACAGAGCTCCGCCTGCCTCTGCCTCTCAAGTGCTGGAATTAAAGGTGTGTGCCACTGCCACCCGACCTCAGCCAATTCTTTTAAAGACACATGTATTATCATAAAGAATCTTAAAAAAATTAAATCCCAAAATTATTTTTAAAATATTTGTATGTGTTGTGTATATACTTATTAGTGTGGGGATATGCACTGTTCACGTGTGTGTGTGTGTGTGTGTGTGTGTGCGCGCGCGTGCGTGCGCGCGCATACGTGTGCGTGAGCGTGTGCATTTATGGAGGGCAGAGGGTGATGGTGGGTATCTTTTTGATTGCTTTTCATCTTTATCTTTTGAAACAGGGCTCCTTGAAACTGAAGCACATTGATTCGGCTCGCTGGCTGGACAGTGAGCTTCCGCGACCTTGAAGCTTGTCTCGCCCCACCTTCCCCCAGTGCTGGGGTTATAGGTCCATTCTGAGGCCTTGTACATGGGTGCCAGGATCCACATTCAGATCTTTGTGCTGTTACAGCAGGCTCTTTATCAGCCAAGCCATCTCCCCAGCTCCCCTAGGAAGACTCTTAATAAAACCAATAGAAGGCAAGTTGGTTGGATGTGTTTTCTAGAAAGGTCCAAGACCATAATCAGATCTGGCTTCTCCTCTCTCTTGAAGCTTCTTGTCCAATGGTCAAAGACATGACGAGACACCCACAGTACAAAAAGAATTCAGCATGGAAAGACCTGTCCACACAGCATGTCCTAGGGCCTGAGAAAGGGTGGCGGCTTTCCTGTGTGATAACTGAGTCATTCCCCTGGAGAACTGTGATTGGCCCCGGCGGCCTGTGACTTGGCTGATGTAGAAGATGTCTGAGTGCTTGGCATCCCCCATTCTGTACAACTTCATATCTAAGAGCCATCTAAAGGGCCTGAGGGAAGAACAAGCTGTGGAGAATAAAGCCACCATGTCAGCTAAACCAGCTGTACCCGTGGCAGCCATGGGGCTCTGAGTGATCTCAGGATGAGGGATCTCAGCCAGGGCTGGAAGAAGCATGAACCAGTGACCCAATGGCTGGAACACTTTCAGGAGTCTATTTTTGTTTCAGATAAAACCAGAAACAATGATCCACTTGGGGAGCCAACCTCCTAGAGATTGATGGCGAAGTATGTGAGGCTCTGAGCTCACCAATATATTTCCCTGCAAGGCAAAGCCTATGCAATGTGGAGCAGGCAAGGGAAATCTAGTTCAGGGTCGAATGAGGTCAGGTCTTCGTCCTCAAAATGCCGTCCAGCATCTCCATCCATTACCTTCCTGTATCTGGCCTGTCTGAGCCTCACCAAGCACTCAACTGATGTCTTGTCTTAGGCTGGGCAAAGAGCAAAGACAGGGGAAGGTATAGACTGTAGACTCGGGATTGGAGAAAACCCATGGGCAAGCAAAACCCGTCAAGTCAAGCATGCCCCTTGTCAAGAAATGATTTGACTTGAGGGTCCTGAGATCTCCCTTGCTGTAGACCTACAAGTCAAAGAAAGGGTTTATTCTTTAGTCAAAGCAAAGGATAGTTATAGTGGTACTAGGGATTGAACCCAAGGCCTCATGCATGCTGGGTAAGTGCTCTACCATGGAGCTCTATAATCTTTTTTCCTTTTATTTTGAGACAGAGGCTGAGTTGGCAAGGCTAGCTTTGAATTCACTCTGCAGCACAGGAAATCCTTGAATTTGAGATCTTTCTGTCTCAGCCTACTGAGTAGCTGGGATTATAGGCCTGCTATCTCCCGAATTCAGAGGCCCTTTCTTGGCCAATCCTAGAGCTATTTTTGAAGTCTGTATGCCTAACAGGTTGGGAGTGGGGGGTTGGAGGGGGCTGGTCATGTGCTGTGGGGGGTGTGGGTGGGATTGAGGGGAAGCATTTCACCAGCTGAAAGATCATCCATTTCATCCCGAGGTGAAGGGTAGAGCCCTGATCATTGAGGTAGATGCCAGGCACATTTTATGCCTAGAGGGCAGATCAGACTCCCAGACCAGTGAGGGATAATGCATGCTATTTCATCCTCAAGGAATAAAGTAACCATGGTAGCAAGGAGATGGTTCTTCGCCTTCAGGCATTCATTTACCAGCCTCCCTTTTCCTCTCTTCCTCTGGGACTTGTGGCTTCTTGGTCCTATACCCAATACCTATTAATAAACATGCACCTGGAGATTTCTAAGCTCTCAGTGAGGATGTCTGGATTTTACTGCGGATACCTGTCCATTTACTGTGAGTGCCAGATGGATCCTCATCCTGAGGAGATGCTGACTAGCCCTGGACGATAGCATATTGTTAAGCTTTGGGCTCATGATCTGCATCCTGATCCTGTCTAAAAACTGGGAGATGAGGACACTCTGCTCACAGTATGACTTGTTGGCGCCACTCATGGGGTCTTGGGAATCACGTCAGTGATTTCTTTGACACAGCTGGAAGGCACAGGCGTCGCATGGTGAATACAGTACAACATGGGCCATTTCAGACCACAAGTCTGGTTTGGGAGCCAGACGTGGGGTTTCCAAGTGGACATGTAGGAAGAGACTAGGACCTGGGCCAGAGTGAGAAAAAACGACACCCATTTCAGAGTTCAGACCCCAGTGCTGAGGTGGCGATATCAGGATACTTGAAGTATGTCTCTCTGTGGTCCCACACTGATGGATAATCAGCAGGATAACCACTTGACACTTAAAATCACTTGGTGCTAGATGAGGTTGGTGGCCTCATCTTTCCCCATGAAGAAATCACCAGCTTTAGCTGAGAACTCTGTTGCAGGTTCAAGTACCCATCAAAAAGATGTTTTGGGAGAAGGAAGTCCAGGATCAGTTACTGAATCGTGAAGGCCCCTGGCTCCTGCAGTGATCCCTCATTCTTTCATGTTTCTAATGTCTATTGAGCCATCTTGGCTGGCTTTGGGCTGGTGCAGCAAGCTACAAAGATAGATCAGGTGTAATTCTGCCGTGTAGCTGGATGGGAACCCAAGGAGGCCTGGGGATGGTGTAAGGGAGGAAGGATGTGCTGAGGCTACTTGAGTCGGTTGGTGCTTTGAAAGGACTCCTTAGAGGAGCTGATTTGATGGTTAATTTTATGGGTCAACTTGATATTGGCCATGGTGACCAGATATCTGGTCAAATGTCATCCTAGATGCTTCTGTGAAGGTATTTTTTAAAATGATGAGATAGGTATTTAATTCAAGTAGATACTCTGGATAATGTAGGTGGGCCTCATTACATCTGTTGGAGGCCTTAAGAATAAAGACCAGCAAAAAGGAATTTTACAGTAGATAGTCTTTGGATTCAAGTTGAGACTCATCCCTGGGTCCCCAGCTGCTGGTGTACCCTGTGGATTTCAAATAGAACAAACATCTACAGTTAGTTCAGTGGTCTCAACCTGTGGGTCACAACCCTTTGGGGTCAAATGACCCTTTCACAGGGGTTGCCTAAGACCATTGGAAAACACAGATATTTACATTATGATTCATAACAGTAGCAAAATTGCAGTTATGAGGTAGCAACAAAAATGATTTTATGGTTGGGGGTCACCACAGCATGGGGATCTGTATTCAAGAGTCATGGCATTAGGAAGGTTGAGAACCACTTGTCTTGAATCTCCTCCCTCTCTCTCTGAAGAATCATGTCTACCACAGACATCAATGGCTGAGAATACCTTGGCATAGTCATTGTTTGCTTGGATGAATTCCTGAACTATCTATGAACAAAGAACATTCTGGAATGTTGGACTCCTTTAGTGCTACCTTGGGGTTAATGAAAGTATAACAGAAGCCCTCTTTTAAGAAGTCAGTGGGTGGCACATGGTTGTCACAGGTAAATTCTTTTCCCCAGGAAGGTGTCAGATGCAGTGGAAGAAAAATTGAAAACATTTTGTGCACATGAAAAAAACTACTGGAAAGCCTAGAACCAGGACAAGTCATTTGTGGGTCCCATGGAGAAAAACTAATGGGAAAACCTGTCAGATAAACTAGTGACAGACCACATCACTGAAAGACCCCAGAATGCCATGGCCTTTTAAATTCTGATACCTGAAGTACCTGAGATTGTTATGTCAACTCATTTTGGTTTCTTACTGTCCTGAAGCATATAATGTTATCTTTTTAATTACAAAATGTTAAAGCAGCTTTGTGTTATCGGCCAAATTACTGATTGTGTTGCTAGTTTTCCAGGAGATAAAAACATAACAGAAGGCAGAGAGGTTCATTCATTCTTTGCTCCTTTCAGTCCACAGGTAGAAGGGAATAGATGGTGACCTGAGTATTTCCTGTTGTGTCATCCTTCAGGACCCTGTCAGAGGGAGCGTGAATGTGTTTTCCTTGTTCTCATCCCTTCCATCCATTCTTGCACTTATATGAATGAAAGTTTTGTATGAAACGATTTCCTAGCTGCTCGCTGGATTTGTAGATTTTTTTCCTTCTGTTTTTCATCTAGCTTCTGATTGAGCATTTGACTCATGGAGAACAGACCATCGAAGAATGGTTGGTTATCTTTGCGGGTTATGATTAGAACTGGCTGTGATGGACTTCCTGTCAATAGAAAATAAAGTATTTTTCTTGTTTGTGTTTATGTGTGTGGATTTATGTGACAGAGCACATATTGTGTGCATAAGTATGTGCATACATTTGGAGCTCAGAGATCAACCTCAGGTTTCATCCCCCAGAAACCATTACCATAGTTTTTGAGAAAGGGTCTCCCATTGGCTCGGAAGTTATCAGGTAGAATAGCCTGGGTAGCCAGCGACCCCAGGGATTCACCTGTCTTTGCCTTTCAAGTGCTGAATTTTCAAGCAGATGTCACTACAATTTTAGCTTTTTCTGTGGTTACTGGGGATTGAGCTCAGGTCCTCACGCATCCACAGCAAGCCCTTATCCCCCAAGCTATCTCCCCAGCCCAAGAAATCTGGAATACCGACAATGCATGGCTTACAGAGGCAAAGCGCCTTTGAAAAAACTTGAAGTTGCATGAAAGGAAGTACCTACAGAAGCCCCAGGGGTTGACAGTTTGGCCACTACTGAAGGATGTCGCTCCCGTAGGATTCACTGTGAACAGGCAGAGGGCGAGAGTAGCAGGGTCTGTGGGCTGGCTGCTTCTAATTGCACCGGAAAGGAAGAACTGGATTATTTCAGTTACAAGTCATGGCCAGAGGACCAGAGGGCTTCTGCAATCACTTTCCAGCTAAAAGTGTCAAAAAAGATGCCTCTGAAGCTGTACAGATTAGCACGGTGTTTCATAGCGATACCAGATCTCATGTGAAAGCAAGCGCTTTGCTTACGAAAGGTCTGGAATCACAGAATTGGAGTGGGAACGTTTGGGTAGGTTCAGAAATGTAGTCTCTTGACCCAACTCCAGACTCTCTCTGTCCTGTTATGGGTCTTTTGTTTGTTTTTGTTTTGGAAGCAGCCTTCTCCAATACCCTCTGATAGAAGTCTCTTCCACCTGATCAAAATACCCCATAAAACGGTGATAAATATTTTTAGGATCTCTTCTTCCACTCCTCATTGCCCATCATTGCTCCAAGAGCTGTGTAACTAAAGTCCTAGTATGCCCCAAAGGGATGACAGTGAGGTACCTCAGATCAGTCATTGGACCGAATTATCAAGATGCCGGTCCTCACCAGATGCCCTCCTCTGAAGCTGTTAGTTTGAGCCATTGGGGAGTGTGCTGGCTTTTTCCTTTCCTTTGTCTTCAGCTGACTTCATGAAACTGAGTGGTCAGAACTTCCTTGGTACCCTTCGGATAAAGGATTCCAGAGGCCCGAAAAGGATAGGTGCTTTAGAACCCCGTCTCTTTCTCCCTGCCCTCCCCCTGCCCCCACAAGTGGTGATTCTGTATAACACTCGCATTTTTCTTAGGCATTTCATAGAGAGAAAAGTGGCTCTTGCCAGTGCTGAGGGGTGGACCTGGGCCTCGAACCACAGGCTTCAAATCCACGACCCTTTCTTCCCATATAATGATTCTATGGCCCTCTTGGGAGTTGTCTGGCATTGTTGATTGGTATGTGACATGTACCTAATACAAGTTAGCTCCCAGGCTTTGTTGTAGGTTTATCTGGAGAAGACAACAAAGACTCATGGCATCACATGAAAGCTATTTATGTCCTGCAGTCATGGAGTAACCTGTTGTCTTCTAGAGGGAGCCATGACCATCTGCCTCATGGCTAGTGGCCTTGCTAACCAGCCTCTAGCTGGAGAATTGAAGATGGAACATCCTTCAGTTTAGGAATTGATGGGTCTGGTAACGCTTGGGCTCTCACTCATGGGCCCTGACACCTGAGGAGGGACTCACATTAGATGTAGAGAAAATGGAGGTTTAGAGATACCAGGTGAACAGGTGCCTTGGTTTTTAGTCACGACCCATATCCTTCATGAAAGTTTGAGTGTAAGTGAAAAAGGGAACAGAGATAGAGACAGAGGGAAGGAGGAGGGAGAGGGAGAGAGAGAGAGAGAGAGAGAGAGAGAAGAAGGAGGAGGAGGAGGAGGAGGAGGGGGAGGAGGAGGAAAGTGGAGAGAGGGGTGGGGGAAAAACAGGAGGAGAATTACAGTGGGGGGCGGTGAGAGGAGAAAGGTCATCATGCACTTGTCCTTCCAGGTTAGGACAAAGACAAAGCAAACCTCTCCTGCATTTCCTCTAGCACCAAGCGGGGCATATGATCATTTTGCTGTGTTATAACATTTTGCGTTACATAATGGGTAAAAACAGATAAAGATCCAGCCAGACAACAGCAAGCCATGGACACAATGCTCATAAAAGCCCTTAGCCAGTCTCAGGGCTTGGCTGCCAACCTGCGCTGGGGTGATAGGGGTGGACAGAGCCAGGCCGGAGGAAGCCTCCAAGAGCCTGGAGGAGGCGGTTTGGGGGAAACAGAAAGGAAGGCCAGCCCTGGCCGCCAAGAACAGCAGGTTGCAATGCTTAATGTCCACACTCATGCCAGTGTGCTTAGGAACTGTTGTTATTTTTATGAGAAAAATGCAGAAAGGCTAATCTGTCTATTTATGTCTGTCTGGAAACATGCAATTACTGAAGGGTTGTTCTGGGGCCAGCATCCAGTCATGGCTCTTCCTATCCCATGATGTCTTTGGGAGGCTGGGCCCAGTGACCTAAGCTCGGTTCTGTGTAGGAGCCTGACAAGGGCTTTCAGCACCAGCGGGGTTGAAAGACAGACAGAGGACCAAGATCATTAGGTCAAATACTTTTATTTGTTTTAGTTTTTGGCAAGTGATAATGCTAGGATGCTTCCATTGAATCTGTTACTGCTGTGAAATGCAAAACCATCCACCCATCCACCATCCACTGTCTATCAGCTACCCATCTATCACCATTTGCCATCCATCCGCCATCTGCTATCCACCCATTGTCCACCATCCACTCATTCATCTACCCAGCCATCCTCCTCCCTGTCTTTGAATAAGCGTGTTACACTAAACACTTTTCTGGATGCCGGAGACGTAAAGATAAACGAGACAAAGTCTTTCTAGTTGAGAGACTGGAGGTATGGGTAATGGTAGAAATCCCAGCTACAAAACACAGTGACACACCACAGGGGCCACAGGAATCTCTATACAGGTGCAAGGTCAAAAAAAAAAAAAAGGCGGGGGCTAGGAAACCTGAGGTATGTTTAGACTAGGTGATCCTTGATCTGGATTCTAAAAACTAGTTTTTCTTTTTTCTTTCTTTTTTTTGGGGGGGGGCCAAGGCAAGTCCTGCCACATCTCCAGGATCCCAGAAGACACCCAGGGTGGCTCTTCCTGTTCTAGATGCATTTTGAATTCCAATGGAAGTCCAGGCTCTGCAGGGGTACCACAGCAAGTGTCATATGCATCTGTTCATAGATTCTATTGGTCTTTCCCGAACTACCAATTCCCTGTGCTGTATACTCCCTCCCTCCCTCCCTCCCTCCCTCCCTCCCTCCCTCCCTCCCTCCCTCCCTCCCTCCCTCCGATTTCCTCTGGTTCTATATTGGCCATGCCATGCTGTCCCCCAAACAGTCCCTGGGGGATCCGATCTTTTGCTTTTTGACTAGGTGGGTCTGCCTGCTTCGCTGACCCCTCCCACCCTTCCATGCTGTTCTTGGGGGGACATAGGTGTTGTTCTCCCGTGGGGCACAGAGGGGGCAGAGACATTGGGTAGCAAGACCATTTGAGTACGTCAGTACAGCAGCGTGTGTGTCAGGGAGCTGTGTGTGGTTGGGCGGCATCTTCTAGGCAGCAGATATGGTCTGGGAAGGCAGTGGCGTTTTAGGAAGGTATAGGTTTGTTGACTGAAGAAACTGGGTGGCAGGTATTGTGGCTACCTCGTTTCACCCCAGTCCTGAGATTCTCTGCCCCATCAGAGGAGGAAGAGCTAGGCAAGGTCATGAAAGACATGGCCTTCTCCATCCCAGGATTGTAAATCTTGTAGTGCTGTATTTTCCCCAGGCTTCGGAGGAATTTCTTTTCTATAGTGTCGCTCCACGAAATAAGTAATAATGGTTAGGTGGGGGATGTCTTAGAATGGATTGAGCTAATTCTTTGATAGCATGGGACTGTGCTGTGTGGGGAGGGGCATAAGTTGGCTAAGGAGAGCCAATTGGCTCTGCAGATGGGGGCCAGCTGGGCTTTGACCATCAGCCCTAGGCCAGTCTCCTTCCAGCTAACCACAGCCTAATCCACAGGCTGGCAGGGGCTGTGTGTTCCTCAGAGCTGTGGATTGTGATGTCATCCTGTACAGACGCTGTGACTGGGACTCCATGGATGTTCCTGGTGCTGTGTTGGCTTTGAGGCCTTGTGGAATGGAGCTGCAGGGCCAGGAGATACCAGGATAGGTTGCTTGGGGACTAGATAGGTGGCATTATCAGGGTTGATAGTCCTCTCCATCTGGGACATCATCCTCTCTGGAATGTGATGAGGTTGGACTATATGCTCTTAAGGCTTTTTGCAGATCCAGGCTTACGGAAAGTGGATGGTTCCCATGGAAGTGCCAGGGGTGAAGCAGACGGTGATAAGCACTGGAAATAGATGGGCTCAGGCATTTCCCACTCTGTCTAGGCATCAGGAAATGTAATGTCAGGTGGTCCAAAGGCTCAGAGGCTGAGGAAATCAGACTATGGGTTACAGGGCCAGGTAAAGGGGGGATACTTTATAGCCCACCCCAAACAGCCTTAGAAGCCTTCAGAGCTGTGTTATCATCTATCCACACCTCATTATTTTATTTTTAAAGGGTTTCTCTCTGTAGCTCTGGCTGTCCCAGAACTCACTTCATAGACCAGGCTGGCTTGAACTGAAGTCAGAGATTGTCTGCCTCTGTCTCCCAGTGCTGGGATTAAAGGCATTCACTACCACTGGCTACTCTCTTTCTTATATTCTGTGTGTTCAGTTCTGGGCCTGCTGTGTAGAGTAGGCTAATATTATATACAGAGAAATGTCCCACCCAACGACTGTTTCCAGGTGGCTTAGGAATCTGGGCACACTGAGCTTCAAGCACTGATGAGCCAGGGGGAGCCCCAGTGGGTAAAAATCTTAAAAATCTCGTTGGAGGTATTGGGTAGAATTTGGTGAGGCAACCATAGAATGGTCTAGGGAGAATGACTGGACTCGAGATTTTTTTCTTGTTGGCATAGTTAAAACAAAACAAAACAATACAAACTGGAAACTTCTTTGCACACTTTTATTTGTGGATCTGGGTTTGCTGAAGAAATCATTTTGGACGCAGGCTCTCGATGGTTATCTCTTAGACACTTGAGTGGGGACGTAGTGCAGTGGATGTTCCAGCTAGCCCATGCCAGCTCAGGATCTCAGATACTCCAATCGTGGGGGCGTGGGGTGGGCAGTTCAGCTCCCACCCACCATAAACATATGGAAGTCAAGACCCGGAGTTGGGGATGAGAGTGAGCCAAGATTGCACTGCACATTGAAGGGCAAGCTGGGATGGAATTCTAGCATCTGTCTTCTTTCCTTGGTTCTCCGTAGCATAGAGTGCCTTTCTGGCCCTTTGCCTCTCTGCTAGGCAAGGGCTTTACCATGGAGCTACATGCAGAGTGCATGCCAGGCAAGGGGCATGCTCTACCATTGAGCTACCTCCACAGCCCCATGCCTCTTTTTTTTTAAACCTACTTTATTGATTTATTTTTACTTATTTATGTGTGCGCATGTGCCCATCACAGTGCACACGTGGAAGTCAGAGGCCGATTTGTGAAGTTACTTTTCTTCTTTCACTATGTGTGTGTGTCCCGGGAATCAAACTCAGGTCTCGGGCATCAAGCGCCTTCACCCACTCAGCCATTTCTGTGCCCCCCCCCCCTGTTTTTTGAATCACCACCTTTAGTTCTTCATCCTAAACTGTCACTCCATGCCATACTCTGGTGCACTTGTGTCTCTTCTGGTACCCGGACATCCTCTCCCCCCCCCCCCCCCGCCCCATCCTCTTCCTTAGACGTATGTCACCCGCAGGTGCCTCACTTTTGTGCTTCCCCAGGACTCTGAAGCCTACGCGTTTCCTTCAGACTTGCTTACCTTAGCAAACTTATGAGGTCTCCCCTCCTGGGGCCTGTGAAGTTAAGGGAAGGTCTTGGCTCCTAAGCATCTTGGTATTCCAGAATACATCAATGTCTAGAGAATGTGTTTAATAAACTAGTGAACGCGACTGCTCTGGCCATGTGTACTCTAGCTGAGTCCCGCCCTCCCCATAAGAACCGAGGCCGAAGTAACATTTCCAACTGGAGCGTGACTCGAGGCCCCTTCCCATTCTTCTGTAATCGGAGATCCTGAACTCCTCTTTCCAAATGCCCCCCCCCTGAGGCCTGCAGGGTGTCAGTGAGTTGAGGTTCCACAGACACCAGATGTCCCCTTGACTCAGGCCCTATGTATACATGCTGGAGATGGCCTGAATAGACGGATTCACTGTCTAGAACCGTATCTGCTGGGGGACTGAGAGGAATGCCAGGCTGGATGCAGATTTTGGGGGCTTCCTGACAGGTTTGGGTCAATAGCAGGTGGTCTTCACCTTCTGGTCTATTGGATATTTTATTAATAGTTGAATCATCTTTATTTTTCCATTACTTTTCTTGGCACTGGAGGTCGAGGCAATGGTCATGTGAATGGCAGGCCAGCACTGTGCCACTAAACTGTATTGTGCAGCCCACACCCTCTTGTCTACAGACAGGAGTTACTGAGCCCTAGCAATGGGCCAGACCCATGCCAAATTTTTGTGTGCATTTGTCTGTTTTAATCTTCACAAGGACCCTTGTGGTAGGTGCTGCTAGTCTTCCCCTGTCACAGAATAAACTCAGGGTTAAAGAGGAAGTCTGATGCTGACTTTGTATGTATATCCATGCTAGGATTTGATTTGAACCCAGGGCTTTGAACATGCTAGGCAAATGCTCTACCACCAAGCTGTACTTGAGCCGAGGCCCCTGACTGAGTTTTTAAACACCATACATATCATCTGTCGTGGCTGCCTCCTCTCCCAAGATTATGATGCCCCTTATCCATATATCCATATCCTAGGAGCTCAGAGGTTTTTCTCCCCTGCACCCCCCACTCACTCACACTTTGGATGGATGCAGGAAGTAGATGCAGAAGACTGGAATGATGAGGATCTCTGAGTTGCATGGGGCTGAGGACTTTTCACTTAATCAGCACGCTTAACTGGAAAGTAAACACTGAATGAAGACCTCTCTCCTGCGTCCTTGAGCCCATGAAGTAGGATCTTAGGATCTAGATAATCTTTGGATTATCCCTATTTGGGGATATTCAGAAGCCCAGGATTTGACTTTAGAAGGGAAGAGAATTACAATGTTACTATAGACTAAGCATCCCTAATATGAGAACCAAAGATTGAAGTGTTCCATAGTCTGGATCTTTCTGGGCATCAACATGATGCTATGAATGGAAAATTCCACATCTGACTTCATGTGATAGGTTGCTGTCTAAGCATCAATATGTTAAAAGTATCGCATAAGCGCCGGAGAGATGGTTCCTGGGTAAGAGGGCTTGAGTTCGGTTCTCAGCACCTATGTGGGATGAGTTACAACTACCTGTAACTTCAGCTCCAGGCGGTCTGATGGCCTCTTCTGGTCTCTATGGATATGCATGACCTGCATATATATGACACCCACCTCCACATACCTATCTACCCTCCTACATATATAAACAAATATTCTTATTGCATAAATATTGCATAAAATTACCTTCGGTCTCTTTAAGGTGCATACAAAACATAAATAAGTTTCATGTTTGAGCTTAGATTCTTTCCTTGAAACATCTCATCATGTATATTCCCATCTTGGAATATAAATATTGTAATAGCTATGTTCAGGAAAAAAATAACCTGAAACACTTCTGGATCCAGCATTTTTAATAAGAGACATTCAGTTTGCACTTTCTTTTTGTTTAATATTACTGTGTATGTGTGTGTGTGTTACATGTATCTGTTCTATGTGCATTCACACACACGCCTACTTTGAATGTGGAGGTCAGAGGTCAACATTGGTTGTCTTTCTCAATAACTGTCCACTTTGTTTGCTTTAGACAGATATTTTTAGACTGAATCTAGAGCTCACTATAATTTGGCTAGCGTGGCTGGCTGTTGAGTTCTGGGGAATCTATCTTCTCCAGACCTTGCCCCCACTCATCCCTGCAACCACTAAGCCTGGTTCTTGACATGGGTGATGGGGGTCTGAGTTCAAATCTTCACGCATGTGCTTTAGTTACTTTGCTGACTGAGCCTTCTCTCCAACACGTTCTCCCCTCCCCCCAGTCTATGTTTTTATCAGAACCTTTATTTTTATTACAATAGCTCCAGAGGCTTACTTAGTTCTCTTCTGGGCACATGAGAGCCATTTCCACAGTCTGAACTTTGAAAACTCCTTCTTGTGTGGGTCAGGCATGTGCTGAGGACAGGAGAGGCATCCAAAGAAATAGCTGCTATGAGGCCCCCGGACTTAGGTTTTGATGTTGAACTTTGTTGGTTTATGTTTGTGTGTATGGGTATTTCGTCTGTGTACCACATGCATACAGTGACTGAGGAGACAGACGAGCATGTCAAATCCCCCAGGACTGGAGTTACAGACACTTGTGAGCCGCCATGTGGGTGTTGGGAACCTCTAGGCGCAGATCCTGTAGAAAATCAGCTAATGCTCTTAACTGCCGAGTCTGGTCTCGATGTTTTAATCTGCCATTCACTGTCTCTCAGAGCCTCGGGTTTTTTCAGCTGTCACATGGGAATTCTTCCCAGAGTGGCTGTTGCTAAGAGTTGGTGTTTACTGCTAATGTCACCATTATTCTTATTTCTGAGACACAATCCCGGTTTCTTATTCTGTTAAACGGACATCAGGCAGCCACCTCCCATATAGGTTTTGGTTTTCCCTGTCAGTGGCAGATGCGTGTGGGGGAAGCTATAGAATAAAACCTCTCTGTTCCCCAGGAAGGATCTTGGAAGTAGAGCCTAAGTCCAATCCTCGTGGCTCGAAGGAGAAAGGGTGCTTGTGTTGGGGTCACAGGAATATCATGAGGCACCAGCTGGAAGCAGTGTCGAAAAGCCCACATTTTGTCAGAGAGAAAAAAGAGTTGGACGGAGCCCCGGTTTGCCTAATAACTCTTCTGATCCAGGGGATTGTTATTAGTTATGTATTGTTTTTTCCTTTAGAGAAGGAGAGACATGGAAGGTGCCAGAGCCCTGTCGTGGGCAGGCAGAGATTTATGGCCCTCTCCGTGTTTTGGGGTTTCCTCCTGCCCCCTTGAAGCCTCTGGGAGGAGCAAGGGGGCCCCCACCAAGTTGCCCACAGCTGGAGGGTTTGGAAGGGAGGAAAGAGATGCTTTCAGCTCCAGGCTGGGTGCAGGGAAAGAGACACAGACCATCTTTTCCAAGTTTGTGGAACTCTCTTCTGCTTCCTGCTGTGGGGCCCTTAGCACTCACCTTTGTGGCCTTGGTGACTCACTCACTCCAAACCTTCCCCCCCCTGGAAACTTTATGGACAGAGCAAATTCCAGGGCCACAGTCAACTTTATTTCCAGTGGTAAAACATTTGGTGTTTGTCTAAACGCTTCCTTCTAATCCCTGGCTCCTTAGTGGAAACTGCCTTCTGTTGGTAGGGGATGGGAATGAGGATGGGTTTCTCCTTTTCTGTGAGGGCTCTCAGGAACAGAATGGCCAGGTGTTCTTCAAGGCAGGCTGTGTCTTAGTCCTTCCTATGGCCCAGTGATCAGCAGGACATGCCAGGGTCTTATCCCTTGTCCTAGGGGGGCTTGCCGCCTCTATGTAGCCTCTGGTTCACGCAACCTGGGATGAGACTCAGGACCGGAATCAAAATGGCACCTCCAAATTTCTCCCTGCTGGGAGCCTTCCTTCCTGGCCATTACTGCTCTCTCACTTCCTTGACCTCAGCAGCTGGGAAAGTCTCTGTCACTGATCCCCTAGGTGCCCGGGTGGCTCTCACAATCTTCAGGCAGTCTGGGGTATGTGTGTGTGTATGTGTGGTGGGGGAGTCTCTGCCCCAAACTCTCCACGAGTTTGGGGACCTTTGAGGACAGGCTCAGTGTGCTTTGGCTTTTCTCTCTTAAGCCTCTTTGCCTTTGAAGTGCTAAGATGGGGTCCTGGGAGAGAAGATGATATGAAGTCAAGGATGAAGTTGGGAATGTAGGTCCCCCAGTGATGGGTAGTAGTGGGGGGGATACCTACTTTCTTGGTCACTTGGACAGGTGGAAAGTTCTTTCTTCAACTAAGAAATAACCAAGTCTCACCTCAGAAAACGTCTGGTGGCTCCTGTTTTGTCCTCTGAGATTCCAGATAAATGCTGTTCCTTTCTGTATCCAAGATGGAGCTCCAGATTGGGACAGAGGGAAACATCTCTCTTGGGAGTCTGAGAGGGACATGACTTCTGCTTGGAGGCCTCTTAGGAGCCTGAAGTCTCTCATGGACCAGATTCAGGCAGTAATTACCCTAGGACGGTTCCAATGCAGCCTGGGCGTGCTGTTCCTGGGAGAGCTCTCTTCCCGTTCCTCTTGAGACCTCCCTGAATGCAGGATTTGAAGGGTGAGGAGATGACTCCTAGGCACCACTTTCCATCTCCATTGCCTTTTCCTAAGGCTCACTCGCCCTGCATTTCTACGATTTTCTCATGAGGTTGAAGGTGTGTTGGCTCAGGGCAGGGAGGTCATTGACTCCAGGTCACAGAGGTGGTGAGTGTGGGATTTGAGGCAGCTCTGCTCTATGGAGTCCTAGAACAGGGTTAATGTTTTTCCTCCTCCCAACAACGCCCTTGGTCTACTCTACTCATCCAACTTCTAGAGTGATGAATCTGTTGATGTTAGACTCTGATACACATATACTAAAGGTAGACAGACCATGTCTGGTGCTGCTCTTAGTGTTTCTCCATTGAAAACACACACACACACACACACACACACACACACACACACACACACACACACACACACACACTCATCACCCCTTTCTTCCCTACCTCTTTTCTTTCCTTCCTTCTTTCCTTCCTTCCTTCCTTCCTTCCTTCCTTCCTTCCTTCCTTCCTTCCTTCCTTCCTCCCTCCCTCCCTCCCTCCCTCCCTCCCTCCCTCCTTCCTTCCTTCCTTCCTTCCTTTTTTCCTTCCTCTTCCCTCCCTCCCTCCCTCCCTCCCTCCCTCCCTCCCTCCCTCCTTCCTTTCTTCCTATTTATGGCGCAAAATATGCTTCTCATTTATGTTGCTGCTCACCCCTCTGGATTCTGATATTATATTTGCTCTTCCACGATCATTTTATCAGGTGCAAAGTCCAAAAGTTCACAAGGCTTTTGAAAGTACCCTAAGATCATGTGTGGCAAGAGCCGGACTCCTCACCTTCATGGTCTGAATACTCAGTGTGGGTCAGGGTGACATCTCGGTGACCTCTTCTACTTTGTGGGGAGGGCACATCACAGGGCCTGGCAGCTAGAAGCTCACGCCCTCCCAGGTGCTGTCTGTCTTAGGTCAATCTGTCCTCCCTAAGTGCCCCCCCTCCCGTTTGTCAGGAAGCTCCTATTAATATGTTCCATTTCTTGTATCAAGCAACTGTCTTGCAAATAACGTTGTTGGTAATTCATGGGATGGGCTGTTATTTTTGGAGCCGGAGGCTACAGAGACAGGCTTAGAATTGAACACTTTTTTCCCCCTCCCTTTTCAACTTTTCTCATATTATTGCCGAAATTACAGAAAAATATTTGGCTCGTCAGGTCTGACAATATATATGGCAGATTCCCTGTCATTGTGCTAATCCTAGAAAAATAAACCTTTTGGCGTCTTTTGGTTTTTCCCTGGGTGGGAGGGGACATAGGCTCCTCTGTGCATTGAGACCTGTGAATGTTTTTTTTTTCTGCCTAGCCTTGTGCTTGGAGGATACAGGCCGATTCATTGGATTGGATCAGCATTAAATGTTGCTGTGTCTTGGTAACAACAGAAGATGGGACAAGGAGACCAGGACAAGGGGTGACGTTGAAAACTCAAATTAAGAGCTGACACTGTGGGACCCCAAGCAGAGATGAGACTGTGGTTATTCATTAAATTAGTAATATAAATGAATGAATTTGAGCAGAAGGAAAGGCGGCTGGCTTGTCATAACAGCCAAGACATAAAGAATGCTGTGGGAATGGAGTTGTTCAAGGGCTGCAGATCACTTTATCTTGACCTAATCTCACGTGTTCTGTTCTATCAGAGCTGTGGCATAAGGAGGGCTATGACGGTGTCCATTCTTACAGTGGAGAAATAGAAGCCCAGGAAGAAAAAAAAAACAACAAACAAACGGCTTCACTGAAGTCACAGAGGGACTTGGAGGTCTAGCAGAGAAAGAGGCGCGGCCACATGGCTTTGTGGGCAGCTGTCCTTCCTCTTTACATCCTTTGCTATTGGTCTCCACAGCGGATCATTCATCTTCCCCAGGTCCCCATTTACCCAGAAGCAAGCGGCAGCCGACCTCACTGTCCTGATGCCCCTGACTCTCCCAGCAGACATGACTCTTCCAGCATCTGCTCTCAGACAACAGGTGCCCTTCCACTGCCAAAGCCTGGGCCGTCTCCAGCTACCCCTGGACATGGTGGGAGCTTGGCTCTTTGAAGTCTACAGCTCAGTATTCTTCTCCCAGGGCAGCCCGGAAACATAACTCTCATTTCCTGGCTCGGGGCTCTGTCTCTTTGAAGGCAAAATTGCCGCTTCCCTCCCTGCGAATCATTCAAACCAAAGCTCCATTTCAGTTTATTGACTTGGCTTAACCAAAAAAACCACAGGTAGGGAAAACACGGCTGGAGTAACCCAGGGTTCTTTCCTTTGGGAAAGTAGCAAAGGAAAACTGGACTTTGCGCCGCTGCCCTTCTGCCACGAAGGTATCGCCAGGTTTAAAAATCCGACCCCAACTTTCCTTGGAGTCGTTTGTGGCCGACAAGATGGCAAGCATTTTCTTTCTATGGGCTGTTAACATTCCTTCGAGTTTACAGTCTGTGATGCTCCCCAGGGCGCGGTTCTCTTGCAGGGTTTCCCCACGTGACCTACATGTCGTCCAGGAGACTGAAGCCAAGAGGAGGCAAGGATGGGCACATTGGCTCTCTCTCCCACTATCTGTGTAGGGTCGGCACAGGATGTTCTCAAGTCCTGGGACTTTGAAGCTTGGCCTCAATTTAGTTAGACATTTTCCAATTTCTTTCTTTCTTTCTTTTTTTTTCCCATGGCATCGGCAGAACTTCCTGAGTTAGGAAGAAGCATCAAGAACATCTCTGTGATTTAAATCTAGCTCTGTTATTTGTAAATTCCTTCTTTCTCTTCTACATTTTTCTACAAATCATTCATTCATCAATCCATCCATCCATCCATCCATCCATCCATCCATCCATCCATCCATCCATCCATCCTTTTATCCATTTTTAGAAGCTCTTTCTGCGATACACTAGCATGAGTATACACTAGTTCACAGACTATATGTACTCAACTATCACTCAAACACCTTCAAAATATAGGACTCCTCTTTTCAGTTCTTTTTTCTCTAGAGTATGTGTATGAACTCAGAACGGAGCCCATGGTGTTTTCTTTTGTCATTACAAATTCTATTTTGTTTTTATAGTACAGCTGATCATGGATAACTCAGCACGTGCATTTCTGTACTTCCTTTTAATTCTAAGCATGGCTGCAAGCCATGGTGATCCTCTTGGTCTTGATGACTATCAGCTCCAGTCATGAACAAGATGGATGAGAGGATTCCAGACACTGGGTACCACACACGGGAAGCTATAAAAGCAGAAGAGAAGATAAGGTATTCCAGGTGTTCACAGGCTGAGCTCCTTTCTTTCCTCCAGAGACCATTTTGGATGCTTACTCCTCCATGAAGTATCCCTGGGAACCCCAGAAAATGCCAGAGTCACCTCTGTGCTTTTATCGTTCTTGTCACACTGTCGACTGTCATCTGTGGTCTCTCTGAGCATGGGAGGTGAGCCTTGGCCACCTTCCTTAGTCCTATCAAGGATGCATCTGTACAAACTAAAAGGAAGTAAGGCCTGTTGCTGACAGAGAAGAGAATGACTTTCAGTGAAAAGTTTACACATATGTCCAAACACATGCTCTCTGCAACACGTTGCTTTGGGTCATGAGTTGACCTGGTGAGGGTACTGAATGTGAGTGTATGTCCATGTGGGCTTTGGGAATGCTTCTCCCATTAGTTAGTCTTTGAGGGAATTGTTGCCCGGGAATTGAAACTGTGGCTGGAGGGAGTGTGGGTACTTCTAAATTCTATTTTTATTTAGTCTTTAAAAACTCTCTCTCTGTCGCTGTCTCTCTCTCTCCTTCCCTTCCCCCCTCTCTCTCTCCATGTGTGTGTGTGTGTGTGTGTGTGTGTGTGTGTGTGTGTGTGTGTGTATGTATGTAAAGATGTGGGTGTATGTGTAGGTATGGGTATACATGCATGTGTGCGTGTATATGGGGACCAGGGTAAACCTTGAACATTGTCCCTCAGGAGCTCTCATCCATCCAGTTGGACAGGAGCTGTCCACTTCTTTTTTTAAAGACAGACTCTTTCACTAGGACCTGGGGCTTGCTTGCTGACTATGTTGTGACTGACCCGTGGCACACCTGTGTAAACATCCCCTGCCCTGGAATTTATAGGTGAGCGTCACCATGTTCTGCTTCTGCATAGGTGCTGGGGACCAAATGGCAAGCGCTTTACCAAATGAGCCACCTCCCCACCCTGTATCTTCTAATTTAAATAAACAGTAAATGCACCAAAGTGAGGAATCTACAAAGGCTTTGGTGATAAAAGGCAAAGACAGGCCATAGAAGTAGCCTCCGCTCACCACATTTCTCTATACCCAAATATACACATTCGATCCCGAAGGAGCCTGGTGAATTGGCAAGGCACAGTGGCACCAACGCAGGAGGGCATAACAAAGCGAGTCTTCTTCAAGCCTGAGAAGGTCCAGAGCTGTGAACAAAAGCAGCCCCAGGGGAGCCCCAGGGAGAACCAGGGAGGGCCACTGGACAATGGTTGCAGCTATGTCTGGCCTGTGTCTGGGAGGCTTGGGAGGAGCTGCCTGGGGAGGGCAGGGTCTGTTGGTAAAGCTCCTTGCTACCAGTTACATCCTGATTGTATGTCTAGTGCTAGAACCTTCCATTGCCCAAAACAGACGGGAAGCTGAAGGACAAAGGGATCCATCTCTACAGCCCAGGTCAGCCTCCAGGGCACAGTGCACAGGAAGGAGCCAGCACGGTATACAGTATGGGCATTCTGCATCCAGTGAGCGCCCACCTGGCTCCCTTGCGCATCAACATCAGCCTGATATCTGCAGATGAGCGGACTCGCTCCTGAGAGTCATTTGTGTCCAGCAGGGGCCCCTGTGAGCTGGTTCGCTCTGCCCCCAGATGAGTTTTCCTTAGGGGTCTTGGAACTTGAGCCTTGCACCGACTGGTAGAGGCTGGTCATTTCTAAGAGGCCACGTTACATGGTCAGATGAGCAAGGCCTATCGAAACATCTCTTCATGCCTCACCTTCCCTTGGAGATCTAGCCAGGGGGCTTTATCCCTGGGGCTGGGAGGTATAGGTAAGGTGAAAATGGAGTCTTGGTCAGAGACATGAGAACCAGGGAACTCTCCTCAACCAAACACTGGCATACTCAAGAACCTACAGTAGTGACTGTGTTGTGGGAAAAGTGAGCTATTCCCAGCTTGCTTGCTATTGGGACTAAAAGTACTGTAGCTGGGTGATCATTCACTGAATAGCTATGCTTTGGTGCTGGATGAAGCTGAGCGTGGCTCTCAGCTCCCACACTGAACTTTAAGCAAGTTGCTTAACCTCCTGAACCTTGAGTTTCTGCAACATTAAAATAGGAATTAATTCTGATATAGGGAGCTATGTAAGGATTAGAGAAATACATGTGGAATGCCTACCACCACCTACCATCGCTTAGCACGTGGTTCTATATTATGAGATAATTATTTGAGCAGATCTGATTGGCCAGCCTGTGCTTGCTTTGTTCTGTTCTGAAACATCTTTGCCTGTAGCTCTTTCCAGGTGGATAAGTCGAGGATAGACCAAGGCCACACACGTTATGACTGTACTCATGCTCAGGCACACAAATCAGCTTTTTTTTTTTTTAATTTTCCCACAATGCACACTTACTAGAAAAAAGTTGTGGAACACTTGATGTTCAGTTTACAATCCCAAGAACAAGAAAAAGCTCTTCTGTCAGCTTAAAAAAGAAGAGATGAATGTTGTTTCTGGGAGGAGGGATGTTGTACAGTGGTCCAGGAGGAGACGGTGAGTCAGAAGTGCTGAGAGCCGGGCCAGACCGTCCCCTCAGCCCACCTCCTGTGAGTCAGCACTGACCACGAGGCCTGGTGGGCAGCAAGCCCAGCAAGCTGCCGAGCCACATGGCATACTACTCAGGGACCTGCAGCTGCACTGACCTGTCACCCTGTCTAGGGACATGAGAAGGTGTGTTCCCATGTCACTATTGCCAGGGTTGACCTGGTTCCTTCCATCCTTTTTTTGGAGAGTCTTGCTTCTAGATCAAACCTTTGGCTTCACTGTCTAATTTTAACCATATCCCACAGCCACCACAAGCTTTTTTTCCCTTTATTTTTTTAATCTTTGGGGACCTGTTAGTAGAGGTATTTGGGCTGTTAGAGTTGGGTGTGAAGGGAATGTTCTGTTTTAAGAACTTTGCATTGCATGTACCTGGACCTGAAAGGCAGCCCTTCCTTCTAGCTACCCAAAGGAATGAATCTAGATCATAGAACATCAGGATTCACAAAGCGGGGTGCCTGAGAAACAAGAGGAAGCATCTGGGCAGTCTTGATGAGAAGCTGCCTTTCCCAGAATGCATAGCAAGGTGGTTAGAAGCAGGGAGGCCATCCAGACTCCATCCCTTCCTGGCTGTGTGTTTTGGATATGGAGGCAGACCTCTTTGATTCAGCAAAATAAGGGAGATAGTTACCTAACAAGGTTGTGGGATGCTAAATTGAGTACGATAGATTCTGTGAAAGCACATTGTGATACCAGGCTAAAAATAAAAAGTGCAGGATATTCCACAGTTAGATAAGGAGAGTGAGCCATTTACCCGAGGTCACATGCTGTCATTGCCAGAGCCAGGATCCAAGTGTGAGTGAGACTCTCTTTCCCTTGCTCCCTGTGGCTGTGGATTTAGTCATTTGTAAGAGAACCATTTGCAGAAAGCATTTTAATTAGTTGAGTACTTTGCTCAGATTGCACGACTATATTTTACTTTGTCTATGTTGTGTGCATGTGTGTGTTTGGCTTCATACATGTAATATGCATGTATGTGTGTATGTATGTATGTATGTATGTATGTATGTGTCTCTGTATGGAAGTCAGAGGTCAACGTTGGGTGTTTTTCTCTGATGCTGTACTCCTTTTTTTGAGACAGATGTCATTGGGACCTGGAACTCAATGATTAGCTAGGCTGACTAGCCAGGAAACCCTAGAGATGGGATTACAAGTGTGCACCATCATACCTGGGTTTTTATGTAAACGATGAGGAATAAACTCAGGACCCCATGCTTGTGTGTCACACACTTTACCTGTCTTGGAAGAGGGCACTGTAGCTATTGGAGAAGCTGTCCCAGTGGACCTCTGCAGATGGAACATTCCTGTGGTCCTGACTGCCAACATGGTACTTTAGAGACTATCCTATAAAACACTCAGCCTGGGGTGGTATCCCTGAGGGCAGGCTGGGCCATTTACTTAGCATCAATTGGAAACATGAGTGGTCTTCAAAGAGCCACAGGGTACTTACTTCCCCCAGAGGACTTGTGTCTGGAAGGGTAGGGAATTCCCAGAGCGTACTGCTATCTGAGGTCCCTGCAGTTCCTCAGAGCTCAACAAGGGTATTTGCATTGATGATCACTTCAAGCAAGAGGCTTGACAGAGGGATACCCTGAGAGAGGAGGGGTGAACCTCCTAGCCTTCTCTAGGTCTGAGCAAGCTAGTGTACCTCCTTTCCATTAGAGAGATGTTTGTCACTGTTCCGTTCTTGGTGGCTCTACCTGTAGATATAGCCCACATCCACTCTTGCTTTTCTAAGAGTCCCTCCGAGACTGGCCATGGTAGCTCCTTGTATTATGTTGTGCTCTACCTTAGGGCTACAGAGCTCTGCCCTGCCCAAGTCTTACTGCTTTCCTGTTTTATGTCTTGGCTCCATGACTTCCTATAACACTGCTCCAATACAGCACCAGGGACCCTTCTGGGTTTCTTTCCATTACAGCTTACTGTGTGGTGTTGGATCTTTGGTTTTTGTTGCAGTCTAGGAGTTGGCTTCTGTCCTGTTGGCTGGGGCTGCTCATAGGTCAGGAAGGTGGTTCAATCCAAAGCTTCCTGCCTGGCTATAAATAGTATTCTCTATGGAGCTGAGCTTCTGGGAAGGTCTGGGCCATTTAAGATCACAGATCTCAGGTAGTCAAAATGTGGAACCTTAGATTGTGATAGTTTCCTTGGACCTTCAGAGAAGGAGGGAACTGAATAAGGTGGTCTTTACTCTAGAGCCACTCCTCTTTCAATCAGGACACCTTCAGATTGCCATGAGAATGAGGCTTTATGTAATTAATGAAAGAAGAGAATGCAATGGTTGATCTTCATTGTCAGCTCAACTGGGTTTGGAATTACCTGGGAGACACACCTCTGGGATATGTCTATGAGGGCATTTTCAAAAAGGTTTAATTGAGGAGAGATGGCCCATCCTGAATGTAGGCAGCTCTATTTTATGGGCTGGTAGACTGGACTGCATAAAAAGGGGAAAAAAGAGGAAGCCAAGTGAGTACCAGAATTCACTGTTGCTATCTGACTGTGGATATAATGTGACCAGCTCCCTCATTTTCTGGAGACCAGACTGCCATGTCTTTTCCTGCCGTGATGGAGTTCCCTTCAAGCTCCTTCAACATGAACCCTTCCTGCCTTATGCTTTTGCCAGCTGTTCTATCATGGCAATGAGAAACTGAGACATCTACTGACCGAGAGATCAGAGAGGAGAGAAGTTGGTCTGCAGCACCTTGCGGGAAGTTCGATAGAACCAGGGCTGGCACCAGTTCAGATGGTGTTGCTCCTTAATGTATTCAGCCTTTCCACTCTCATGAATTCCTTCCTTGCAAGTATGTAAGTGGGTAGATGTACAGGTGAACTGACACGTTAGGTGGGCTTGGAATCAGGCCCAGGTGCATCAAGGCAGAGTGATTCATCTGGCTGTAGTAGGTGAATATCCTCACAGTCCATTGTCACATTGGTTTACCTAAGTTCTATGTATAAATGGCTTAGTCATTGTTTTATGGCTGTGAAGAGGCACCATGCTCATGGAAGTGCTTATAAAAGAAAACATTTACTGGGGGCTTTATTTACAGTTTCAGGGGTTTAGTCCAGTATCATCATGGCAGGAAGCATGGCCATACACAGGCAGACATGGTGCTGGAGAAGTAGCTGAGAGTTCTATGTCTAGATCCACAGGCAACAGGAAGAGAGAGACTCTGGGCTTGGAATGGGCTTTTTGAAACCTCAAAGCCCACCCTCAGTGACACATCTCCTCCAACTAGGCCACACCTTCTAATCCTTCCCAAACAGTTCCCTGTTGACCATGCATTCAAACCTATGAGCCTATGGAGGCCATCCTCATTCAAACCACCACAGTAAGGCAGCGAGATGCAGAGCTGTGTTGGTCAGAACAGGAAGGTCGTTGACCTGTGTTTCAGCGGCATCACTATCACTGGCAAGGGGAAGGCAGGTTGGAGCCATGTGAAGTGGAATGCAGCCTGAAATACCCTGTGCATTTTAGCTGCTAATGGCCTCCAATGGATGTGGAACTTTGTGAAGCTTGCCCCTGCATTATCATCAGAGAGAGAGAGAGAGAGAGAGAGAGAGAGAGAGAGAGAGAGAGAGAGAGAGATATGCTATCAATTCTTCAGTGAAGTCATAACCTTATTTCCTGTGGCAGGGGCATTGCCAAGATCAATACCAACATGGATTAGGATCCTGGACTTGCTACCTCATTCCACAGTGAGACTGTGAGGCTTCTCTGTAGCATTCTCCCTACCTGGATCCATAGCTTGTGGTAATACTTTGTGTATGCTCTAACAAATAAAGCTTGCCTGAAGATCAGAGGGCCAAGCCAACCACTAGTTAGCCATAGAGGCCAGGCAGTGGTGGCACACACCTTTGATCCCAGCACTTGGGATCTCATGCCTTTGCTCCCAGTACTTGGGAGGCACATGCCTTTAATCCCAGCACTAGGGAGGAGGAAACACGAAGTGATATGCCTGGGAAGAGAGAGGAATATAAGGCGGAGGAGACAGGTGCTCAGTCCTTTTACCTGAGGAGTTGTTGAGGTGAGGGGTGGCTGTGGCTTTGCTTCTCTGATCTTTCAGCTTTTACCCTGATATCTGACTCCAGTTTTTTTTTTTATTAAGACCAATTAGGATTTGTGCTACATTATGTCTTTCTAGTTCCCAAGAGGTAACTGAGTGATCCCAGAGCCAGAGCTTATCAAGGCAAGCTTAGCATGAAGCAAAGACAGGTCTATTTCATCTAAGATGGACTCAAAGACCTAGTGTCCAGTTTTCTCCCCCATCAAACTCACCCTGACCTGGATTCCATCTGATATATAGATATGTGGGGCGTTTACCCACCAACCCCACAGCTCCCCAGAGTTTTCTTGAGTGTGAGCAGCAGGGAATATTAGAAGGATTTAGATTGCGGAGATAAACAGATAGAAATAAAGGATAGCCTCGAGAGGGCCTGGAACCTTTTCCAACGGTCCCTGACTGTCTCTGCCCCAGGGTTTTTATAGAGACACCAAGGGGTGGAGCAAAAGACCTCCTGCCCCAGCACAGACAAGTGCAGACCATCTCAGACACCTGCACTCAGGCCCATGGCCCTAATCATCCTCTATGCGGACCTGCTGGGTAAAGCCACGAGGAACCTGAAAACGGGCTTCCACGTAGATATGCATTAAGGCTGATTTGATATGAGGCCAAGCAGGGGCTCTTACGGTGTGAAAAGAGGGCTGTGCTCCCATGGTGCATTTAGTCTGATGGGTCAGACTTCAGGAGAACAGAAGCATCTATGGACATTGGCTTTGTGATTTATTGAACAGAGCTGGGAGCTTGAGGCCATTGGTCACATGGCATTCCATTGGGAAGCAGACAAAGGTGAATGCTGGTGTTCAGCTGGCTTTCACTTTTTCATCCTGTCCAGGGCCCCAGGCCACGGGACGGTACTATCCATAGTTAGAGTAGGGCTTTGCACCTCAATGAACCCGTTTTAGGAACTCCCCGCTGACATGCCCAGAGGTTCGTCTCCCTGGTGACTCTAGAGTCTGTCCAGTTTATGATATTAACCACCGCAGGTGGATTTCCAGCCTCTGCAGGATGACTAAACCCTGTGCTTCCTGTTGCCTGTCCCCCCGCAGCCCTCAGCTGTGCTGGACATGAAATCAAAGCCCATGGGGCATTGGGCACAGGTGGGTTAGAGATGATGTTTCTGTCTATGGCATCCTGGCCGTTTCTGTCCACTTTGACCCGAGGCTGGTCTAAGTGCTGAGGGAAAAAATGGGAAAGTAACTTGGCTGTTCCACAGTTGTGGTCTCTGGCTGGATTGCTAGAGCAGGAACACATGAGTCTGTCTGTCTTCTTGTATTTTGTGCTTGCCAGGAGTCCATCTCTTTAGGGGTCATCTGGTTACCAGAACAGCTAGAAAAAACTCCTGAGATGGTATTTTCCTTCATTAATGAAGTTTAGTTAATCAATGAATTAATCAATGAGCTCATTTTAATGGATACCCATTGATACCAGCCTGTCATTCATTGCTTTGGGGTTGAGTAGATGCATCCCTGTTCTCATGGAGCCTGCATCCCAGTGGAAATACAGATGCTGCATGGAGCCATGCATGTCTGCTGGCTGATTTATCTCTATGTAATGTGTTAATTTAGAAAACATTTAAAGCCCCATTGTCCTCATAACCTTTGAAGTACCAGGTAATTGCTCCAGTTTAGAGAGAGCGTTTATCCGAATCCTAAATCATGAAACGTCTTCAGGGAAACACTTTTCTTATGCAGAAATGCCAGACCCTCCCTTAACATCTGTGATTCATCCTGCTTGTTTCATGTGAGGCAGGGATTCCTGTGGAAGATTGCAAGATGGTTAGATTTGGCACCAAGTGATGTACATGTTAGGGCTAAAACCTCAATACCGCAGGGCCATAGCAGGGAAAACCATTAGCATATTCATGATCTCCTGTTCTTCTATTTATAGGTCTATTGTCAAAGCTAATGATTTTTCAGCTTTCTTGAAGCCTTCTAACTTATTGTGGGTTCTTGCTGTGAAAGAATGTGTGAAATCCAAACATATCCTAGTGATTCTTAGATATTAATATCTTCAGAAATGATAGGAATTCTTTTTTCTGATAAAGGGTTTCTCCATGTAGTTCTGGCTATCCTGAAACTTGCTCTGTAGATCAGGCTGGCCTCAAACTCAAAGATTGGCCTGCTTCTGTCTCCAGAGTGCTGGGATTAAAGGCATATACCACCATGTCTGGCTTAAGAAATGATAGGCTGTTGGGGAATATTATTTTAAGGTGTGTTACTTTTGTTTATGTTTCATTTGTTTAACTCTGTGAAACTGTGTTACTGTGCCTGTCTGAAACACCTGATGGTCTAATAAAGAACTGAACAGCCAATAGCAAGGCAGGAGAAAGGATAGGTGGTGTTGGCAGGCAGAGAGAATATATAGAAGGAGAAATCTGAGAGGAAGAAGTAGCCAGAGAAGGAGGAGGACTCCAGGGGCCAGTCACCCAGCTACCCAGCAAGCCATGGAGTAAGCGAATGGGAAAAGCCCAGAGGCAAAAGATAGATGGACTAATTTAAAGTTAAGGAAAGCTGGCAAGAAACAAGCCAAGCTAAGGCTGGGCATTCATAATTAAGAATAAGCCTCCCTGTGTGTGTGTGTGTGTGATTTATTTGGGAACTGGATCGTGGGCCCCCAAAAGAGCAAAAACAGCCAACACCAGTAGACGTTCTTACAACTGTCAGAAGATAGTGAGGAAACAGAATCCCAGATTCTTCACCTGCCCAGTGTTCTTCTCTGACTTCCACAGCTGCTGGCGTTGTTCTTTAATCATGGACTACAAACTCAGAATTTTGCTATTCATGTGTGGCCTGGGAAAACTTCCTTTTCATGTATAGTGATTTTTTTTTCATTGTTTAATTGCCTCCTTCCGCAGTAAAGCGAGGGTGAAGTCATCCAGATTTCACCCATTAAGTCGGTGTTGCCTGTTGGCAGGTGTGAACTGGAGGTTGAAAGATGCTTTGGGCCATGGCAGCAGGGAGGGAGGGGTCTGATGATCTCTAACCCCGTGATGCTGTTCAGTGCTTAGTTTGAGCTGTGAAATGCTACGTATGTTTTTTTTTTTTTTTAAATATAACAACAACCCTCCCCTTTACAATATCTTCTTTTTCCCACCTAGTTTTACTGATCCCCCCTCCCCCCGAGCCCACCCAGGTGCTGGGGAGGATTGTACAATGCTTGGTGTACGTTCCCACCTTTTGGCTTGAAGCATATCTGGCCATCTTGTTCTTTCTTTCTAAGGAAATCTCTAGCATTTTGTAGCTGATGCGTTTGGAGTAAAAAAACGTTTCCAGGCTGAGAGGGAACATTGGCAACACTTGGGAATGCTTTTTGTTAACCTCCCCTCCCCCAGTGAAGCTGAATTATAACTGGGAGGAGGGTGTGAAAGTCTTTGATCCCCGGGGTCTTGTGGATTTGGCTCTTCCTGTACGGCTGCGAATGAACGGGAGCGTGGTTCCTAGTCAATAAATTGCTGATGTTAATACAACTTGATGTTTATGGAGCCTCAGAGCCATAAGATAGATAGAAAAGAAGTTCTTTGGGGGTTTGTGGAGAAGATGGTCATGGGATGATCAAGACCTCTTGGGGAGGCTCTTAAGCGGGTGTGGAATGTGAATGAGCCATGTTTGGCAGAGGGAGAAGATCCTTATGGTAGAAGGGTTTTTCAGGCAGAAAGAGAAAGAGGAATGAATACCTGGTAAGCTCTGGAGTGCAGAGTAGATTTTAAAGGGGAGAAGAAAGCAGAAGGAACATAAGTTTAGAAGAGTGGGATGAACTGAGATCATAGATTTACCAATGAATAGATAGGAAATTTGTAATGCAGTGGAAGGCCTCTCTCTCTCTCTCTTTCTCTCTCTCTCTCTGTGTGTGTGTGTGTGTGTGTGTGTGTGTGTGTGTGTGTGTGTGTGTTTTAATAGGTTTTAATGGAATAATGTGTTAGAAAACTCTTTTAACTGCTACTTCAGTGTGACTTAGTGCTCTTCAGAGACCTGGAGCACAAAGTACTCAGGAGTGTCTTGGCCCAGCGCCATCTGGACACTGGGTGGAGCTCACATAATCTGTTGAGCCACCTCTGTTGATTTCTAAGACCAGTATGCACACCAGTATGCAAACAGTACTCTTCCATGTATGACTCTGGGCCAGCTCCCCAGAGGGTAAGAGGATCAAGCTAAGTCAGGACTGGGTAGAAGGTGTTCAGAGTTATTTACCGATGACATTAATGTCTCTTTTGTTGGCTATCCTGTGCAGGGATGGCGTGTCACACAGTGGTGGCTGTTGACCCCCTTAGTGGGCATATGTTTTCCTCATGTTTGTTATATCTTCAGGTGTACTTCTGGGGTCGCTTGCACACTCCACCTGCCCTTCTCTAGATCTTCTCTAGAGTCTTGCACTTGGATTCTGTCTGGGAAAATGTTGGGAGAGGCACAGATGGAGAAAGGATGCGTGGGTTGTTAAATCCCCAGAGAGACAAGCAGATGGATGGGCAAACAGACAACCTATTTTCTGCAGACTGGTAGAAGGACCTCTTAAACATCAGATGCTTGAAGTATTTCCTGAGCCTCTCCAGTATAGTCTAGAGCTAGGGCTACCTGCCCAGCTCCAGCCTTGTGGGCTGCTGTGTGTGGAGCTCAGGCAGTGGCTGCCAGCCCCTGCATTCCAGGTCTATACAGTCTCTGCAGACACGCATCATCATTTACGTTCCCATATCCAAGCAGTCATATTATTGAGCAATAGCCCTCAAGTGCAAGGTTTATCTCATGGATTCTGGGCTCACATCTGAGTCTCCCAGTCTGGTCTGAGCTCTGTTGGATTCTGGGCTCACATCTGAGTCTCCCAGTCTGGTCTGAGCTCTGTGCAAAGCACGTGGAAACCTCAGCCTGGGTCTGAAGCTGGCCGCAAGTTGGATTTAGTTTGCATCAAGGTTGAGCTACAGCTTGATGAAATCAGAATTGTTCACAGCACTGTCTATGAAAGTGCCTGAGTGGGATTTTTATGTCCTAATCTATTTGTAAATAGGCATGTGGGTGGGGGAGGTACCTGTTTTCTCCATAATATAACCAGAAATCTGTAGAAAGATGACCAGAGTGGGAGTCCAGACTGCTGGGCTCTTGTCCCATGGTCATCCACTTGCTAAATGACCTTGGATGAGTCTCTCAGAAGGTTTTAGTTTTCCATTTGCAGAATGAGGTAGTTAGACCAGATGAGCCCTGAGGTCCCCTCCAACTTTGGAGTGTGGCAACACTTAACATACCCTTCCCTTTCTGCTGTGCCCTGCCCTACTGGGGTCTGAGAACTGGAGGTGGTAATTAGACAATTCTGGTGTCAAACCTGCTCTCATTCCCCGACCACACATTAGGAAATGTGTCCCCACTTTTGGAATGGTGAGCACACACTGACAAGTCGCACTGGATGTGAAGGAAACCGCATCAATGTCTCTAGGAGAGAGAGGGAAGGGACGCTGGCAGCTTTTTCCTGCCGTGATGGAGAACAGAGAGAGCTCTAACAGGCCCAGTGAAGAATTAAAAACTGTGTCTCGGGTCTCTGTGAGTCATTTCAGAGAGGAAGACAGGCGGCAAAGGACAAAGAGAGTGACAGGAGCAGAAGGAACTGACTCACCCCATTCAACACAGTAGATGACAGAGGCCAGAGAAGGGGCGTTTTCTCCAAGGCTCATGGCAGTGAATTCAAACATGGTTTTCTTTATTTTGCAGTTATAGGTTTTTCTTTTTTGAGGATACTGTCCTGAGATGCACAGTTTTCTCCCAGGAGTGTTGACCCTCTGCTGGCTCTTAAGTGGTTCCTGATGGCCGGGGATCACTGTAAGTTCTGTATGAAGTTGACCAACTTTTTTAGCCTGGCTGTCTTAGTTAGGGTTTATAAAGGGAAACATTTAGTGGGGTGGTTTACAGTTCAGAGATTCAGTCCATTATCATCTTGGTTGGGACATGGCCGCATGGAGGCAGACATGATGCTAGAGAGGTAGCTGAGAGTTCTCCGTCTTGTACAGGCAACAGGAAGTGGTCTGAGACACTGGGCATGGCTTGAGCATGAGACCTAAAAGCCCACCTCCACAGTGACACACTTCCTCCAACAAGGCCACACCTATTCCAACAAAGCCACACCTTCCAATGTGCCACTCCCTTGGGGGGCCGTTAGCCTTCACACCACCACACTGGCCATGGGAGATCTTTTCCAAACATTGTCTTCGGATGAACATAAAAACTTGTATTGGCATTCTTCCAGAGAAGGTTTGGAAAAGGGGGACATTAAAACATGCCGCTTTACTTGACAGTGAAGAAACTGGTAGACGCTGCCTTGGCGAAATGACCAAGTGAACAAGTGAAGCGGCAAGCCCAACGTGATATGATCAAGAAGACACGTGGCATTTTTCTTCAAGACTGGTCACCCGAGTCTAATCACAAGAAAAACACTGTGCAAAGCCAAGTTGAAGAAGGGATGCCCTAGGAGATACCCACTGCCCAAGACTTCTTAAAATTGTCAAGGTCACTGAGCAATAACGACAGTTTGACAAAGCATCGCAGACCTCAGGAGGCTAAGGAGGCACAAGACCTCAGTGTTACGTGGGTGCCCTGGAGTGGATCTGGAAACAGATGGAGGGCAGTAGAAGAACTAGGGAGATTCTAAGAGAATCTGGAGCTTGGCTCATAAAACCAGTCAAGGTTGCTTTCAGAATTTCACTAAGTATGCAGTGGGGATTGGGGAGAGAAGATGTTACCAGCAAGAGAGGCTGGGACAACTCCCCACACCTACTTCGAATCTTTCTGTAGATTGAAAATTATTGCAAAATAAAAGATTCTTGAAAAGGCAAAGCACCTGCTTTGGCTTTTGGGGTCAGCTCTGTGACCTTACCCAGATGCCTTTGCCTGTTAGGCTGCTACCCTGTTCTGTTCTTATCTCTTCCACTCCGAGTGTTCCCCTCTCTCCTTAGTGTACTCCATTGTTTAGGGGGATGCTGTCACTCTTAGCAATGCTCAGATGCTCATTTCCTGAGAAAGCTGATGTGAAACGTCTTACTCAAAAACTCTGCTTAAAAAAAAAAAAAATGGCTGCAAGGCTGTGTGCGATTTACCAACCTGGTAGAGAATGGCTGGCTCTGAGTCCAGAATGGTAACTTGAATGTGTCCTGGGAGTTCTTGATTGGCAATGCTCTGTTAGAATAAAGTGCCTTTCCCTGATGAGAAAACAAAGCCTGGAAAATCTGAAGGCGTTCTGCAGATCTTATGGAGCATAGGTTGTGTGCCCAGCTTTCCAGCAGGTACCTGAAAACAAAGACACTTGGGGACAGGTGTCGTATATAGGTAGGACTCCACTGAATGGAGAAGTCAAGATAGCCCTGGGCCAGTGTGGTCACACGTGTCTACTGGCATGCCCTTAGCAGTTCTCGGGGCTACTTGTCTGAATATCGGAGCACCATGAGCAGGTAGGGTGACCAGCAGTTTCTAGTTTATTTAGGATGGAAGGCTTTTTCAGGATCTATGATTGTGGTATAGAGAGACAGTTCAGTAGCTGAGAACACTTGTGGTGTAAGTTTAGGGACTTGCGTTCAGGTCCTCAGTGCCAATGTAAAAAGCTAGATGTGGCCATATATGCCTACAACCCTAGTTCTGGAGTGTGAGGATTGTGGTGGTATTGTGTTCCCCCAAATATTGTGTACCTTAATAAACTTATCTGTGGTCAGAGAACGGAAAAGCCACTAGTTAGGCAGTGATAGCACACACCTTTAATCCTAGCATTCCAGAGGCAGAAATCCATCTGGGATCTCTGTGAGTTCAAGGCCACATTGGAAACAGCCAGGCATGGTGACTCACGTCTTTAATCCCAGAAAGCAAGCCTTTAATCCTAGGGAGTGATGGTAGAAAGCAGAAAGGTATATAAGGCGTGAGGACCAGAAACTAGAAGCATGTGGCTGGTTAAGCATGTGGCTGGTTAAGCTTTCAGTCTTTGAAGCAGCACAGTTCAGCTGGGATTCATTCTGGATGAGGACTCAGAGGCTTCCAGTCTGAGGAAACAGGACCAGCTGAGGAACTGGTGAGGTGAGATAGCTGTGGCTTGTTCTGTCTCTCTAACCTTCCAGTGTTCACCCCAATAACTGGCCTTGGGTTTGATTTTATTAATAAGAACTGTTAAGATTCATGATACAGGGGACAGAGACAGGGGTCTTCTGGCTACCAGCCTAGCTTCAGGTTCAGTGAGGTTCCTTGTCTCAAGGGACTAAGATGGTGAGCAGTAGAGGACACCGGATGACCTTCTCTAGCCTCCACACACATGCACACAGGTGCCCCCTCCCATGTGTACACACATGTATACACCTATCTTGGTACATACGATAATAAATAAAACAGAGGCGTCCCAGGCAAATCGGAGTGGTTATTTGCAGCTGATCTGGTTCCGAAAGAGCTGTGATGAATAGGCCTACAGGGACATTTGTTATCCCTGACTTCCCCCCGGGGCTTGTTAATCAGTAGAGAAGAAGCTGAAAAAACATGATAGGAAGGGTCTCTTGAGCCAAAGAGGGATCCCGAGGGAAATGCCTGGGAACAAACAGATTGACTCTCAGTCTGATCTCTTGTCCACTCAATACCAACCATGATGGTTGATTCCAGGGAGAATGCAATCATCTCATATGGAGGTGGAGCTGGGCTCTGTAAGGCCCAGAACAGAGACTCACAGGTTTCAGTCCATTGTCTAAGCCCCCAAATGGCTGACTCAACAGCCTGGCAAGACGGTACCAGGCACAGGGACAGAGTTGTGTGTGTTGTGTGTGGCAGCTTTAAACAAGACCCAGAGGAGGACAGGAAATGACATAGATAGCTGCCACAGGTAGGAGAATGCTGTCTGTTTTTAGGGAAACTGGTGTTGCAGGACCCTGGGGGATGGCTGATGCCTTTGCATCTCTTACTGTCTCTTCCTCAGTCTGTTTTTTTTTCCTTTGAAAAGATGTTTTTTTTTTAATTTTATTTTTTCCCTTTTTTTATTAAGAAAATTTTTTTCATTCATTTTACACACCAATCAAAGATCCCCCTCTTCCCTCCCTCCAGGCCCCGCCCCCCAGCTTCCCCCTCCCAACCCACCCTCCCATTCTCACCCACAAGAAGGCAAAGCCTCCCATGGGAGGCACATCCAGTAGAGGCAAGTCCAAGCCCTTCCCCCTGACTCAAGGCTTCATGAGGTGTCCCATCATAGGTAGTGAACTCCAAAAAGCCCACTCATGCACCAGAGACAGATTTTGATCCTACTGCCAGGGGGCCTCCCAAGCAGATCAAGCTACACAACTGTCTCGCCATGCAGAGGGCCTCGTCCAGTCCCATGCAGACTCCACAGCCATGGATCCAACTTTCATGAGTTCCCTCTAGTTTGGTTTGGTCGTCCCTGCATGTTTCCCCACCATGATCCTGATGCCCTTTGTAGCTAGAGTTTTCCTGCTTTGCCCACAGTCAGGACAAATCTTTGTCACCCGCCAGTCCCACAGCCGCTCAGACCCAACCAAGTAAACACAGAGACTTATATTGCTTACAAACTGTATGGCCGTGGCAGGCTTCTTGCTAACTGTGCTTATAGCTTAAATTAATCCATTTCCATAAATCTATACCTTGCCACGTGGCTGGTGGCTTACCGGCATCTTCACATGCTGCTGGTCATGGCGGTGGCTGCAGTGTCTCTCTGCCTCAGTTTTCTGCTTCCCACAATTCTCCTCTCTCCTTGTCCCACCTACTTCCTGCCTGGCCACTGGCCAATCAGTGTTTTATTTATTGACCAATCAGAGCAATTTGACATACAGACCGTCCCACAGCAGCCCTTGCTCATAGGATCCCTGTTCTCTCTCTTTGACTGGACTCCTGGAGCTCTGCCTTTTCTCATCTTATTTATTTATTTTTTTTGAAAAACGCAACCTGCTGTGATCCTGGGCCCCGGGAGCTACATGCCGAGCGATCATTTTTGTTTTCTCTTCGTGGCTGCCCTTGTCCAGGGTGTGGCTTACTTTGTTGATTCTACCATCATAAGACGTCTATGACCTGTGTCTACTGCCCACATGCTGGCTCAGATTCCACCAGGATCGCCTTGGAACCCATCTCCTCCCAGATTCTCTCTTCATCTTTTACAAGTTCCTGCCTTTGGCATGCCCTTCCTAGACCAATGCACTGTGCTCACATCTTCCAGGACCCTGCCTTCCAGCCCTTCTCTTGTATCACATGTGCCTGCGCCAGATGTCCCAGACCTCCTTGTAAGCACTGTTTCCTCCTCACTCTTAGTGCTGGTTTCTCAGCAAGGACCTGTGCTGGGGAGTCTCCCCAATCATGGCTTCCCTGATTCCCCTGCCTGCTGCTGGCCCTGGCTCCACTGTGGCTGAGTCTGACCTCTAGGCTTAGTCATTTACTTAGCTGCCTGGTCTCCTCTGGAATGGAGAGTTTAACTCTAGGCACCAGCACAGATACAGGGAGAGCTCTGCTTAGATTCAAAGGGACACTGGGAGAATAAGACGTCGTTTAGGCCTCCAGTGGCATTTGTGGTGTCTTTAGGTTTCTGGCTCAGAGCTGTGTCCAAGGCAGGCATGGCAAAGATCCATGTCATCAGACTGCCTTGCACTTCTTGTACCCCATGTAAGACGGTGCATTCTCCTTATGAGGCCTGTGATGTGGCGGCCCTGGGGCTTGTGCCCTGAGTGGTGAGGCACGTAAGAAGGCAGAAGCTCTTTTCCTGATATAGAGGGCCAGTATGTGGGGTAAGAAGATGCAGCCCTCAGCTCTGGATGGGGTTGGGCTGGGTGCTGGCCGAGGCTCAGGAAACAGCAGACAACTGTCTGCCTCAGGGAAGTAGTGCCCCTAAGCAAAGCCACAAGTATTTTGGCAGAATGATTTTATGAGCTGGGAATATCCTGAAGAAGCTCCAGACTGTTCATGTAGCCAGGAGAAAAACACTAAACATAATAGAAATAATCCCTTACTTCAGAAGGGAGCATTCCTTTACTTTTGTAGTGTTTAGGGCTCTGTTGGCCCATTTGCTAGATGAGGTGACTGAGGCTGAGAGCCAGGAGGGTCTGGGTAGAGGAACATAGGTGAATGAGGGTTCTTTCTCTGTCCTTCCCAGGACATAATGATAAATAATCCTGGTCTCACTGGTGTTCACAAGTGCCATGGGAAACAGATGCTGCGGTAGAGACGCTCTTGGAGAATGTGAAGTGGAGGAGGAAGGGAGGAAGATGTCAGAGCAGAGGCCTCAGTGAAGAAGATGCTCTGAGGTCTGCATGGTATCACATAACCCGAAGCCCAGGCATTCAGTTCACGGGGACCCAGTTTTCCTAGAGCTCTGATTACCCAGGAGAATCTAGATGCATTTCCTCAGCATCTTCTGAGTGCCAGGTATCCTAGTGATGGATTATGTCTGGCTGTGTGTTGGAAAGAAAGGAAGGAAAAGGAAGGATGACAGGGAAGAAGGAGGGGAGGGATAGAGGGGAGAAAGGGAGGAAAGAATGGAGGAAGAGAAGGGAGAGCAGGAAAGAAGGAAGAGAAACAACTGACCCAAAGAAAGAACACTTTTCTCAGTTAAGCAAGAAGTAAAAAGCAGGGCTGGTCCCTCCTGCCCCCCACTCCCATGACATCACTGGTATTCTAGCTTGGTTTCAATCCTCAGGGGCTGTTCTTGCCAGGAGGTGGCAGCTTCTGCTAGGGTCTGTCCACACTGCGGACACAAAAGATGCCATGGAGGAATGGAGCGAGGAAGCCTCTCCCAGCACATTTGAGGTTCTCCCTCGAGGTGCCTAACTTCTAGTTCTTGTGTGGACCCCAATCACACTTTGCCTGCGACCTTGACATAAATCACACCCACTTTGTGTCTGTGATGATCGCAGCCCATATTTCCTATCTGCCCAGCTTCTGCTCCAGGCTCTTCATCTGACCTGGGTATTCTCTTGGCTTTTCTGGCATTGTCCAGCTGTGACCTTTGGTCACTCACTCATCCAGCTTTGAGGCTGTGCCTCGTGAGTTTTGGGGTCCTCTTTATCCTAGACTAAGGTATGCTCTCTTGGGTTCCCTGGAGCACGGGCTCTGGGCTGTCAGGAAAGGGACTAGGCAGCCCTTGCAGTTGGTGCACAGAATGTAGAGAATTCAGACATTCTTGCCTGATGGAGCAAACCAGCCACCCAGGGGATAAAGGGCAGATCACAACAGGAGACCATAGAAAACCAGATGTGCCCCAAAGGGCTGGAAAGATGGCTCCTCCTCCTGGGAGAGCAGGGACGAGGGAGAAGACGTTAATTTAAAACTGAAGACCAGTATGTTTTTGCTTATTGAGAAAGATGAGGACGGCTTTGTCCTTGGAAGGCACTGACAGCTCAGTGTGCCAGCTCATCTCTACCAAGAGAGGAGAGCGCTCTAGAATGCCACTTTTCTGTTCTCTGCCTGTGGAGCTCTTACCCCTGCCATGAGGCCCAATCATCTATGCTCTCTGCCCTTGAAGTAGGCAAAATAAATGTCTATTATTTTTTGTTTGTGTCCTGGAGCACTTTGGAGAGTAGTATTGGATTATGTTTATATTTGTCTTATTTTTGTCTTTGGCTTGCTGGTATATCCTCTCTAGAGACCTCTTCAGGTTCAGTGTGTGCATGCGCTCTCTCTCTCTCTCTCTCTCTCTCTCTCTCTCTCTCTCTCTCTCTCTCCCTCTCTCTCTCTCTCTCTCTGTTGGCATTTTTAGATGGATTCTTGCCATATAGTCCTTACTGACCTAGAAGTTGCTCTGTAGACCAAACTGGCCTCAGACTTACACTAATGCTTCTTGAGTTCCGGGATTATAGGCCTGTGCCACCACACCTGGCTCTGAGCTCTGGCATTTCTTCCCCGTGTCCCTGGGGATTCCTGAGGGCCTTAAACCGAGGAGGTAGCAGTAACTGTGAGCTTTGCTTCATCTCCAGTCTCCAGGATACTTTCTAGCTAGTATCTGCGCCCTGACCACATCCAACTGCCCAAGGGCAATAGGACTTATTATACCCACTGCCGAAGACCTGAGTGGCCAACAGCCTCTGTCCCCAGCAGAGCCATTTATAGATGTCCTTGTGGGGAGGACCACGTGCCCAGTGGGAAGACAAATGATCCCACAAGCTCGGCAATACTTTACCCAGCCCGGTAACCCACCATGCACAGCTCCTGATTGTCCTCTGTGTGACCCCGGTGCGGCATTTAGTGTGTCCTATAGAATAATATTGAGAGAACGAACAAATCAGTGGCAGAACCTTCTGAGATTTGCCTAATTGCGACTCAAATTGTTCCCATATTGGAAATTACATGGCTAAGATGCCTTTTGGGGAACCGAATATTAGGAGCCCAGGAAGGTCAGCCAACAATGAGTTGTTGGAGTTTTTCCTCCATGAACTCTTACCGAGACATTTTTCCTGCAATGAGACATGGATAGGTTGACTCAAAACAGATTTCACAATCACTTTATCCAATTTTGGACGGCTTAATTCGGCAATTCGCATAACCCTCTTTAATCAGCCTCACGTTTGGGGTTGCTGTGGCCTCAGGCTCTTTGATGGTCAGATGTCATTCAGTGTGGCACCCCTGGATGGGGAGGCCACTGTCAGTCCCTGTGTGGCTCGGGGAGTGCTGGCCCATGCTTGGGACTCTTATGGAATCTTCAGGTACTGTGAAGGCACCAGCAAGGAAGAAGATCTGCGCCTTTTGTCCCCAGTGTGCAGACGACTTGTAGGCTGAGCAGGGCTAACCTTGAGTGAAGAAAGCAATCATGTTTGATGCCGATGTGGGGGTTTTGAGGTCTTATGACTTTGATGGCAGACACAAATAGATTGGCTATGTGCCAAGTTCAGGGTCCCCAGGGAACAAGGCACTTCCTCCCTTCTCTCTTTATAGCATTTGGGGCTCAAGGGAACAGATTTTATAATCAGAGAAGCAAGACTGGCTGGTAGCCTGTACCTTATGTGCCCTCAAGGACCGAGGAACACATATTTTTCTTTGAGGAAGACTTCTGTTTTTTGTTTTGTTTTGTTTTGTTTTTGTTTTTGTTTTTGTTTTTTTGAGACAGGGTTGTACCTTTCCTGGAACTCACTTGGTAGCCCAGGCTGGCCTCGAACTCACAGAGATCCATCCGCCTGACTCTGCCTCCCAAGTGCTGTGATTAAAGGCGTGCACCACCACCGCCCGGCAGAGGAAGACTTCTATTAGACACTTGAACTTTTGCAGGCCCTTAGTAGTTGATGATCTCAAGGGTTTATGACATACACCCTGTGAGGGGGTCCAGGAAAAGAATACTCCCATGTGACAGATTAGGCATCTGAAGCTACGGGCATTCTAGTGTTCAGGGAGTATGGCAGAATGATGCCCTGGCTCCTATGTCAAATTTAGGGGTGCCTTGTATTTCCTTTCTGTTAAGGAATCTGTCTTTCATCCACTTAGATAAACTACCATACTAAAATACTGCGAGGCCAGCCGGGGGGAGGTGGCGCACACCTTTAATCCCAGCACTTGGGAGGCAGAGGCAGGCGGATCTCTGTGAGTTTGAGGCCAGCCTGGTCTCCAAAGCGAGTTCCAGGAAAAGGCGCAAAGCTACACAGAGAAACCCTGTCTCAAAAAAAAAAAAAAAAAAAAAAAAAAAAAAAAAAAAAACAACTGCGAGGCCATATTTAGTCTGAAGTCTGAAGTATTGACACCAGGATGAATGACATCATCCATGGAATGTCCAAAAGAGTCACCACTGGGCTCAGCTGGTGTGTTCTTAGGAACTTTCTCGCTTACTCTCCACATGGTTGCCATTTCCTTCTTTGCTTCAAGGTCGTGTATCCTGGTAAGGGCAAGCAGCACCAGTCACAGAAGTAGGCGTATTTAGGGCCCTGGTGGCAAGAGAGAAGAGCTGTCATCCATGCAACTGGCACTGTACAGGGGCTGTGATTAGCGGGTACCAGTCAGGGTGTCTGCTTTCAGGAGGAGGAAAAGCAGGGCTGTCTGGATAGTATGCGGGTTGTGTGTAGGTATGTAATGTATGTGTGTGAGCGATGTATGTAATATGCATAGTGCGAGTTAGGTATGCATTTATGTATAGTGTGTGTCCTGTATATGTTTATGTGGTGTTTCTGTATACTGTGTATTTTGCATATGCTTTAGTATAATATTTTTATAAGCTATGTGGCGTGCACATGATATGAGTATATTGCTTGCAATATGTTACATGTATATGGCGTATATTTTTCTGCAATATATGTGTAGTGTGGGAGGAGTGTATTCCTTGTGGTCATGAATACATGCACACACAATGTAAGTATGGTGTGTATGTACATGTGTATGGTGTATATGTAGTATATGTAGTATATGTTTATGTGTAGTGTGTGTTTGTGGATATGTGTCTTAAGTAGGGTTTTTATTGCTATGAAGAGACACCATGACCACGCACACGGCAACTCTTATAAAGGAAAATATTTAATTGGGGTGGCTTACAGTTCAGAGGTTTAGTCCATCGTCATGGTAGGACATGGCAGTGTGCAGGTAGACATGGTGCTAGAGAAAGAGCTGAGAGTCCTATATCTTGATCTACAGGCAACAGAGTGTGAACTGGGTGTGGTTTGAGCATATATGAGACCTCAAAGCCCACCTGCACTGTGGCACACTTCCTCCAACAAGGCCACACCTCCTCCAACAAAGCCATACCTCCTGAGATTACCACTCCCTACGAGCTTATGGGGGTCATTACATTCAAACTACCACAATGTTTGTGTATTCTGTGCATATGCACAATGTATAGTGTGTGTATGATGTTGATATATGGGGTTTTTCAGGCATGCACTGTGTATATGGTGTGTGTATTTATCTGTAGCATGAGTGCATATGTGTATAGTATGTAGGTGTATCTGTATCATATATTATGTGTTTGTATATTTTATATTTATATGTAGTCCGTATGTGTGTTTATGCAGACTATATATGGAATGTGTTTGTGTATATTATCAATATGATATATAGGGAGTATTTATCCTGTGTGTGTGTGTGTGTGTGTGTGTGTGTGTGTGTGTGTGTGTGTTTGTGATAGTGGACAACAGTGGCAAGGACAGCTCTTTGGGGGTTGTAGTGGCCAAAGAGGCCTGGGGCCTGGAAGCGGGGCTTGTTTACAGGGCTCCTTTGGGAGGTGGATGGCATCTTGGCATCCGCAGAAGGTGAGGGATGTGGTGGCAGGCAAAGAGGACAAAGGGCAGGGGCCTCCTAACACCAAGGGCACATCAGCATCCCTGCTAACACCAAGGCACATCAGCATCCCTGCTAACACCAAGGGCACATCAGCATCCCTGCTAACACCGAGCTGCGATTGTCCAGACCAAGCCTTCTGGAGGTGTTCCGCTCTCATTTCAGCAGGAGAGCAGGGTCCCTCAGCAAGTCCTTTACCTGAAAAACACTGTGCTCCTCCTCAGACAGTGGTCCTACCCGAAACATCTGCCGCAGAGAGGAAGTGAGAGAATGAATGGAGACAGATCCGAGCATGAAGCTTGGAGAGTTAGACCTCATGGTGAGGAGAATGGAGTTATTATCACGAAATGATAATGGTGCTGCCCACGTATGACACAGAGCAGCTTATAAGCATTACATATTTTTCTCTCTGTGCATATGAATAGAGAAGCAAGAAGCTGCTGCCCAGTGCAGCCTCTACTACAGGACCATCTGCTGGAAAGAACATGCCTTAGCCTCTTCAACATGTGGGCTAAATCTGAATCTCCCAAGCAGAACCTGTCTGCCGGGTCAATTGACAATTCTCTACAACAGCCTGACATGGACTTCTGTATTTATCCTCTGCTTGACCTCAAGATGTTTTAAGTACCCTTGGGAAGAAATTATTTATTTATCTATTTATTGATTAATTATTTAGCTAAAATCCAGCACCCAGTCTATGGAAAGAATAAAGTTATCTACGCTCCTTTACAATCCAAATTTCCTTTCCATTTGCCCTTTTGATTAAACATTAAATTATATTAGTGTTTTTTCCCCCAAATGAAATTCATAGAGTTTATTTTGGAAATGAATTATGTTTAGATCAAAGTTAACTTGGCAACAACAACAATATCAATAACAACAACAAATCCTATGAAGTGGCTTTTTGAGATCTGCTTTTTGCCCAGAAAAGCTGGCTGGCTTTGCTTTACTTTATAGATGGCCAAAGAGTCACCCTGTAGCAGAGTCCTCTGTGTGGTCACTGAGGTGGCCCTGGGGACTGCTGCCCTGTCATTTGCCTGAGTCTTGTTGGCCTGGCAGCACTGTGCTAAATTACATCAGCACTTACCCCACCTTTCTCTTTAAGTAGGGTTTGTCTGTGCGGCATGGGAAGAAGGGAGCCTAGGGAAGGGTCTGTAAGCAAAGGAGAGCAGACAGATGGGTTCAAGAACAACTGGACGTTGGCCGGCTGGACTATGGGGAGATAACAACGCTGCTGGCTAGATCCTAGAAGGCCTTGCACCATGGGCTAAGACATCGAGACTTCCTCCTCTAGGGACCCAGGCATGATGGAATACTGAGGTGAAGGCAGAAGGCTCTTGGCCGAGCACCAAACACTGTGCCTTCTTATCTCGGGTAACTGGGATTATGAATTACATGAACACCCTAAAGGTTTGACCAGGCATCTCTGTCCCAGTGCACTCCCAAGTCCTGGCGACTTCCCAATTCTCATCTCTTTTCTGTACTCAAAACATGTGCAGCTGCATCCCCAGCACCCTCTCTCGGCAGTCCCACAGGCTCACCTTACACGTGTCGGAGAATTTCATTCTTTCTCGAACCTGCTCTATCTTCGTCTTAGCTTCTACTATTTGTTTTTATTACAGGCGGAGTGTGTGCATACCACGGCACGTGCAGGAAGTTCAGAGGACAACTTGTGAGAGTCAATTCTTGCTCTCTACCGTGTGGGTCCCAGGGCTTCATCTCACAGATCCTACTCTTAGTTCAATACACGGTCCCTCCAGTTACCTAGCTATTCCATCTAGAAGCTGAGGCATCGTCCTCATTGTTCCTCCCTGGCTCGCCCACGTGTGCACTTGCCATCAATTCTATCAATTCTACCTGGAAGTGTTCTCCAGACTTGTCCCTTTTCCCCCATGGTCTCTTAGCCCAGCCAACGGTCTCTTGAACTTCTGTGCCTTTTCTCATCTCACTCTCCACGGTTTCAGTTTTCCAGACCTATCCCAAACTGGAGGAAACTGGATTGGTGTAGCTTCCTTGTGCAGACCCTCCACCTTCCCACCCCTGGTGGTTTTTCCTTTGCAATGGGATCAGACACACACTGCTATGTATGGCCTCCAGCAGCTACGCTGGGCCTCTCTTCTGCTACATCCCCAGCGGCTCTTCTCTTTGCAGCCAATATTTTGCAAAGCCCAATGGCTTCCTTCTGGGACCCTGGGTTCCTTCTGTCTTCAAGGCTTTTCTCCAGACAGCCCTCTCTCTCCCGTTCCAACTCTTTTCATAGCACAGGCAGGCTACATAGCATTTCTACAGAGCAGTTTATCCTCTTACAAAGGCCTTCGATTCTCCTTCCATGTTTTATAATTCTTCCGTGTCTTTGTTGGATGCCTGCCTGCCCCACCAGACTGCGAGCTCCCTGAAGGCGAGGGTTTGCTTGCCTTGTCCTCCAATATGCACCCAGAGCTTGGATTAGTGCCCACCACAAATACCAAATGATTCAGTGAATGAGTGATGTTCTGATATTGTTCTGTGTTCAGGTTCTCTTCAGTAATCTCCCAGAATCTTGTGGGCAGGGGAAAGGGCTAGTTGAGAGTTGCGGGAGGTTGGTAGCTTCAGGAATAATGACCACAAATCAACTGTCCCTGTTCAATAAAAATGGGTTGGGTCTCTAGTTGATACAAGTCTCTGGAGTCCCCTCTTGAATCCTGTGATGAGAACAACATGTAGAGACACCTGCCATACTACCCCTTCACCCACAGCTCAGCCACTGAGTTACTTAATGACTCATAGGCTTGGGGACTGAGGATTTGCTTCCCATGCTTAGAAAGAAGCAGTCTATCCAGGGCTCACCTGCTTTCAAACAGCAGCTCCCACCTTCTGATTAGGAAAGGCAGGCCGCAGGAGGCTGATCTGAGCCTTTAGAGGTTCTGGCCCATCAACCATGCTGTTGTTGTTTCCTCTTATAACTTGAGGTTCTACCACTGTCAAATCTGTGAAAACAAGGAAAAAACAGTGGCAGGAATAATGTGGACTCTAAACCACTCCCATCTGTTTCAACAGACTTGACTCCACTTCATAGTTGCCAGCAAATATCCCTAGATTGCCCCATATGTCACACATGTGCTCCCAAGCGGCGGCTACCATGTACCTTTCCTCCTTTTAGGAATCCTGCCCTTCTTGTGAGTTCCTCATGCCCCAGGGTCTTGTCCTGTCCCCTAAGCATGGCTTCTGAATCTGCTGCCTGCTTTTGTGGTGCCCCAAAGCCTCCTATTTGTCACCCCCGCAGCCAGGCCCCTCCCATCAGGACTGTGGTCCTTGCTAGCCATCGTGCTGTGCAGGGTCTCCCACAGCCCCAACCTGAAGCCTGGTCTGTGTCCCTTTTGGTTTACCAGCTTGTCTCCAAGAAGATAAGATGATAGTTGTGACTCCACAGGGGACAGATTTGGGGGTCAGCCCAGAGCCTATTGAGGATCCCCCTTCTTGCTGAAGCACAGAAACCTTATATCATGATCTCGATTGTTGAGTCTTGCCTCAGGAAGAATTCTTTCCCTGAAGGCTGTTCAGTTATGAGTTAGATTTCTGGGAAATTTGCCCTGAACATGTCTGATTCTGACACAGGTCTTAGCAGCGACCCCTGCTATTGATCACTGTGTTCCAGGAAGGGCTGAGCTTAGGGGTCTTGGGCACTAAAGATGATATCCATGCTATGGGCTGACAAATTGACCCTGACCACTGCTGTCTAGGGGAAGATGCTGTGGGAATGAGGCAAACTTCAGTTCCTGGGTAAAGCTCCCTGTGTTTGGCTTGCACTGCTGGAATCGTGTTCAGGAATGGGATTCCATGTTCTCTTTGTTTCTTCCCTTTGCAAATTTGTGTTTTTCATTTTAGCATGCCTGGTCATCTGATGGTCTACCTTTCTAATTTCTCACCTGGCATGCAACATGCAGGAATATTCCAAAGTACAGGTTGGAATGCCCCCACTGGGAATACGGATGGATTCCAAGAAGACGTCATGGATTTTTGTCTTAAGTAGATTACAGCTTGAGAGTCCTCCAAGTTGTCTCTGGAACTTGAGCTATAAACATCTCTGAACAAGACACATACAACTCAGCGTCTGTAGGAGAGCCCAAGACTGGAGTCATGACTGGCTGGCAGTTTGGAGCTCGTGGGAGTTTTGAGATCTGGCTCTGTTGAGCCAAGCAGGGCTGGGGTTCTGTAGCTGGTTTGATGGGCAGATGGCTTGGCAATTGACAAGGTGTGGCAATTCTGCCTGAGAGTGAATCACCTGCTGCAAGTTGGCGCTGGGTCCTTGAGGCCCTTCCATGAGCTGGAAGCACCTTTCCTTGGCTCACTTTCCTTGGCAAAGCTGATGCATATGGAATGTTCCCTTCAGAGCTAAGGCTGTTATCTTGTTAGGAAAAGGCCAAGGGCTTTCTCTGGGTTTCTAGCCCATGCAGCAGAGTTCTCCAAGGCATCATTCCCATGCTGCTGAAATCATGCTGGGCTGTGGCTAATAATTCAATCCATTATGCATGATGCTCTTTCCTTGGTGCGAGACACTGAACAAGATGATGAAGAGGCATAAGCAGTTAGGACAAGATTCCTACTCTTGGGACCATCTTGGTCAGAACAAGGTGGTGGTACAGAAAAGCTATTCTGGCAGGATATGATCCACTCGGGGTCAAATTTCCAATAATAAATATTTCAATGAAGGTATTAGATTCACCTGTACAAATGTACAAACACATCCCTCCCCAATGTTTTACCTATCACTGCATAGGATCCCATAAGTCAGAACTTTAGTATGACAAGTTCATACCAGGGAATAGAAGGAGCGGGAAGGTTAGAAGAACATCTGCTCTGCTGGAGATCCTTTGTTTTATCCTGGGCAAGGCAGAAACTTCTCAAGGAGACAGTGGCATTGAGGAGAGGTGAAGTGCAATCCTAATCATTCTTATTAAATAAAAACCTGGAATCAGATATTAGGGTGAAATCTGAAAGATCAGAACAGCAGAGCAGCAGCCACTAGGGACTTCTTACCTCTACGAACCCTCAGACTGAATGGGCAGCTGAGAGCCTGTCTCTACCTCCTGATTGTGCTGGTATTAAAGGTGTGAGCCTTCCAAGTGCTGGGATTAGAGGTATGGTCCACAAGCACCTGGCCTCTATGGTTAACTAGTGGCTAGCTCCACCCTCTGATCTCCAGGCAAGCTTTATTTGTCAGAACACAAACAAAATATCATACAATAGAGAGGCTAAATGAGAGCCACCAGATGTCAGGATGTAGATGCCGAGGAAGGGATGAGAACAAGAAGATTCAAAATTTCTAGATGATTGGGTAGAAAGTGGGAAGAGGAGACAGCTCATGGTCTGGTGGGATGGGGAGGACATGATGAGACAAGGGACACTGAGACCACAGAAGAGAAGGTAGGTGACGGACTCTTATGTCTCTAGATTAGGTGTGCTGGCTTGGACAGTGACGGCTCCACAGCATGGTCAATGATCTTCACAATTAATCTGGCCTATGGTTTCATCTCTTTTGTTCACCTTGGCCCTGGATATAACCTAAGGATTTCACCTAGTCTGAAATGGACTTGCATATGGCTATAAGCTATGTTCACATTTTCTCCAGGAGTGGCCGGGAACCATAGGCTCTTCGTGAAAATAAGGATTATCAGTAAAACTTTTCTAATTTCCCATACCTGGTTTCCCTGAGATCTGTTGATTGACATGGTCTGAGGTCTCGATTGGGATCACTTACAAAGTGATTCCGAGTTGATTTTAGTGTATATTCTGTCTGGGGACTACCAGCTTGAGCATGCTTCCCTTTTACAACTGCAAAAAATGGGAGCCTTAGGAGAGAAACATGGAGCTGAAAAAATGGGAGCCCAGGCCCTCTGCTGGTGTGCTTTGGCTCAGCATTCCAGGAGTGAGGCTATCATCTTAGGACTCTCCTAATAGACTCACACACCAGACATTTTGCAGTTCTCTGCCATACCCGTATTTCTTCTCAGGACTGTGTGTCCCCCATCACAGGTGACTGTGGCTGTATCAGCTCTTCTTAATGGCCCCTGGAGGATGTTGGAATCTCACTGGCATGTGGATGGCTACTCTTGCCACGCTCCAAACCTTCGCAACCTTCTCAGAGAACATCACAGAGACCATCTTTCTTGCTTTGGCCCCAATAAGCCAGGGTCCCCAGAGAGAGCACTGTCTTGCTGGACCTGTTCCTTCCTGCTCTGGCTCTAGTATGATATGATTCTACGAAGCTGGAACCGCCAGTGCCCAGGTAGGATCTGCCAATGTTGGAGGGGAAGAGCTGCTGGGACAGTGCTGTTAAATCACAGGTGACACTCAGGAGGTCTTGAACATGGTTCTTATTTGGTGAATTCTCTCAAAGGAATTTCTTACCTAGAATCTGTACTCCTGGACCTTCCCTGATCCCCCAAAGTAGCCTCTGGCTCAAGTTCTTTTAGTCAGCTATATAATGTAAGAGGTCCCTCAGGGAGGACCAATCAGTGATGTCTGCATGTCATGCTCATATCTTTAATTTTCCTTATAGGAAAGGGAGAAGTTAGTATAATACAGTCTCATGCCACATAGCATTTAAATCAACAGACCACATATACCAAAGTGGTTTAATAATTAGTTATTCAATACCAAATAGTCAGCCCTGGAAACATATACATACAAGTAACATTATACATACTGGGCAGGTATTTATACATTTAGGAATATATACTTACATATGTGTGTGTGTGTGTGTGTGTGTGTGTGTGTGTGTGTGTGTGTGTGTGAGAGAGAGAGAGAGAGAGAGAGAGAGAGAGAGAGAGAGAGAGAGAGAAAGAGAACACAAATAAGAAAAAAGAGGCCGTGATTTTTAAAGGGAGCAAGGGGGATGGTACATGGGAGTGGCTTTAGGGAAGAAAGGAAAATGTGGGGGATGTACTTATATTATAGTCTCAGAAAATTAAAAAAATATAACAATCAAAAATCTTATATTGTCCAATGATGCCACAGCTGTCTTAATTTCTGTCAGGGTACACACGCTGTTTACACAATGATGAAATTACCCAGGGCTTCAGTTCCTAGCATCTCATCCCACGTCAAAGAACTCAAGTATCCTGTAAGTGACATGATTCTATGGAAAAGCCCAGATGAAATACCATTGAGCACGTGGTCATTTTTGAATGGACAAGGAATATGAATCTATGAGGAGGAAAACAGCTCTGGATACAGGGGGTCCTGCATAGTAGGAGAGGGTATGTCAGCCAGCATGATTCCCAGATGTTTCTCTTGTAGGGATGTGAATGCAGAAAGTTTGCCCTGGCGGAGGGCCACACCTGTAGACTCCCTCGCTTGGTGCGGACAGCAGAGGCCCATACCAGGACCTCAACCTGGTTACAGCACCTGGAGGGGTAGAAATGCAGTATATACACTTCTTAAATCTTTGGAGAGCTTAACCCTGGCACGACTCTGTGACGTGGAAGACTCCATCATGCATTTTATCTGGGGAATGGAGAAGGAATTTGGGAGGCTCTTACATGGAAGGTTCCAAGTGGTAAAACTTGTCTTTCATCCAGTGAGAGATAAGAGCCAGTGAAATTCAAAAAGGTGGCAAGCCAAGGTATGAAGACAGGGCACAGAAAATGGAAGCTTTCCTCAGATGTGCAGGGGAGAGCCAAAGAGCGGCTTAGAAATGTCTGCATTGCATATTTGTGGACAGTCTCTGAGAACAGGGAAAAAGCGTTTACAAACCTCTACCACAGATGATGGTACAGTTTGGGATTGGGATGTTTCTCAGATTTTTGGTCCCAAGTTGATGCTGCGACTTGAGAGATGATTGGATCATGAGGACTCAGAGCTCATCAGTGGACGATTAGGAGGTAGTATCTGAAGGCTCGTCTTGGAGACAGATTTTTTTCTTGGACTAGCTCTCTCCTCATCTTTGCTCCTTGGACCCCTTGAGGTGAGAAGTTCTTCTCTGCCCTTGGACCCCTTGAGGTGAGAAGTTCTCCAGTGCCTCATACTTTTTTTCTTTGGCCAGGATATTCTTTCTCAACACAAGTGCACAGTGACATGACCAACGAAAACATGGAAGGCCCGAACTCTCTGAAACTTTGAACTAAAATAAGCCCTTCTCTTCCTAACTTGTTTGAGTCAAGACATTTCTATTTCAACAACAGAGAGCTGGCTTCTACATACAGTTTGAACAGACCTGTGCACATATGAAAAAAACTCGGTCTCAAATGTTATAGAGTGGATGCCTTTATGAGCATTTAGTTACATACTGCCTTTGGAAATTAGTCAGGATTTAAGATGGAATTTCACTGTTGTCTTCAGAATTGGCCACAGCCAATCAGTTGACAGCATGAATCAAATTAGAAGCTTTATAGAGACAGAATGGAACCATTTGGAGAAGTAATGGGGAAGTGATGATTAAGACAGAGCATTTAAAAATGTTGACGTATAACATGCACATAAAAATATGCACACCATGAGTGTATGGCATAATGAATTTTTGCGAATGGAATATTTCTGTTGAACACTCAAATGAATAGGAATGGCATTTAAAAGCCTTTCACAGCGTCCCCTTGAGTTCCTGAAACTTACTACTGCTCCTCAAAAGAAGCCAGTCTCTGGCTTTCAATATTAATTTTTTGGTGCCAATTTTTGAACTTACAAAATCAGGCTGCATGTGCTTTTCCAATGACTGCCTCTGCTTTTGTTGTTGTTGCATTTTCTTGTGACATTTCTTGTCGGTGTTTCTGCATGTATCATTTTAGAGCCTTTCTGTTTATGTGAAAATATATTCATCCCATTATTTGTGGACCTTTGAGTGGTGTATTAGTCAGGGTTCCCTAGAGGAAAGGAACTGATAGATTGAATATAGCTTGCAAGGGGGAATTTATTACATTGGCTTCCATGACATTGGCTGGGTAGTCCAGCTATCTGCATGCTGAAGAGGTTGAGGACTAGGTAGCTGCTTGGTGAGGCTGGATACCTCAGCTGTTCCAATCTGGTGCTGAAGTCCTGAAAGGTTCCTGAAGAGCGGCTGGTCTTCAGTGCACATTTGAAAGCTGAAGAAGCTGGACTCTAATGTCAGTGAAGTATGAAGAGCTGTGGCATCGGTAGCAACAGGGTAGATGCTTTCACTGGGAAGGAGCGAAGGTGTAGGCAGGTAAAAAGCAGAACTTTCCCCCTAAGACCTCTTTATATCTCGAAGGCCATAGGAAGGTGTTACCTATATTATGGGAGGTTCTTCCCCATCAATTGATGTATCCAGAAAATACGCCCACAGACTTGCCTAGGAAGGTGCTACCTACAGTATGGGAAGTTCTTCCCCATCAATTAATGTATCCAGAAAATACACTCACAGACTTGCCTAGAACTGTGCGTCTCAGTTGATTCCAGATGCAATCAGGTTGATAACTAAGATTAACTATCACAGACTGTTGACTGTTTTCTGGCTCCTGTGAAAGGACAACACTTTCAAGGATAGCCATTGCTGTCCTCTCTCTCTCTTAGTTTTTCTGATCTAAAAGCATGCATAGATAGATGAGATCAAGCCTACTGCACTTTATGGGCCCTTGAAAGGATCCCCAAGGTTGCTTTAGGGTCCATATGACCATTGTCTGTGAACCAGCAGCTATCTGTCTCTTATTATAATCTATATGAGAACTTGCCAGAATATAAGCTGACTGCTATTGAGCATACTCTAGCAGAGGCAACATTTAAACTTTTCATGGTAAGGGTTTCTCAATGAAGGAAGTGTTGTATTTATTTAACTTCTTGTCCAAGATTCTTATTATAAACCAATACAAGCCCTTCATGGTCTGGTTACTTTGAGTAGCATTGAGAGAGATTATTTAAACTTTAAAAATTTCCCAATAAATGGTGATGATAGGGCCAAGTATCCTCCACTCCCATGGGATGCACCACTGTGCAGTGTGCATATTGCATTGATTTGCAATTTCCTTTAGGGATTTATTTGTTGCAGTGTTGTTGAAGAGAGAGACGGACTTGACCAGGAGGCACCAATTTCCTGGAGGACCAGGGAAGCAGCAAGTCCCATAGGGAATGTGTCTCAGGAAAGGCAACATCTCCTTTGGTAGAGATGATACCCTATCACTTACTCAGCTAGTAGGATTTAATCAGAATGTCAGTTCGTGGTTGAACAATGGTCACCACGTTCCTCAGCTGTTGTATTCTCTGCTTCCTTCTCTTTGTCCATCCTCTACATAACTGTGTTGTGCCTTCCACTCATGATACCCCCATCTCCATGATGCTCCCCATGGCTCAGGCTTTATTGCAAACCTGGCTTTCCTTTTTCAAGTCATATATTGAGATGAAATTCACACACACAAAGTGAATGATTGTAAAGCCGATGATTCTGAGGCATTTAGTGACTTTGTGGTCTGCAGCTGTCACTTCTGTCTGGTGTACAAAACATGTCTACCACTCTAAAGGGGTGGTTCTCCACCCACAGGCCATGGCCCTTTTGGGAGGGGGGTCACATATTGGATATCTTGTATATCAGAGTTTTACATTATGACTCATAACAGTAGGAAAATTACAGTTATGAAGTAGCAATGAAAATAATTTTATGGTTGGGGCCACCACAGCTTGAGGAACTGTGTTAAAGGGTCACAGCATTAGGAAGATTGAGAACCACTGCTCTAAAGTAATTCTCCCTCTTCACCATTAAGGGTTCAATTGTGTTTCCTTTTAAGTTCATTTACTGAGGTCCTAGCCCTTAGAGCCTCAAAATATGAACATTTTTGGAAATAGGGTCTTGGCAGACTTATCTAGTAAAGATGAGTCCTTAGGCAGACCCTAAATTAACACGACTGATGTCTGTATAAAAATGAGAAACTTGCATGCAAATCCATACATATAAGGGAAGGAATGGGAGGATGAAGACAGAATTGGGGTGGTACAGGAGAATGCTAATTATACACAGCAAACACCAGAATCCCAGAAAGAAGTGTTGAACAGATTTCCCTTCTTAGCTTCAGAAGGACACATCTTTCCAAGACCCTTACCTTACCCTCCCAGCCTCCAGAATAAGATGATGAACTTCTGTTGGTTAGGCAACCTAGTTTTTATTGATGGGTTATGTTACCAATCAACAAAACATGAGGAAACCAAGACTCCTTTTAAGGAAGTTTCCCCCCAAGACTTCTGCCCCACAATAGTTAATTTTATTCATGAACTTGACTAGGGCTGTGGTACGTGGCTTATGGTCAAACGCCAGTATAGATGCTGCTGTGAAGGGGTTTTGTTGAGCTCTAATGAACCTTTACATTGGTAGGTAGAGGAAAAGATTGGGCCTCATCCAATAAATTCGATTTGAAGACCTTAACGGACAAAGACTGCAGGTTCAGACTTGCCTGCAGTCACCATCATGAGAGCCACTAAAAAATGAATCATTGTGGTTGGAATTAGTTGGATAGGCATATAATCCCAACTTCTCCAGAGGCTAAACAGAAGGATTTCAAGTTCAAGGCCAGCTTGGCTATAGAGTGAATTCAAGGCTAACCTGGCAACTTGGTGAGTACCTGCTTAAGGATGTAGTTTTGTGGCAGAGTGCTTACCTAGCATGCTTAAGGACCTATGTTTAATCCCTACCACTGTGTGTGTGTGTGTGTGTGTGTGTGTGTGTGTGTGTGTGTGTGTGTGTGTATGTGTATACATTCTTTATAAAACATGGACTAATATGCCCAAATCCCTCCAGTTCTTTGAAAACAGCAATCCAGCAATCCAGCAATTTGTATTTTGTCTCTACAGATTTGCTCCAGATATTTTACATAAAGGGAATCTTAATATGTGACCCTTTGTGCCTGGCTTCTTTCACATAGCATATTTTCTTCTATATTCATCCATATTATACCATGTATCAGTACTATTGCTTTTCTATGGATGATCAATACTTCATTGTATGTCCATACTGATATATATATATACATACATATACATATATATGTATACACACATATACTTAACGTGTGTGTGTGTGTGTGTGTGTGTGTGTGTGTGTGTGTGTGTGTGTGTGTATGTGTGTGAATGTTCACCACTGTTTAACATTCTGGCTGTTTCCATATCTTGGCTATGCAAGTAGTAGCTATGACCATGTATCCACATGCATTTGTTTGAGTTTCCATGGTCAGTTCTTTTGGATTGATACCAAGAAGTGGAATTGTAAAACAATTTGTTTATTTGTTCATTTATTGAGAGACTTGGTCTTACTATAGCCTAGGCTTGTCTAGAACTTGTATGTGGCTCATGGTGCCCTCAAATCCATGGCAATTCTCTTGCTTCAGCCACCCTAGAGCTAGGATTACAGGCATGAGCTACTCTGCCTGACTCACACAGTAATTCTAGTTAACTTTCTGTGGAACCTGCCAAACTGTCTTCCATAACAGATGAACCATTTTATAGTTCCATCAGCAGGATATGGGGCTCCAATTTCCCTACATCCTCAACATGTTGTTTTCTACTTTTTAATTATAGCCATCCTAGTGGTTGGGAAGTGGTTCCTCACTATGGTTTTGATTTGTATTTCTCTAATGACTAATAATGTTGAACATCTTTTCATGTGCTTTTGGCTGTTTTTTTTTCTCTTGAGTTTTAGAGAAATGTCTACACAAGGCCTTTGACCATTCTTTTTGAATTGTTTGCCTTTTTGACCCTTCTCAGACACATGATTTATGAATATTTTCACTAAGTTTGTAGGTTGACCTTTTATTTTCTAAGTAATATCCTTGAAAGTATGAAGAAGTTAATTTTATTTATTTTTTCCTTTTGTTGCTCATACATGAGAATATCTACATGTCTATGGCCAAACCCAAGGTTATGAAGATTTACTATGTATTTTTAAAGGGTTTATAGATTTAGCTTTTATTAAAATTTTTTATTTTTATTTTTTTATATATATGTGTATGTGTGTTGTATGTATCTCTCTATGTGTCTGCCATGTGTGTGCATGTGCTGGTGGAGGCCAGAAATGATCACCAGATCCCTCAGGAGCTGGCATTGCAGACACTTGTGAGCTATGTGATATGGGTGCTAGGGACCAAACTCAGGTCCTCTGCAAAAACAGCAAGCAGCTAATCTGTCTTTCCAGCCAATTTTCAAAATCTGGAAATGGTGCAGTGTGAGTCTTCCAAATTCACCTCCCCCCCACACACACTTAAAGGTATCTCTGGTTGTTTATAGCTTCTTAGAATTCTGCCTGAATTTGAGGACTTACTTTTTGTTTTGTTTTTCAAGACAGGGTTTCTCTGTGTAGCTTTGTGCCTTTCCTGGAACAAACTTGGTAGCCCAGGCTGGCCTCGAACTCACAGAGATTCGCCTGCCTCTGCCTCCCGAGTGCTGGGATTAGAGACATGCACCACCACCGCCCAGCGAGGATTTACTTTTAAAAACTTAAAAGTATAATTTTATTTTGTTGTTGTTGTATATATTATATGATTATGTGTGGGTGTGCACACAAACACACGTATTTGCATGTGTAGAGGCTGGAGGCCCACTTCAGATGCCTTCCTCTGTTGCTCTTTACCCTATTTTTGGAGACAGGATTTTTCACTGAACCTGGAGCTTACAGACAGGGTTTCTCACTGAGCTTATCATTTGGCTGACCAGTGAGATTCTGGGATCTACTTGTCTTTGCCAGGGGGTTACAGATGCGCATTGTCATGTCTGGCTTTTATGTGGATGCTCGGATTCCAACTTAGGTCTCATGCTTGCATAGCAAGCATGTTACCCATTGAGCTGTCTCCATAGGGCTGGCTTCTGTCATTAAGCCAAAAGGCCTGTTAAGAGTTCTTATTGGCATTGCATTGAATCTGTAGATTGCTCTGGATAGTATCAGCCTCTGAGCAATATCAGACCATCCTATCCATGTATGTGGGATCTATTTTGGTCTTTCCATTGCAGTTTCTTTCAGCAATGTTCTGTGATTTTTGGGTGTGTGAGAATTTTATTACGTTTGTTCCTGGGTATTTTGTTCTTTAGGGTCGGGCTGAAACTCATTGTCTTCAGTTACTTTTCAGATACCATTGCTGGTGTGTAAAAGCATAATGGAATTTTATATGTTGATTGTGTACTCTACAGCTTTGTTCAATTTGCTTATTTGCTGTAGTGGCTTTTTGTGAAATTATTGATATTTTCCTCTATTACTTAAGATTGGATTATCTATGAATAAGGGTGATTTTTCTTCTCTCATTTCAAATCAGATGCCTTTCATTTCTTTCCTTGCCCAGTCACTCTAGACACAGAGAGATTCAGTACAGTGCTAATGAGTAGTAATATCCTTGTCAGTTCTTGATTGAAAGTTTACAGCTTGTCATTCACTGCTGAGTATGACAGTAACACGAATACTCTGGAATCTTGAGGCTCTCCTCTTCCTCCATTACTTGACTCCTTGGTGCCTTTTTTTTTCTTCATGAAATGGTGTTGGATTTTGCCAAGTGCCTTTTGTGCATCTATTGTGGTGACAATGTGATCTTGATTCTTTGCTTTATTAATATAGTACATTGCATTTACTGGTTTTCTCAATTCCTTGCTGTAAATTGCATTTACTAATCAAGTGCAGGCCTTTCAGTCTTCTATTGTGCTTGATTTTCTAGTGTTTCATTGAATGGTTTTGTTTCTACATTTATAAGAGATATTTGCCTGTGGGTTTCTTTTCTTGTAATCTTTCTCTTGCTTTCATGTGAAGAAAATGAAGGCCTCATAGAATGACTTAGGCAGCATCTTCTCCTCCTGTTTTTTTTTTTTAAAAGCAGCATTTATGTTAATTCTACTTTAAATGTTTGGTAAAATTCACCAGTGAAGTTGTATGGCCAGGGAATTCATTTTGATTCATGATTTTAATTCTATTTGTTTTAGGCCCATTGAGGTTTTAATTTTTTTCTTGAGTCAGTATTCATAATTTTATGTTTCTAGGAATCTCTCCTTTTTATTTAAGGTATTTAATTTGTTAGCACATAGTACACTGACAACCTTTTTTAGTATGTAGCCATGTTCTCACTTTCACTTCCCATTTTATCTTTTTAAACGCAGCCTATTTAGAAGCCTGTCAATTTTATTACTGTGTTCCAAGAGCCAACCTTTGCTTCCGTCGATTCTTGCTACTGGGTTATGTTCTCTCTGTTCTCATCTTTAGTGCTTCCTTCCTTCTGCCAGCTTCAAGTTTAGTTTGCTCTTCTTTTCCTGGTTCCTTGATGTCTCAAATTAGGCTACTAATATAAAACTATATTCTAACTACTATGTATTTAATATGTATATTTAATAGGTGTTAGATGCTGTAAGTCTCCTCTAAGTGCAAATTTCACTGTAGCCTAGCTGATTTGATCTGTGTTCTACCTTTCCTTGTATTAATCTCTGAGTGTTTCATAATTTTTCCTGTGATCTCCTCTCTGGCCCATTCATTGTTGAAGAGTGTATTGTTTAACTTTGATAAATCAAGGCACTTCCATTTTTCCTCCTCGTATTGACTTATCACTTCATTCTGATATGATGAGGAATAATAAGGAGTTTGTATAAGTTCATTCTTTTAAGTTCATTGAGACTGATTTTGTCACCCAAATGTGGTTTGTCTTGGAGACTGTCTCATAAGAATTTGAGAAGAATATGCACCAAGTCTGTTAACTTTGACTAAAGTGTTCTTTGTCACTTTGTAAGCTTGGTGGACGGTGTTAACAAAGTTATTTTTTCTATTGCTCCTTTATTTAGATGTTCTCTTCATTACTAAAAAATGAATTCTCCAAGTATTATTAAAAACTATCCATTTTTTCTCATCAAAACTGTCAATATTTATTTCACATATTTTAGAGCTCTGGTGTTTGGTCCACGTATGTTTATTGATTATTAATTCTTTGATGAACTGGTACTTTTAGCAATATGTAATGTCTACCTTTGCTGGTCTCAGTTGACGTTTTCACTAATTTATGCTTCTGTTACCTTTAGAATGTAAGTGACTGTAGAGATTGATTATCTTTTTTTTTTTTCTTCAGAGTCCTCCATTGGACCCTGTTCATAGGAGACATCTGGAAGTATTGGGAGGTGAAATGGGCACTAATGAATATTTGCTTTGCTTTGTTATCATATTTGCCCAGGCACAAGTTACTTTCAGCGACATGGCACTTCATGAAGGAATCCCTTGCTCTTGCTTCCTATGATGCTGCAGATGCTATAAAGGGATTTCTGTCCTTGGTCTCTTCTGTTTTTCTAAAACTAAAATACCAAAGAGTATTTTTTTTCCAGAAAAAGTTTGACTAAGGTGGTGGGGTGCTGGGCTCTGGCTGGGTCTGAGGCCTTCCTCTTCCAGAGCGATCCCAGCAGCCATCATGCTGGTGTTGTCTCTTTGCCAGTGTGTGTGTTTAATGAACAAAGAGCATAATGACGTTAATTAGGTCTTTAGTGTAAATAATGAACAAAATTACAGAGCAAGCCCCTTTGTCACTCTCGTGGAATTTAGGGTTGTTTGGAAAAGTCAACACTCACTCTTAGCCACCCCTGTGCTCCCTTCTTAGTCAACACAGTATCCCCATTAATCAATGCGGTTGACTTCTGCTGCCAAAGTGGAAAATCTGAGCTGCTCTTTTCCACCTTGGAGTGACGATGGCTCACCCTTCCCCACCTCTGTACTCCATCTGACAGTTTCAGACTGAATGTGCAACTCCTCAGGATCCTTTAGAACAGTGGGCAGAAGTGACTACTATAGGGTTAGTAATGTCAAGGGTATGTTCTATGCAATTGGGCAAAAGCAGGAAACAGGTACACACACACACACACACACACACACACACACACACACACACACACACACGGAAACCCTACCCTGCTCTGCCAGTGGCTATAACATAGCCTTTGGGCGCTTGAACAGCGGTTGCAGAGTAAGTTTCTGTGTGAATTGGGGTTGAAGTTCTTCTTTGTGCTGCCAGGTCTTCTCTGGGCTCTAGTGGCTGAGAACGCAGTTTCTGTGGTTTGTAAAATTCTCTTCTGCCCAAAGTAGTTCTCATCCCTATTATCAATGTCTTATTTTCTATTCCTGCGTGTCTCATTTCAAAGGATGCTAAGTGAGCCTCACCCTTAATCTCCCAGCTCATGGCATAGAGATGTTGGGAAAGGTACACACTCTGCCTCTGATCAGCTTTATTTCAGCTTTCCATCTCAGTTTGTAAGAGAAGCTTCTCTTAGTGAGGGCCTATGTCTGTTGGTGGGCATCTCAGGCATTGGGTAGCGATGACTATGCCTCTCTTCCTTGAGTGAACTCTTCCTTCACTGTCTCCATTGAGAGAGTTACCATTTCATTGGCCCCAGCCATGGGGGGCTCTTCTTACCCAGGTCTCTGTGTCTCCTCTGCCCATATGTCTCAATACTGGCTACATGAGTGGAGTTGGCTTAGCTCTGTTCTCTGACATGGCCTGTCCCCCCTTGGAAGGACTGGAGTTTGCCCGACAGAGGGGCAGTCCATACCCAGTCTACTCAGAAGAAGCTGGCAGACCAAGGCTCTTCTGGGCCCCACTATGTGCTGCAGCCTGGCGGTCATCATGATCTCCCAGTTATTTATTGTCATAACATTAATCATGCTGAACTCACTTGGCATTAATGAGGACGTAATGTGTACTTGGAAGGGAATTTTTATTGTAGTGCAGCATTAACTAACTGGCCTATTATTTAAAGTGTTACCAGACCTGGTATGTACAAATGGTTTACTTTGCAGTTTCCAAGTGTTGAAACTTTGTATGGTTTGTGTCAAGAAAATATGAATATAGAACACAAAAGGGGCAGGGGCTGAAATAATATCAGGCTGTCCCCTGGCTGGCATGGAGACAGAGCACACTCAAGGAGGGGCACCCACTGGATAGCCTGGGCAGTTTACCATTGCCTTGAGCCTCTGCTGGGCCAGTACCTATGTCTAGTCTGGGGGTTTGACTGGGGTGGTATTGAAAAGCTTCCTTAGTTACCACCATGGGGATAAAGAGAAACAGAATAATGGGATTTCCAAGTGGTGAAATACTACAGCCCCTGTTGGAGGTCATGTGTTCTCCAGATTCTTCTATTATTGCTCTGTGGCAGTGACAACCCTGTCCTCTGCAGATGTCCATCTGTAGGAACCCATTTTCCTCCACCATGTTGTAACCTGTGCCACACTGCACACCCTCACAAGAGTGTCAAGCCCTGAACTGCTCCAGGCTTCCTGGACTCTGCATACATTGATTGCCTTGTTTGGCTATCGTCCATTCATCTTCTGAGAGTCAGCTCAGGCAACATATGCTTTCTGAAGTGCTCCATATTCCCTCTCTGAAATGCACAGTTGAGGTTCATCTCTCCGCGGAACCCTGTTAAGGGTTGTCTGTTTGTGCTAGCACATAGGGGAAACAAGTTAGATGAATAAGGCAGTCCTTGTCAGCATAGTGCAGAAGGCAAGCCAGACTGCCTCCATGTCATTTAGTCAATCAATGGGATTTTAGTTTAAAACCAAACTGCCTTTGAGATAAAGTGCTAAGCTATGCAACGCGTACAGCTGGAGAGGAGAAAATAATGAACCATTAAAAATTCAGAAGGGGGGGCATGTAATATTAGTTTGAGCCGATCTTTGGAGAAGGGATGAGAGATAGAGAGGCACTTGTGAGAATGATGAGGGGCACATTGGGTACAGGAGGCGCTTAATGACACCTTTATTCTGTCCCAGTCAATTTGGCAGGGGTTAGCAAAACACTTCCAGTGTGCCTTCTCCGATCGCCAAAGCAGCACAAAAAATAGACAAGGAATATACTTTTGTGTGTTCGTTTGAACGATGGAGGCAGTGCAACAGGAGACAGACATGGAGGCTCAGGCTGGCTTGTTGACCATAGTCTGGCCCCTGGCTACCTGGAGGCAGAAGGAGACTTCTGGCACCATGCGGAGATTGCTGGTAGAGGTTCTGGATTAACGTTGATTTTAGAATGCAAGAGTCATGTTCGCCTCTGTTGGCCGACTTTGATTCAGGCTAGCGTCCTGAATGAAAGGAATTTTGCCTTCAGTCATTTCATCAGAAAGTGAGAGCGAATGAGGAGCTAGATAACATCAGCCTATATTCTTGCCTGGGCCTGTGGGTGTTGACTGATGAAGGGACAAGGACCAGAGGTGTGCAAAGCATCCTGCAGAAGGAGGCAGGTTGCTGGTGATACATCATTTGCCCTGGGTCACGTACAGTAGCTATTGAAACATGCACCCATATTGAGGGTATGGGAATTGGTCAGTGGAATAGAATATCCTGCAGTTAAATATGCATAAAAAAGTATGTGATATAAAATGAAACGAGGATTTTAAAGAAGAACTCACATCCTATAAAGGACTCACAATGTCTGCATTCTTCATGTTTGTCCAGAAACTAACCATGTATGGTTAACCAAGACTAATGGGCAATAGTAACCATGCGGTCTAAGCGTAATTAGGCTGGAGGCAGAAGGAAAGGAAATAAAAATGTGTCAAGTTACTATGGCATGCTCATCTTTGCTTTCATGAGTCACACCAGTTGGTGATTGGAGCTTTCTCTATGGTGGTGGTTCTATAATTGTGGGGTGAATGTACATCTAATGAATGTGAGCCCTTTGCGTTTTTTACTTTTGATTTTGACTGACGCTGGACCTACTGTTCTCATAAGCAAAGGCACAAGCCTCATTGTTTCCCTAATTCAGCCATGAGGATCCCTAGGAGGCAGCCAAGCCTGGCAGACTTGGAGTTGGGTGGGGTGAGGATATGGCAGTCTGTCCTTGGGCAGATGGCTCTTGGATTGGCGGGAGGGACAGATGTAATGCCAGTAAGGTCTGTCCCAGTGGAAAAAGGACTCCTGGAAATGGTCTGAACTAGAAAGAAAGGGCTGGGTCTCACAGAGAAGCTCCTAGGAGTTTGACTGAAGGTCAATGCTTCATCAAATTGGGAGTCAAGGATCCAGTCCTTGTGAGTTACCCCAGGAAGCCAAGGTTAAGGACTTGTGAGTTAGAGTAATTTTAGTGGCTATGTGGTTGAAACAAACAAGCCCCAAGATCTCAGTGGCTTAATATAGTGCGAAGTTTATTTCTCCCCCACACAAAGTCCAGTGTGACGTTCCTGGTGACTCTCCAGGTGTCATTAGACATGTTCACTTAGGGATGTTGGCTCTTCTGTCTGTGGTTTTGCCTTTCCCTGGGGCTGTGGATGCTCCACTGGATTTCTGTATCTGGCTGACAGATGGGGCAAAGAAACAGGCTTACACATGGAAGGTTTTAATGGACCAGGCTGAGAAGTAGAGCACAGTACTGATGCCCACATTCCATAGGCCAGAGCTCAGACACAGGGCCACACCTAACTGCAAAAAAGGACTGGGGAATATGTTCTCTGTGCCTACAAGGGAAAGGAAATGGGCTGTATTCCATCAGTCTCTGCCATGCCTGGCATTGGTTCTAAATAGTTATAAATCCTATTTATAAGTTCTTACCATATGCTGGATACTATGCCAGTTTCTGCACATACATTATTTCTATCCTGGTGAGAGTTTGAGATGAAGTGCTTACTTAGACCCACTGGATCATAGGCTTAGGACAAAATGAACTTCCCTTTTGATGAGGGCTAAGGGTTTCATACAGAGCCCAATCTGCTTCTCATCGGCTCAAGTCCTTGGCCTCATCAACCTGAAGTTGGATGGTTTTTAGGTATTTGGGTACTTGTAGACAAGTAAGAGCTGATTTGTGGTTAGGGGTCTTGTATAATCAACTTTAAAATACTACTGCTGTATCAACCCTTAATCAAGCCCTCTCTTTAGGTCCAGCTAGGTCTTGAGGTCTCACCTTAAAGAGCCATTGGCCTGGTTGTTGCTACCAGATGATCACAAACCATTGTTTTGTGAAGTCTTTTTGTTTACTCTTTCTCTTTTCTTTGCTTCTCTGCTTGTCTCCCCGCCCCCCATGGTTTCTCTTGATTTCCTCTTATTTTCTTCCTAATTGACATTGTGGACAAGGTCTGCTGATGAAAGAGTTTACCCAGGCTGACACTGTGTTTATAATTGATAATTTATGTCTCAGCCTTTGCAGTGTCTTTCTCCTTCTTGACCTGTGGCCAGTGTGTTCTCTGCATGCTTGGCATAGGATTGTAGAGAGTGAGGAAAGCAAATGTCTTGTTTTCAGTGGGTGAGATATTAATGAAAGCTGCTCTCCATGTGAAAGACATGCGGATACCATATGAGGGTGTGCACACAGCCATTGCCTATGCGTAGTGGCATCTTGTACCACATTCATGAAAACTGTCCAGGAGTTTGGGGGCATGCAATATTAGCATGCCAGGTGATTTTCCTCAGTTAACCTCTGACAGTCCTTGTTGATGATCAGCCCCTTTAACCTTGCTTTCAATCTTGCCTTTATAATGCCTCCTAATTGTGATAGAGCTGGGGTCCGGATGCACAAGGCTGCATCTGATCTCCATTTGTATGTACTTTTTGGTAAGTTAGTATTCTTCTTATAACCTCAGTTACTCTAACTGCAGGGCCAGGAAATCAGGAAAGATGTTATTTGAAGTTGCACTGAACTCTGTATCCCATGAACCTTAATTTTGTCCAATAATCGATGCATCTTTCTTTTCAAACAGTGGGATAGCATGGAAAAACAGAGTGTTCTCTCAACATGAGTTTTCTCATCTTTAGAGTAGGGACAAGATCTGCTATGCTTGAAGACCACATGAGATGCTGTGTATGAAGAGTCTAAGGTGGTAGCTGACTTATGGATGCTGACAAAGCTTATGCTTGCTGTACCACTCACCCCAGAGTTAGGCTGGGTCAACTGGGTCTCTGTGAAAGTCCAGCCAATCTTCAGATGAGACAACAAAACCTCGTGAAGGAGATGGTTGATTGGGTAGGTGAGATCATAGATCAGCTCTGGCATCTGGAGCCACCCATTGTTACACTATGAGTTTGGAAAGAAAAAAAAAAGGCATCATTCCTGGAACTAGCACTGGCTTTGCCCTTTAGGAATCAGAGAAACCCCACCTGGGCCCTCGAGAGGGCAGGCTCTCTGCAGAAACACATGCAAATGTGTTTGTCATTAGGCTTTCCTTCCACGCCAATAATCCATATCTTTTTCTCTTTCCTTTGTTGCTTTTTTTTCTTGTGGCCAGAAGCCAGACAAAACATACTGTCTCATAAGCTTCAACAGCCAATTCTGCCTTCCCAAGCTGAATGAGGGCTGCCTCCCCTGGCTCTGGCAGTTCAGGTGCTTTAGGAAGTCAGTTCGGGACTTGTAGTTGGTTTCGGAAATCTCTTGGTCAGCAGTGGCCTCCAGTTATCCCTGCCCCCAATCCATAATGGCCCAGGGCATTCTCAAGTGCCAGTGTTAAGCCTGAGAAAGCAGGGCAGGGAGTTTGAAGGATGGGAAAGACATCCAGTGCAGGTCATTGGTTTTCTGAGGGTAGATGCGTGGGGTCCATTTCATTTAACTTAACCCCAACAATTCTCCACAAAAGGATCTACCTTCCTTTCCTGTTTCTTCCCTGTAAACTATTTTGTCTCTAAACATCTCATACCTGCCCACCTCTGGGTCTTGGCACAAACCAGTCCCTGTCTGGGGAGCACAGATTGACTAGCATGGTATAAACACCAACCTAATGCTATGTCTTTGTTGGACATTCCACTAAGGCAACCACCCAAGGTCTCAACTTTTTTAGGCTCAACTCTAGATATATGTCATCACTTTTTGCTGGTTGTTCAAACTCTGAGTGACCTTTTGTCCTCCAGTGACCCTTGGTCACATCTTCTTTTCCATCTCCTTGTTACAATGTTGTTTGATATCACCATGCCTGGTGTACAAATTACTGGATTATTGAAGTGTCTGTATGCATTGAAGTTTACTGTTGCAATGGTTGATACATTTTCCCACCACTATTTTGCAGGGTTTTAAGTTCAGAAGAGATACTGTATCTGATGGGTTTAAGGTGGTAACTGGGTCAGGGATGCTAACAAAGCTACACTTGCTGATCTATTCTGTAAAAGGACCTGAAATTTCCTTTGCATTCAAGCTAGTGGCTCTCTTAACACCAACCAGCTCAGGTTCCACGAGTTTACAGTCAGTGTTGTTTGTTCAGTCTTATTTTCTGATTTTACTTATCCCTAACTGATTAATTAGAAACCCTGGTCAGCCTCAAACTTAACAGTGCTACTCCTTCCAGAGAGCAGTCTCCAGCTTTCTTCTGGGCTCTAGTGACCTTGCAAGGAAGCAGGCCTATGTGCACATTTGAGTGTATGTATGCATGGATGTATGAAGTCTCTCGGCATGTAGTGCTGGAGAGAAGAGACCCTGTTGAGGTAAAGTATCCTGTTCTCTTCATCTGAGCAGCCAACCCCAGGCCAGTAGGCATCTTCTGTTCCTCTTGCAACCTGGGAAGACAGGAAGAGCTCTGGACGTCTTTTCCCTTTGGCATCTTCTCAGCTCAATTTCTCTCCAATTTTCTTTCTTGTGGCTCATATAACAAAGAGTTAGTAAGTCTGATGTCAGAGCGGAAATGGAATGTGTTTGTCATTCTTGAAAAATATATGTGTATTCATTTTCTGGGGAGTGGGGTGCCTTGACAAAATGCTTCAAGCTGAGGCATTTAGAATAACAGCAATTCATTGTCCTGTGGTTATGGAGGGTAGAAGTCCAAAATCAGGGTGTTGGCTGGTTTATATTCCCCTTGGTTTTAGAACAGGATCTCTTTTACCTTCTAATAGTTCTCTGACTTTATAACATGTTTCCAGTGTTCACAGGTTGGTCTTATTTATACTGACTCCAGTCAAGTTAGATTAGGAGCATACCTTACTCCAGTATGACTTCATCTTAAGTAACTGTATCTACAGTATCTATTTCCAAATAAGTTCACATTCTGAGGAATTGCTAGTTCATCATATTCCCTGGGGGTGGGAGGGGTGAGGGGGTTCATACAACTCAACATATAATGACCATAACAGCTTACAAACTTTACAAGTGATTCATGGGGATTTTCTATTTCCTAGATTTGGATAATGGACATAGCATTTATAAATATCTCACTCCCCACCTACAGACCATTCCTACCAGTCTCCCAGTCTTTGTGGCGATGGAGGCTGGTGTCTTGCATCTGTAGAGCTGGCTCTTGGACCTTGGAGTAAACACTGAGGTGGAACAGGTGACTCTGAAATTAGAGTTTGAGGTGTTCAACACTCTTTGCTTAGCACTTTGGACTGCAACTGCTGTTCTGAAACAAGAGGCAAATCTTAGCTCTCTTCCCATGATGCATCATTCTGTGCCTTAATATTTTCTGTTAGGGTAGAAGGAGTACCTCCTATATCTTTGGGTCAGAAAATTAGGCACGTCAAAGTAACATGTTAGAGTGCTGGTGGAGGTGAGGTGTAGTGTTGTATTCTGATGAAGTAGCTAATAGAGCTGAAGCTGAAGAGGTCATGGGCCATCTGTCTCTATTCTCAAGGATGTGGGCCACACCTTTCAGCATTTATGGCATGTGAAGCTTCAGAGGAACAAGTAATTAGGGCTTTGGGAAATGAACATTCCCAAGAGCAGCATGACTGGTATTTGCTTATCAGGACTACCCATGGGTGAGGAGAAAGTTAGACTGTCTGAGCCATAGACTTTTCTGGAAGGTCACCTTAGAGAGGTACTTTGTACAGTCACATCCACCTGATATGTCTTCATTGAGACTTGGGCTTTCAATGGGAAACATGAGAGGACTGGGATCCAGGGGAGGTGTTCTTTATCCATGAAGCTCCCCTTTGCCAGGCCATCTGGAAGGGCACTTCTTACTTACCATTAACTTTACCCTTGTGCAGCCATGTGGGCTATTCCGGCACCTGAGATTTCTTCAAATGTAATGGCCACGGTGTGTGCCACATGCATATGGTGGAACAGAGCTCTAACTCAGGGAAACATCTACCAGAGTGATGGCCCCTGTGTTCTCTTATAGCATAGGATGACTGGGGGGGGGCAGTCTGGGATTCCACAGTTGGTGTCAAGTTGATTTTGTCCTTCAGGCATTGAGTTTCTCTTCTATGTCAGGTGTTTTGGTTTCTAAGGTCTTTTCTTAGAAACAGGAAGTCAGGTCTGGCTCTCTATAGTCTTCTACAAATCAGTGTTGTCTGCCCTGCCCCTTAGTTGGAAGTAATCTTTAGGGATGAGATGTATGGTGTGTTCACAGCTGCTAGTACCTGCAGAACTGGTTCCTCTGGCGGACCCATCAAGGTCTTGACAGTCCATTCGTTGGGGTATGGTAGGCAACAGGATTGAGGGTGGGCTCTCCAAGCCTTTTGTTGCTGAGATGATACCAAAAGAACATCAGGTGCTGAACATGAAACTTGAGGATTTGATGTTTGCAAGGTTTTCTCTTATATGCCCCTATTTTGGAAAGAGTATGCTTCCTGTGTGCTGTTGTATGTTGGAAGCATGTAATTTTTTTTTTGCTTGTACTCACAATTAAGAGGTTGTCTTAAGTTTCAGAAGAAACTTCTCAGCTTCAAAGTACATTGGAATGATTAAAGACTATAATTATTTTGGCAGTTGGAATGTATGGATTTTTGACATAGCCATAAGTCCATGGAAACCAGGGTGGGATGTTGTGGCTTGAAGGAAGAATGTCTCCAGTAGGTTTATGTGTTTGAATAATAGGTCAATAGCTGGTGGTGCTTTATGAGAAGGCATGGAATCATTAGGAGGCGGAGCCTCACTGGAGGAAATAGGTCACTTTGGGTAGACTTGGTATTTTATGGCTCAGGTCCAGTTCTGCTTTACTCTTATGCTTCTTGACTCTAGACACAATGTGACTAGCTTTACACTCCTGCACATCTGTCTTTCCCACAACTACAGACTGAGTCTCAAAGAACTATAAGTCAAACAAACCATTCCCCTTGAGAAGAAAGGTGATGCTGATACAGACTGGACCGAATTGCCTCATCATCAAATTTATCAGTTTGTTAGGTCCTTCACGAGTGGTGCTCAGAGATGGAGCCTTGGAAGGCTGGCTGATGTTCTGATGGCATTCAGTGTACCTATAACAAAAGGTAACAGAGACCCTGTTTCTTGTATTTGTTCTCTGCCCTATGAGAACACAATAAACCTAGTAGAGGGCTCTCACAAGAGCCTAAGCATACAGGTACCCTGACCTCAAACTTCCAGTCTCCAGAATAAGTAGACCTAATGTTTAAGCTATCTGGCCTATGGTAGGTTCCTTTAGAATGAGCTGAGACAGAAGTTGTTTTCTAAGGCTACAAATTAAGAACCACTTCAACCTAAGTTTGAAGATATGTATCAATTTAGCTTACCTTCTCAAGTATTTATTGAGTCCATCTTTTTCACATTCTCTTCCTTTTTATCCCTTCCCTTTTGAATGTTTTTGTGCTTTCTCTCTCTATCTTCCACCTCCACTAACTCCATCACAATGTTGTTATAAGGGCTGTAAGTTTAGTGTCCTGGACTCTCCTTGTCCTTCTAGTGGTATGCAGAAGAGACCCAGATTATGGTGCCTGTCTTGTATTGCATGGTTTCTGGAGACTTAAAAAGAAGGCACAGCATTCCAAGCTCTTGTTGAGCTAGGAGGGTCTGGAAGCATATGAATAACTTCCATCCTCAGCCACCACCAAGCAGGCTTGAAATGCCCCTGACTCTGCATTGATAAGAGCTACCATTGAACACGTGCTTTCTACTCAGCATCAGTCAGATCCTCTTGAACATTTGTGAGCAGAGACAGTTATCTTTAAGCCTCTATATGTCTTACTGAGTGCACCCTGGGTAAATTCACACCCATGAAGCTAGCCGTGGTTTTGGAATCCTTTAGGGATCCATTTGGAGGGGATATAAACTGCCTGATGCTCTTGATGGCCTAGCAGAGTATTTCCACTTAACTGGAGCCAGTAGGCAAAGAGCAGGTTAGTTCAGGAGGATTAAGGAATTATATGTGATTTAAAAGGCTCAAGAGCCAGAAGCCCCCAAATGACACCTTCTAAGAAGGAGAATCTAGCGGCCTATTTCTATTGATTTGTTTAACTGACATGAACATAAGCATTTTTTTTTCCTTTTTGTTTGATCCTAGTATAGCCTTCCATGCCAATCAAGGCTTCCCCTGCTTGTGAACTACAGGGGCTTTGGATTAGAGTGGCCATTTGCAGAGGTACTGAGGGCCTCAGACATATCGGGTGTGGCATCAGCTTTCTGTGATATCGTGTGGACTATTCGCATGTGTCTATGGGTAAGACCTTTCAGTCTGGAGTCAAATTGCCCCTTCTCTGATGGTGAAAATGATACCTGTTCCTAAAGGGACAATCATGGGGGGATTTTTTTTTTCCCAGCAGAAATTCTCTCCCAGCCCTTCTCCCTTCTGTCTGCCCCATCAAGCCCATGTGTGACCCCGGGGCCTGGTTGTTTTCCCTTGTTTGGGTCTCTTCAGGTCTCCAGGAATGACTCAGGATCCATGATCTCCATCAGTCCTGGAGCAAGGCCAAGCTCATGCCTTCTTTTCTGCTGTCTTCATTAATACTGGGCCGGCGTCCCGGCATTCCTGAGAAATTGATAGAGACAGAACATCAATTGTAGTTTAGCTCTACAATGGGGAAACTCACGGTGACAGGATGGGGGATTTTTTTTGCCAGGGAAGTCGCTGGGCCTTTTCCTGGAGTGGTCCAAGTCAAGGCTCTCTGGGCTTTCGTGAGGTCATCGAGTGGGATACAGGACAAGAGCAACAAGCCGCTAATCTGCTAATTGTGGCCTGGCTAAGTGATATTACATTTTTGTTTGGCTTTCTTGGACTTGATGAATGGCTATGTGTATGCAAGAGAACAAACCCAGGCACCTTCTCTCAGGCCAAGCGGATGCTGCAAGGCTGAGGTTAAAACTCGCTGGTCCAGGTAGAGGCCAGGTTGAGCAGCTGTGGTCAGACCTGGACCTCTCATCCAGGGGAGGGCACAGCATCAGGGAGGGAGGAGGTGATGGACAGTGTTGGTTCTGGGTAGCTTTATGCAATGGCTGTCATGGTCTTCTATCAGTTTCCCACAATGCTGAGAAGAACATGGCTACCTTTTCCCATTCAGGCATTTTTGAGTCTCCAGGTGATTTTGAGAAGGCATATGTACAGTGAGCTGGTGGGTTTTTGAGGGACAGTTCCAGACTGGAAACACAATGGCATTTACACATGGATAGGACTTTCCCATGCAACTTAGTAAGACTCTACCTCAAAATAAAAAAGTTAATTAAGGGGCTGAGGATATAGCTGAGCGGCAGAATACTTGCCTACCATGCACAAAACCCTGAGTTCAAGGACCTATATTCTTAGGTTCAGCTTTCCTAGCACCAGAAAACAGAGAACTGGGTGGGAATAAAGATGTCAGTGAAATTAGATTGGAGAAATGAGGTGGGAAGAGATAGTTGAATATCTTGGTGTATGGTCACAGACACTCTAAGGTCAGGATAAATCATGCTGAATTGAAGCTGTGGGCAGTTTGAGACATAAATCACGTTAGCCCTACAGAGTATAGTCTTGTGTGAGGGGGTGGGTTCCTGTGAGGGTTTTGTGTGGTGAAATAACAGACCATTACAACACATGGAGGAAAGAGTAAGACCCTCTAAGGAAAGGGATTTCACAAGTGGGTGAGCAAACATCAGAATGTGAGCTTTCCTTGAACGATATGGGAACATGGGAGAGGCATGCCCAAGGGCGGGGGACAGATATTTGACAGACTCAGATTTACAAAATACGAGACTCCCATTAGTCCCCGGGTTCCAAATCCTTGCCTACCTCTTCAATGAGATGAATGTATGAGGGAGCTGTGTGTCCATTATTCCCTCTCTTGACTGATCTCCAAATGTAAGTGTGTGGCCAGGAAGATGGCTGACTCGGTGTGTAAAGAACGGGCCACACAAACGTGAGGATCAGCGTTTGAACCTCCAGAACTCAGGTAAAGCCAGCCATGGTAGTACACGTATGTACTCCCGTGACTCTTACAGTGAAATGGGCGACATGGCCCTGTCATTCTGGTACACACAGATGCAAGCTTTAGAATGGAAACCCTTTCTAAAAAAATAAGGCAGGAGGTGAGGACTGACATGTAGCATTGTCCTCCGACCTCACAATGTGTGCTGCGGTACTGGTGCCTACACGTACACTCACACATCGATACACATATGTGCATGCACATGCAGTACGCATGTTTCATGCAGTGTGGGTGTTGGATGAACAGAGGAATCAAAAATGATGGAACTGTGAAATAGGCCTTGGTGGAAGGAACCATCTAAGGGTTTGGAACTATCCTGGATAAAACAGAGGTCAATGTAAGGATGGGAAGGAGACAGTTGGGGAGTCCTTAAGGATTTAAATCTTGTGTGAGCAGGAATTGTGTCACGGGGATCTCTCACCAAACTTCATCCTACTGGAGCTGGGCTCAACAGGACTAAGTTGCTGGTCCAGGGGATGAGGCCAGCTACCAGGCGGGAAGGCTAGAGAGAAGTCAGGGCTTATGTATGATGTATCTTTGGGGCATTCCAGGTTAGAAACAAAGGGTTAGGAAACCCACATCCACTCATTTCTCTACATCTATCTGTGAAGTGTGGCCTCTGCTCTTGAGGTATTTGTTGCCCTGTTGGGAAGTGAGATATGGATGTGGGAAAAGAAGAGTCACTTGGGACAGAGGGATGATGAATTGAACTTCGGCAGCTCAGGGAAGGATGTGCTATCAGATCTTGTGAGTACTCTCAGACATGCCCACAGGTAGTGCCTCCTGAGCAAGATGGCGGAGCCTAGGCCCTGGACCAGGCCCAAGCAGGTTTCTTTTTATGTAGTAGAATGCATCATTGAGTATTAAGGAATGTGTGCTGGAGAAGGCAGAGAGCCATGAACCTTTGCTTTTATATAGCCTGTTCTTATTTCATTTTGTCAATTATTCATGGTTTTCCCATATTTCATATTATCTCTCATAACCCTATTTTATGATGACTAGATATCACAGATATTGAGCTAAGTCTACTTTTTTTGCCTTCCACTTGTGAAATCACTAATTTTTTTTCTAAATCTAAATTCAAATAAATCTCCTTGTGTTTTGTCTTAAGGAATCACCCTTTGCCTTTCTATAGAGACTGTTTCTTCCTCTTTAAGAAAATTAAATGTCTCTGCAGTAGAATAACCTGAATGAACTGGAATGTTCTTCCCAATCTACTCTCACTGAAGACAACCTCAGAGCTATCAGGCTTTAACCAGACCCCTCTTTGCTCCTTGGAAACCTTCTTTTAGGACTTCTTGTAACCCAGGTCCCTTGGGACTTGGTCCTTTCTTGAGACCAGGATCAGAGCGGTTCTTTGGAAAGATGGTCTGGGAACAACTATGGTGAAGCATATGTATCTTTTACTTTCCCTGAAAGGTCACAGGAAAACTTTTTCTAAGGTTGACTGCTGAGGTCAGATAATGTGCCTGGCCCTGGACTGGGAGTTTCAGTGAGGGCATCAGGAGCTACAGCCTCAGCTATAGTGAGGGTGTCTCTATCCCTTCCCCATCAAGGAATGGCTGCCTTCTTCTGGACCAGACAGGCATTTCTCTCCCTTAGACTAGTCCTACAATGGGAAAGGTTTCCTGCACTTCCCTTCTTATTGTATGTGTTTTAGTGGTTCAGCAAGGCAGACTTGGTATTTGACTCATTCTAGTAACTTGGACTTATTTCGATAATATTTCACACCATATACAGCCCCTAACCTTCTTGCTCTGGCCCATGCTACTTTACTGCTGAGCTATCTTTTCTTCTTTCTCCCCTTGGCTGAATCGGCTTTCCTTTAAGGGTCAACTCCGTTATCAGCTCTACTTGGAAATCGTCTTTGCCCTACATTGAGGAGGACGCCACTTCTGAGTGCTGGTCATTCCCCAGCTCTGGCTACACTCTGTTGAAATAAAAATTTAGCCTTGCTTGTGTTTTTCATTAGACTACACAGTCCTTGAAAGCAGGCACGCCATTCAACCTATCCAGTGCAGTACCTAGTAGAGTGGACACTCAGTAAATATATGTTGTTTGTGGGCAGGAAGGATATGGGGAGAATGGGTATGGACTAGAAAAAAAGGAGAAGGGAGGAGAAGAGAGAGGAAAAGAGGGGAAGGAAGAGAGGGAGGGAGAGGGGAAGGAGGAGAGGAAGAGAGGAAGGAAAAGAGGAAGAGAGGAAGGAAGAGAGAAAGAGAGGAAGGGTGAGAGAAACAAGAATCAGTGTACATGCTATTCATTTGGAGGAAGCTATAGGAAGAAAAACATGAGTCTGATGTTGAGCTTTTACTTGGCTCACTGTACCGCCCCCCCCCCGCCATCATACGAAGGCTCTAACCCAAGGCTCAGACTCCTTGAGCTCTTTAGACAATGTTAGGACCTAGAGTCTCCATACTGGTATTCTTGGCTCCATTTGCCATGGGTCGGCAAGATCTTCACTAAACGATCCTCTCTCATAAACAGGCTGCTTTGGCTTAGATCACCAACTGTCCCCTTCACACTCACTACAGTTTCCATCTCCCCCCCGATTCTGCTCACATCATCTTCCCCACATGGAATCTCTACTTCTGCCCTTGTGATCTGTGTACACCATCACCATTTTCTTACCACAGATCCTATCTCTAGAAATCCACTTCCCTCTTGGCCACATCTCTCGCTGGGTTCTTGTGGTTTGAATTCTGATCCTCAGCAATGCTCCTTGGAACCCACAATCTGTCATGGACTGATGTCTCACTAAAGAACCCATATTCCCAGGAGATGGTCAGTGAATCAGTGACCAAAAACCCAAAGATGTCCTCTTCCTTCTCCAGCCTGGTGTCTGTCAACTGAGGGACATTGGGACTCATTCCTTCTTAGACCGGCAGCCATGGCAGGCTGCTCCAGGCAAACTGAACTCTGAGCTGTATATTGGATAAAGATGCTTGCTAACCAGAAGTAGAGATGACAGATGTTTACAAGGGTGACATCAGGGAACTTCTAGCCAATAATACATCCTCTCCCTATGATGACACCATTGATGAATGTATCCTGTCACAGAGAGCCTTTGTGGCGCAGAAGGGATAGTCAGAATAGAGGACAACTGCATCCCTCTGGGGACCATCTCTGGGAGAATGCCAACAAGGAATAGATAGGACAGGAGAGTTCCAGTGAAGGGACGGCTGAGGGGAGACTCAACTCTGACCACTTTCCACCCGTGTGGACCGATTCAGCTACCCAAGAGGAGATCTGGGCCTTCCCCCACCTCTTCTGAGGAAATGGGGACCACCCATTCCAATCTGGAGAGGCCACTACAAATGAAGTGTTTCTTTTGAAAGGTCCCCTGGAGCCATCCCTATAAGACCAAGATGCAGAAAATAGTTTAATGAGGACACCAGCCTGCAGGTGCACCTGTTCCAATTCTGCAGACAAAGACACTAACCTGACAGCTCAGAGAGGAAGGAGCCATTAAACCTCTTTTGGGACACATCATTCCTGAAGGACAGACAGAAGCAACTCACCGAAGCAGGAGGCATATGGCAAAGGCATTCTGGGGACTCTTCTCCACTACCTGGCCTGTTAGCCTACCCCATGACTGACTCTCTAGTGTCCAAAGACTCACTAGCTGCTCGTCAGTAAAGTAGGACATCGGGAATCACTGGTGGTTGACGAGAAAACACCTATGACATGGAAGACGGAGAGAACAGGTCAGAAATCATCGCAATTGTTGCAGAGGGACTTACACATTGTCAGAGATTCAGGTCCACACCTTTCAGAGATTAGGAACTGTGACATCTAGTGAAGAACATATTAAACGTTATATGTTGACCCTGTGTGTGTGTGTGTGTGTGTGTGTGTGTGTGTGCGCAGTTGCATAAATATAGACTTCACACTTATTCATGTGACTCAGACAAAAGTTTCATGAAACAATGTAGGCTGCACTCTGAACACAATGCTCTATTCTTCCATTTTAAGATGCTTATGAATGATGGTCTGGGAGCATCACTAGTCAATAAACTACTTGCTGTGCAAGCATAAGGCCATGAGTTTGATCCCCAACACCCATGTATAAAGCTAGATGTAATGGTTTGTGCTTATAATCTCAGCCCTGGGAAGGCAGAGATGGTCAGATCCTCGGGGCTTGCTGGCCATCCAACTTAGCCTAATCAGTGAGCTCCAGGTCCCAGTGAGAGGCCCTGTCTCACAAACTAAGGTGGGTGGCTTCTAAGGAGGACAACCGCGTTCTCTGCACAGGCGTACGTATTATGTGTCCATATGCACTGCCTTCCCCACAGTTATCACTGTGGAGCTAGACTGCTTTCCATGTTGATTAACTCTTTGAGAGCTGAAGCTCCTCCGAGAAGCGAGAGACACACAGAGAAGGGTCAGGTGGGACCAGAGCTTGGCAAGGGGCTGATGTCAAAGCTAGGATCTGGTCGGTGACACCCGTGAAGGGCTAGTGGTATGGTAAGATTCTCTTGAGCTCTGAATGGTAAACAGATGACAGAAAGGGACAGCAACGAAAGGCACAGGAATGAGGTCATTGAAAAACATCAGAGAGGAAGATCCCAGACATGGAGAGAGGTCTTCTGGGAAATAGCGGTGGCCAGAGATCACTCAGGCAGTAGCCAACAAATGGTTCCATGTTTTGTGGAGTCTTTTCTTCTTGCTTCCTTCCCATGCAGAGCTGAGCGCCGAGGCTCAGCTTTCTCTCCTAGCCTCTTCTCTCTAGCCCCGGAGTTGGGGAGAAGTTAGAGGACAGAAGAGACACATTCGCCTTACCTAGAGAGGGACCTCTGAGGCCTGTGGCGAAGGCCTCCTAGCTCAGGAATGAGCAGTCACAGTCACTTTGGGCCCAGCCAGGTACAAGTCCTCTTTAGAGTCCTTTGGCTAATGCTTTAGTTATGCTTGGTGTTGTGGAGTTGGAGTCTGAAGAAACAGTCAGCTCCTTGACCATCCTGTTCCTGTTCACACCGTACACATATGCTTCTAGCTTCCTCTTCCTTCCACAGATGACACCTAGAACCCAGCCTTGTATGGGCATGAGAGTCAGAGGCAGCATGGGGTGAAGTCTGGGCTGCTGGCTTCAACGGTGTGTTCTGGAGACGGTGTGTTGGACATCACAGAATGTTTCTGGGATGGAGGTGGGAGGTATTGGGTCTTAGTGTTGGGACACATATAACCAGTAGTTCTAAGAGGTATGTTGGGATATGCCTGGTCACCTATAAACCTGTGGCTTTCTGCAGAATCCCCTCCCTCCACACACTGGTTAATGCCATCCCCCGGTGCATAGGGTAGTGGTGGTTCCCTCTGGACCTGGGACCCTGGCTGAGGCCCAGCCATTGCCCTTAAAGCTTTCGGCTACTCTTCAGTCTGGTGTATGTTTGCTAGTGACATGCATAACATTTTGCTCATGTAAGTCCAGAGAATTCTTTGGTTCGCTCTATGCCTGTTTTACGTGATCTCCCTCTTTCCCACTCTATAAATAACCTTCCAAGGGAGTTGCCAGATTTGAGCTGACCGCCAACCACCTACACACAGCACTCTGTTCCAGCAAACTGTTTCCGGGCCAAGACTTGGTTCAGTTGACTTAGGCAGCCCTGGCTTCCTACTCTATGCCCTCTGTCTTTCTCCAAAGACCACTGAAACTGGTCCCCTGAAAGATCGAGGGAACATGTTCCTGACCCATAGAGTCCTCGCCTTTTCTTTTATATGATAGGCCCTGGGTGTGTTGCGGGGATCCTAGCCTGGGGTTGTCCTCTGGAACTCCCAGCTAGACTCAGGCAGGCATTGAAGTCTCTTGGAGAACTACTTGTATCCTGAAGAAAGGCTTGGGGGCTTGAGGGCTTGAGTCTTGAGGGTTTCTCTTTCTTCCAGGCTTGGGAGCTAGGTGGAAACTTTATGGAAGAGGTTGCCATGGTGATTCTTGCAGGTGTAGGAGTATCCACAGCAGGAAGGAGCCCGGTGACTTTGGGCTATGGCTGGTCCAGCAGGGGACAGGCCGGCAGTCTAATGGAGGACTGAAACATGGCTTCAGCTCCCCTTGGTCTTGGCTTTGAGGAACTGAGGGAGCCACAGGGCAGGGTCTTCCTGTAGGCTTGAGTCGGTGACTGATGTGGTGGGTCCTGGGGTCTGGTCACAGGACTGGCACAAACAGAAACGTCTTTTCACTTGTGGGTCTGCCTAGGGGTTGGGGTAGGGAGAGTGTCCACTGGAGGGCACTGCAGCACTGCCTTGGGCGCCTCCGGCAGCCCCTCTACCCTGTAGAGGAGCGTGCCCATAGGCTAAGCCTCAAGATTAGCTGAGGGGGCACAGAGACCCGTCACTTTCTACTAATTGTCCCCTGTGCCATTAGATCCGGTAGGGCCGGAGCCTCCGGCAGTGGACTTGAACATGTGTTCTGAGTCTCTCATGCACCCCACTCACATAGGCATACATGGATCCACGGATCCACGTGTTCACTACAACACACATTGGTAACACCCATCTTTATATATACTCCCAGTGTTGTGTGCGCTCACACGCTCGTGATCGATCACATGACGCTCAACCTACTTCAGTGACTCCCATGCACGTGTGCCCACCCTGGGCTCCTGCAAAGCATGCTGTAATATGACCTGCTTCGGCCATGGGCCTTCCACATGCAAGCAGCCTAGTGCAGCTGTTTGTGTGGAGGGGCTGATGTAATGTCAAGAAATCTCGGGTTATATTTAAAATGACACCTGTGAAAATAAGCTTCGGTTTGTAACTTAAATACTGTAATACTCAATTATGCGAACCGACAGGAAGTGTCCCGTGGCTTTGGAGAACAACATTCTTGTGTACCGCCACCTTCCAGCGTCGTCGACTCGGGGACCCTGAGGTGGGGATGAATCCAGCTTTCTTCCTGAGTGGCCCTCCAGGGGGTGGGAGATGAGCACTTAGGGCTTTTCACAGCTTACGCTGGTGCTCAGTGCTGTTGGCTTGTGTCCATATGTCCGCTGTATCCGTCTCCCCCATTGTTTCTAGCCTCTTCGGGTGTTTGTGCAGGCAACAAAAAAAAAAAAAAAAATAATGTCCAACCTGCAGGTGAGAAGGCTCTCCAAGACCATCCATCTCTCTCTTTCCCTCTCTCCTCCCCTCCCTCTCTCCCTCATTTTCTCCTGTGTGTGAGCATGTATGCGTACCCAAAAGTGTACCCACACACATGCATGTGGAGGCCCAAAGAGGACCTCAGATCTCTTGCTCTGTGACTCTGCGCTGTAATTTCTCAAGACAAGCTTTTGCACTGAACTGGGGGCTGGCCAGCTGTCTCTGGGGACCTGCCTGTCTCAGCCTCTCACAGTGTTGGGTTTGTAAGGACATGTGTAGTGAGGCCTGGCTTTGTATGTAGATGCGGGGTATGGAGCTCAAGGCGTCATGCATATGTAGCAAATCCTCGTCCCAGTGTGAGGAATCTCCCCATATCTATCCACAGTCTCTTAGAACTCATGGCTTTTCATCTCTGCCCCAGGATCCTTGGGCCTTTAGAGTAGCTACCCTGAGCTATAGACTTCTGTCAACTCACATAGCATTCCACAACCTTCCAACCTTCCTTCCCTGCCTGATTAGCCTCTTGTGTGAATCACATCCTCCCTAGCTTACAACGCCCAGGCCAGAGCTCCAAATCTAGAGACCCTTAACTTTGTCTCCCATAGCTCCCCAGTTCCTCACCACTCAGCACGAGCAACCCAGGTCACCCCAAACATGTTGATATCAAGTTCCCACCCCGCAGCCCAAGGATCCTCCTAATTCAGGCTCACATCCCCCAGACACAACCCTGAAACCGGCCACAGCTCACAAACCTGGGCTGCAAACCCGTGGAACATAACATCCGATGAGCACATTATGCTGAACACACCCAAGACTACGTCCAGTACCACTTTGCCAGACCTGAGCCTTTCTCTCCCCTCTGTCTCTCTGAGTGACTTCTGACTCCCCAGCAGAGAGCACAAGAAAACAGGCCACTGGTATTGATGTCCCTGGTGTCTTTGCCCATGCTTTCCCCAGTGTGTCGGCACCCAGTCTCATCCCTTCAACCCTTAAATGTCTCTTCGATCAGATCCTCTCTGGATCCCCATACCACTACGAGTCAGGATGCTTGTTATTCTTCCCTGGCCTCCTTGCCTCTGATTCATTCTCTTTTCCACAATGGAAGAGGGTGCAATGGAACTTTCCATAGTGGTGCTCACAAACGTCCTACATCTGCCCTATCAAATGTCACAGCCACCAGCCACGTGTGGCTAGCCAGCTCTTGAATGTGGCTCATGCCACCAAAGAACTGCATTTATGTATGTGTGTACAGGTTTATTGAGACAGAGTCTCTCTAGCTAGCCCTGGCTGACCTAGAACTTTCAGTTAGATTGGGCTGGCCTTGAACTCAAAGATCTTGGCTTCAGAGTATTGGAATTAAAACATGGGCATGGGGTACCATATCTGGTTCTATTCACTTATTTCCTGTGTGTATTTATATATACATATGTGTGTGTGTGTGTGTGTGTGTGTGTGTGTGTGTGTGTGTGTGTGTGAGAGAGAGAGAGAGAGAGAGAGAGAGAGAGAGAGAATGGGTGTGTGTGTGTGTGTGCATGCATGCATGTGTGTGTGCATGTGTGTGTGTGTGCATGCACCTATGGAGAACAGAAGGTAATCATGGGTATTTTTCTTCAGTCACTGTCCACCCTTTGTTTGAGATAGAATCTCTCATTGGCCCAGAGCTCACCCATTAGGCTATGTTAGCTGGCATATGAATTCAGTGACCCACTGTTTCTGCATCCCCAGCACTGGAGTAAAAGCGTGCCGCCATGCCCAGCTTTTTTACATGGGTGCTGGGCATCTGAACTCAGATCCTCATGCTTGCGTCAAAAATGCATTACTGCCTGAGCTAGTTCCCCAGCGGCGGTGGGGGTATGTGTCATATTTTAATTTAATTTACATAGACCCATGTAGCTGTCAGCTGTCACATGGGACACTTCACCTCTGTAGTGTTGTCTGTGGGGCCCTGACCTGTCGGCAGCATCAGCTCCCAGTTGGACCTCTCTGTGTTCTAAGTATGTTCAAAATCATCTGAGCTGAGCACTCTGATGTTGCCTGTTGCTGGGACCCACACTGGAAGGCCTCCCTCCTCTCCACAGCAGGACTCTGCAACCCACTCGCACCCTGTGCACCCCCGCTTACCTAGGCTGTCCCCTAGGCCCAGCTCTGTGTCCACAGTGCCTTCTGGAGCCTTCAGCATCCTGCAGTCCAGCCTGCTAGTCTTAATCTCTTGTCCCCTCCTGGACAGTGAATCCCTGTGGTAAGAACTGCTCTTCTTGTGATGACGCCCCTTGTGCCTACAGCAGCATCCTGGACACAGTGGGTACACACGCAGAGGAGGTTGGCTGAATCACTGAGTGGGAAGACTGTGTGGGCCAAGCGCCCAGCCGAGGCATCCTCAGTAATGTGTGTCCAGGGAAGCTTGGTTGAGGTGAATGGAGGTTATCATGTTTCTGGATTATTAGGGTATCTCTTCTGATCTCTCACTTTGAAAGAAGAGACCATGCCATTTGATGGACAGTCCACTGCTTCTTGAATTGCTCCTCCCTTTTCTGGATCTCACCTTAGCCCTGAAGGCAAAGTTACCATGTGTGGACCAGAAGAGGACTCAGTATGTGGGGTATACGGCAGTACCTCCGAATGTTTGCAGGGAGCCTGGAAAGCGGGGTTCCTGGGTATGGCTTAGGTTTGGCTAACCAGGATCTCCACTTTCTCCTTCTCTAAGGCTTGGGTAGGACTGACCAGGATCCCTTTTCTATAGGAGTTAGTGTGAGTCCCATTGACTGAAGGCTATCCATGTACCACGTGGTTTGCTGAAGGCTTTATAGTCACCTGTCGAGCCTTCAATGCAAATGTCAGGGTGATACTAATATTTCCATTCTGATGCTAGCTCAGAGAAGTCGGTCACTTTCCCAAGTTCACACAGGCTTTGTGGAGCCTGAATTATAAGCAAGGCCCCCTTTTTTGGAAGACAACCCAGGAAGCCATGAAACAGGCTAAGTGTGTAGTAGTCAGTGTTGGCTGAGTGCTTTTGAATGTTCTCTCCCTACAGAGACCTACATGTATCACTTCTGCAAAGTGGGGGGGAGGGCAGGCAAGGGGACAGGGATGCTACACCCATTGTGATGATTTGAATAAGAATGGCCCTCACAGACTCCTATGTTTGCTTAGTCTCTAGAGAGTGGCACTATTTGAGAAGGATTAGGAGGTGTGGTCTTGCTGAGTGGGTGTGATCTTGTTGGAGGGAGTGTGTCACTGGGGTGGGATCCCAGTGGCCTTTGAGGTTTCAAAAGCCCACACCAGGTCCAGTCTCTCTCTGCTGCCTCCACATCAGGTTGTGGAATTCTCAGCTCCTTCTCTGGCACTATGCTTCCTGCCATGTTGAGAATGGTCTAACCTCTGAAACTCTTAGCAAGCCCCCACCTAAATGCTTTCTTTTATAAGAATTACCTTAGTCCCGGTGTCTCTTCACAGTATGGATGGTGACTACAACTGCCATGTCACAGATGGAAGAGGAAAGTGAAGGAGTCAGAGGCTTCTTCATGTATGATTTGCATTTTGAAAGCGATGGGCCACCGACAGCAGATTCTGTCTAGAAAAATCAGTGGCAGTGGCTGGAGGTTACCCCCACCCCAGCAGTGGGTGCCCTGAGGTTCCTTTCCACCCGCCTCCTCATGTCCCTTCTTTTCATAGCACACTAAGTGAGATAAATGTGTTTTAGACCTTGCCTTTTGGATTTCTGCATTTTTTCCTAATTCACACCACACTGGGCATTTCTAGAGGTTGGTTATTCTTGGAAGCGGCGCCTGTGAGAATGGCCTCTTGTTTGGATTTCTTCTCTCCCTGGGAGTGGGGGTCGGTGGGGAGCCAGCAGGTCAGTGCCTCTCCCTGAGTGCTGCAGACAAGGCCTGAAGCTGAGGAGGAGGAGGAGGAGGAACATTGTCTTCCTCAGGATGACGGCCAGGAGTGGGAGCCGGTCTCACTGAGGACTTTGGGGACTGTGCTCCAGTTGGTTTGCTTCTGATGTGAAAGAATGATTCTGGAAACTTTTTCCAGACTCCCTGGGGGCAGGTGTACAGCTTTAGGATGTTTCTTGTGCCTTAGATGTTTATATACTACCATATAACAGAGACTGGGGGCAACATGAGAGGATTTCTTACTGCTTTTGTATATGCATGTGTGCATGTGTGTGTGTGCATGTGTGTGTGTGTACATGTGGTGTGTGTATGTGTGTGTGTACATGTGGTGTGTGTGTGCATGTGATGTGTGTGTGTGCATGTGTGTGTGTGTGCATGTGAGTGTGTGTGCATGTGGGTGTGTTTGCATGTGGGTGTGTGCATGTGGTATATGTGTGTATGTGATGTGTGTGTGTGCATGCATGTGGGTGTGTGTGTATGTGAATATAGTGTGTGCATGTAGGTGCATGTACATGTGTGCATGTGGCGTGTGTATGTGCACATGGTGTGGATGTGTGCATATGGTGTGTGTTCATGTGGGATGTGTGTGTACATGTGGAGTGTGTGTATGTGTGCATGTGGTGTGTGTATGTGGGATGTGTGTATGTGTGTACATGTAGTGTATGTGTGTATGTGGTGTGTGTGTGTATGTAGTGTGTGTGTGCATGTGATGTGTGTGTGTGTGTGTGCATGTGGTGTGTGTGTGTATGTGTGTGACTATTTCAATCACAAGATGCCTACCATATGGAAAACAGCAAAAAGACCCACTCTCAGTCATTTTCCTTGAGGGGTGATGTGCCTTATCAGTGGTTGTATCCCCAGTCCATAGCCAAAGGCCTGGCACATAGAAGGCATCTTGTAATAATTATTGGGTTAACTCCTTTCAAATTAATTAAGATACAACTATATACTATAAATGCATGAAAACTGAAGTGTGCAGTTCAGTTAACTGCCAAGTGTGTACATAACCATGTAAACAGAATTCTACCAAGATATGAAGCTTGGTCCTCATCTGGAAGAGTTCCCAGGGCCTCTTCCCTCAGATCCTTCTTCCATCTGCAGGAAAAGTGGAACACAAAGCCCACGGTCCTGAACACAACCCTCAGATTCATTTTGCCTGCCCTGAAGTTCATACAATAGACCAAATAGTATGAACTTTGTTTTCCTCTGTTCCCTCAGCTTAGCATAATTTTTGAGACTTGTTTATGTTGTATATATCAAGTAATTCACTCCTTCTCATGTTGTAGCAATCTCAGTTTGTGTTCCAGTTTGTTTCTCTGTTGCTGTGATAAAACACTGACCAAAAGCAATTGGGGGAGAAAAGGACTTATTTGGCTCAAAGATCATAGTCTATCATCCGTGGAAGCCAAGGCAGGGTCTCAAGGCAGGAACTTGGTGGTGGGAACTGAAGCAGAGGCTATGGAAGGATGCTGCTTAGGGCTTGCTTCCTTTCTTTGCTCAGCTCCCCTTCTTAAACAGCCCAGGACCACCTGCCTAGGGATGACACCTCCCACGGTGGGCTGGGATCTCTGCCATCAGTTGTCAATCAAGAAAATGCCCCACAGATGTGTCCACAGTTTGACCTGATGGAGACAATCCCTCAATTGAGATCCCCTCTTTCCAGATATGTCTAGGTCTGTGTCAAGTTGACAAAAACTAACCAGAATGTTTTATTTATCTGTTTTCTCTTTTGATTGACCTCTTGGATTTTTTTTTGGCATCACAGAACTTTCACAGTGTTGCTGGGAGTATTCACACCAGACTCTTTCAGTGGACACAAGTTTTCATTTCTTTTAGGTAAATTACAAAAGAGTAAAATTACTGGGTCATAAGGTAGACACATGTTTAAAAGGGTATGCCCTTCGTAAAAAGCTTGTAAATAGTTTCCCAAAGTAGTTGTATTATGTTCTGTGTGGGCCATCAACATACTAAGAACACACTTGTTGCACCTGCTTCCCAGCATTTGATATATGATTTTAATCAACGTGAAGCATTCTAGTAGGCATGTAACTACCTACCATTGCCCTTCTAACTCAAATTACCTGTTTCTGCTGATATGCTTACCAACCACTTACATTTCTTCTTCATGAGACATCAATTTAAATCCTTTCCTGTTTTGTCTTATATCTAAAATAGTGACTTTATCAGGCTTTTTTTTTATAACTACATTTTAATTGATTTATGTGTGCGTGCATCTCCCGCCCCTTCTTTCTGGGGATGTGTGAGCTTCTGTTGTGACATTCATGTGCAGGTCAGAGGGCGACTTGCAAGAGTTGGTTCTCTCCTTCCAACATGTGGGTCCTGGGGACTGAATTCAGGTCATCAAGCTTGGCAGCAAGTGCCTTTACCCACTGAGCCATCTCCCTGGCCCTATAACCAACTTCTGAGAATTTGTTAGACATATGCATTATGCATATTTTCTCTGGCCTATCTTCTCTCTCTCTCTCTCTCTCTCTCTCTCTCTCTCTCTCTCTCTCTCTCTCTCTCTCTCTCTAAGTCCTTTGGAATTAGAAGTTAACAGATGATGAGCCCTTGCTCATCTCCCTATATAGATTTAGAATTATTGAGCCCCCAAAGCCTCTCTCTCTCTCTCTCTCTCTCTCTCTCTCTCTCTCTCTCTCTCTCTCTCTCTCTCTATCTTTTAAGGAGAACACATTCAGTATATTGTTTTTTTATGGTTTATGCTTTGTGTGCTCTGCCTAAGAAACCCGTGCCTATCCTTTGATCTCCACTCACTCACTTTTTTGCTTACTTAATTAATTCTCTTTCCACCTCCCTCCCTCCCTCCTAGCCTCCCCCTTTCTCCCTGATGGCTTTAGCACTTTCATTTACATTTGTCAAAATTAATCTGGAGAGAGTTTTTGCATAGGAGATGGGATTCGGATGGAAGTTTCTGCTTTTGATGGATGGCTGCTGCAGGCAAGCATTTACTTTCCCCCTGTACCCCGTACAGGGAGCGGGCTGGTCACCAGAGTCTTCTGATGGCAGTGTGAAGCACAGGTGTCCTGGGCCGCCTCTGTCGGTGGAAGATAATTTCTCTGCCTCATGGGAGCATTTGAAAGGCGATAAGTAAAGAGTTGTCATAATGGGGTCATGTGTGGCTCCGAGGGCAAGTGGCTGGAATTTAGGGGAGTTCCTTTCCTCTGAGGTCAGAGAAAGCTCTGGGGAGGAGGAGGTTCTTGAGATGGGATTAGAAGAGTGAAAAGGAATTTGGTATGCTAGATGTAGAAAATGAACTCAAGTAAAAGCTGCACTGTGTCTAGTAACGGAGAAGGGGGCTAGGTGAGGTGTGTGTGTGTGTGTGTGTGTGTGTGTGTGTGTGTGCAGAGTGTGTATATTTTATATGCAAATATGTGTATTTGTCTATATACATATCTACATATAAAATGTATATATACACACACACATATAATCTATGTCTATGTAGATATCCAATTGAAAACCCCAAGCCTTGCCTTTAGCCATGCAAATTTCATGTCAACACCAGTGTCTGCCTCTGTCTTTATCTCTGTCCATATCAGTGTCTGCGTTTGTATTCATGTTAATGCCCATCTCACTGTCTCTGCCCATGCTGATATCTGGGCCTGCATTCATGTCAATGGCCATGTTCTTGTCCCTGTCTGGGTCAGCATTCATATCTATGTCTGTACCCACAGATCTCCAGGTTTAGGAGTAATTGACAGACCAATGCTTTCATGGAACTTAGTGGTATATTACATGTACTTAACGAGGGTTTGGCAGAGATGAATTCTTCCAAACTTCTGGCAGATTTGTTAACATTTTTCTTGTCTAAGTTGGAGCCTCATTGCTCAGCATGGGACAGGACATTAGAAATCACCCAGGCCATGCTGATCACCATCCAGCATGGAGCCAGCACTTAGAGGGCATGTTGGTCATTGGTAAATAAGATGGAGACACATGGCTTACTTTGCATATCTGAGTCTTTGCCATGCTTCTTAATGTTTCACTGTTTGGAAGTCCTTTGGAATTAGAAGTTAACAGATGATCAGCCCTTGCTCATCTCCCTATATAGATTTAGAATTATTGAGCCCCCAAAGCCTATCTCTTCTCTCCTGTTTGAAGATGAGGGCCATGTTTTAGTGACTGACACCCCCACATCATCAACTGCCCACTTGAAACATTGTTCCTTTTTTTTAAACATCCTGGCCACAGTTTCCCCTCCCTCCTCTCTCCCCAGTCCCTCCGACCACCTCCTCTCTGCCCCCCACATCTGTTCTTCCTCCATTTCCAATCAGGAAAGAGAAGGCCCCCCACTTGAACCATCCTTAACTTGTAGCAGCCACACGTGCTGCTAAGTTCTGTCTCTATAGGGAGACTTAATGTGGGCTCTGAGGATTTGAACTCAGGTCCTGACGTTTGCATAGCAATTGCTTTTACCCACTGAGCCATCGACTCAGCCTTCTTGTTTTTCTATTCAAGATCCCATCCACCTTCCCCCAAACCCACAATCTGTGCTCTGGCAGCTCCACGGAAATGATACAGCCTTGTAGTGGGTAGCCATCCCAGCCTTGATCTGTAAGTTTCAACTCCCATTGAGGCTTCCGTAACTGTCATGCCTACAAGGCGGGGCCAAGGGAGGAGCCCTGAAGACCTGAGATCCAGATGCGCCACCTTCTCTTGGTTCCTGGACCCTGGACGCTAGAGGTAGACTGAGCAGAGTTCTCCAGAGAACACCGCCGGACTGTGCTACATCTTCCTCAGACCCTGCAACCTACCTACCCCTTCATTTGTAAGTTACGCCACTAAATAAACCTCCCTTTTAACTACGTGGAGTGGCCTTAATAATTTTACCAATACAACCTCATGATAGAATAGTACCTTGTGGCCCAAGTTGGTTCTGTCTCCATTAGACTGCCTACAATATGGACCCTTCCAAAAGTTAGTGAGGGCAGCTGCCACATCCAAACCTGGTTCGGGCGTTGCAATTGCAGGGGAGGTAGGATCAGTTATGTATTTATTCTCATGAATCTGATTGGGGGGAGCGGTGGTCCCAGAGAGACAGAGGACAAGAGGGAGTTGGTTTGGCCTTTGAGGCACAGCAGGGGTAGAGTCTTCTGACTTGTCTCTTGGGTTTTCACTCACTCCTAAGTTTCTAATGTGTATATCCCAAGAGAGCCCTGAGCATGACACTTTCACTCCATCACTGGCAGCAATCGCTGCTGATGCCGCTGGAACTGTAGCTGTGAGAGTCTCTATAGCCCATCGTGCCCTGAAGGGGAAGACCTATGCGAGTATACTGTTCTTCTGGGAGCCTGAGTGTCCCTTGGAACCAGAGCCCCTCTGTTTATTTGCTTAGAGCCTTAGTGATGGGTTTCTGCTGACTTATGGGGAAGCTATGTGTCCTGGGGAGGAGGCAACGAGCTGCTGTTTTTTTAATCCAAATTTGGAGAAGTCTCCATGGCCCCTGAGCTCTCCTTAGGCACAGAGAGAGCTCGGCTCCTATCTGTTGCTGGAAGCTCAGCTCTGGGAAGGACTCAGGGCAACAAAGAGAGCTCTTAGCTTGCAGCCTAGTTAATCTGGATCTGGTTTCCACCACAGCCATGACAAGCTCACTTAAATTCAGATTGGATCATTCCTGTTGATGTGTCCCTGCTTCCCAGGGACTTTTAATAAGTCAAATCTTCATCCTAGAATCCTGGCCCATGTTGCTTCTTCTACAACATTCTCCTTGATTATCTCTGCCCAATTTAGGTTAATTTAATAACCATATCATGCCTTTATTGTACACCAGTTTTTGGTTCTCTCCCTAGTCTTGCTTCTAATAGTGACTTCTATTTGTTCCCATAGCTGCCCTCATCTTTTCTGTGATGGATCTTAGAGAATGGTTGCAAGGGTCTCTCTCTCTCTCTCTCTCTCTCTCTCTCTCTCTCTCTCTCTCTCTCTCTCTCTTTCAGTTTCTTTTGTGTTTAGGCAGAAACATTCACAACTTTGTGTTCCCAGCATCTTCTGTGTAGATCTCTCTCTCAATACATACCCACAATGGAATACTTGTTTGTTTATAGATTTCTCTCCTTTTAGCAACTGAGGAGGCAGCTGGGGATAGGGGCTATGTGCTAGTCATCTCAGCATCCATATTTGAAGGACTGATAGTTTGACCCACACTCTACTGGTAGATGAACTACTGACATGCTGTTTCAGTAGGGATCTCTTTGGCCAACACATCATTCTGAGTCCAGCTAGCAGTGTTGCCAGATAGACGTCACTCGTGTGACCAGATGGAATCACAGAAATTTCTCTGTTGTCTGTGTGGCCCAGTCACACTCTGCTTCTCATGGGAAGTGTAGGGAGTAGTTCTTGGTGGAATGGAAACAAATATGCCCACCAAGAGCTTCCTTATAGGTCTTCCAAGTGATCATGTCTGGGTTGACTAGACCTGAAATGTTCACATAGGAGATAGAGGTACAGGTAACCAGTTTGGTATGTAACACACAGTAGGTGCTTAATGAATGTGGGTTCATCTTGAGGAAATCAAGTGACAACATATAGGCCTTGTCACTTATGGGTCATGTCTTAGAACTGAGGCATGCATGAGACCTGTGTAGAAGCATTGTAGTTGGCACAGTCCATGGAAGGCTAATTTCATCTCTGTTCCCTCTCCTCTCTCTCATCTCCTGGATTTGAAAGAATATTGCCTCTGATTGTCATTTGGATCTAAAATGTGCCCCCAGTGCCCCTAAGTGTAAAGGG